>NW_019154123.1:20301709-20436203 GCF_002288905.1 Enhydra lutris kenyoni
CTGAGGGTTAATGGGGGGAGGGGGGTGGGGGGGTGGGATTATGGACATTGGGGAGGGTATGTGCTATGGTGAGTGCTGTGAAGTGTGTAAACCTGGCGATTCACAGACCTGTACCCCTGGGGATAAAAAGATATTATATGTTTAAAAAAAATAAAATTAAAAAAAAAAAGCAAAAAAAAAAAAATATTTAGGCATGCTTATTTTATATATTTTGTGTCCAATAATTAGGAAATCTGTCTTTGTAGTCTTGATTTTGCTATTTTTAGACTGAATGAGCAAACTTTAGCTCATGTTGCACTGTTTTCTCCTAAGAGTTTTATTTTTGATTGTTTGTTTGTATTTATTAAATTTTATATGGAGAATTACTTGAGGTTTATGTTTAAGGTGAGTTCTTCAACAGGGTATCTTAAAGCAATACAAACCAGAGAGCACTTCCAATTAAACGCTTACTTTGGATTTTTGGCTCACACATGTAATGTAAATTTTGGTCCATGAAAGGGCCAGTGTATGGTTACAAATTCCCAAGGAAGACATCATCTACAACTAAGGAAAGTCTCCTTTCCATCTTCTTTGGTAGGGTAATTTAGCCCTAGTCCACAATTTATTTTTTCCCTGAGTGCCATTCTTTGGGAGACAGATTTAGGCAGAGAGCTGTGATCTGACTTCCTACCTTGTGCTGATCTTAAATTTTGTCTGTTTCCAGATCAGCCCTTGAAAACTGAGGCTCTAATTTATCTGGAATAAGCTGATATCCCAGGGCAACCATTGGCTTATTGCCTAATTACCTTTCTGGATTACTGCCTTACTATTTTTAGCCTTAAATATTTTTCTACCACTTTGCCAACTTAGCTACAGATTAAAGCTATTTGTATTTAAACATTTTATCTAGTGTTTTCAGGTATTTTGTACAGGAGGAGCTTCTGAATATTTTAGTTCACTATATGCTAGAAACAGGTGTGTCCATCATGTTTATATTTACCTTCACATCTGTCTACCACTAATCCACTTACTCAGTTTTAGGATAGCTAGGTCCCTTGGATGACAGCTCTTTAAAGAAATCCTCTTCCTTTCTGCTCATGTCCACACCCTTCTTTTCACTGCCTACCACTGAAATTTATCAATAAAATGAATCTAAATAGAACATAGAGATACAAATTCTTCTAAAATACCTTATGCTGTGGATGGAAAAAGTGAATACCTCTTTTAATCTTTTCTCTTTTACAGCTCTTCTTCTAGGCTGATAGTGGTAAAGGAACAGATCATCTCTCAGGTAAACCAGAATAGTCGAAAATGGAATCCGAACACTTAAAAAAATCATCATTATCACTTCAGCACACAACATATATCTTATTCAGTAGATAATTGCTAAGTACCTACCAGGCATTTCAGATGCTATACTAAGTTCCAAGAGCACAGCAAATGAGGCCCGCCCAATCTGAAATGACATTGAACATGTGCAGTGCGAAATGCTAACATACGTGCAAACAAAGTCAGTCCACGCAGGGTCCTGTCCTGCTGCACTTCCACAGCTCCTGAGGGCTCATCACTCTATGTCTCTCCTGTCCTTTCCCTAATAAGCAACCTTGATAGTGAAAACTCTGGGAGGAACCTTCATTCTCCCTGTAGCTGAAAGATTAAATAAAGTACACAAAATAGCCAACAAAACTCAGCAAATCCCCCAGTTTTGCCCTTTTGAAGAGAAATCACTTTCTCCTAAAGAAAAGGAATTTTAAGTTACATTCATTAAAAGTGGTTGGCTGGCAGTTTGTATTTTTCAGAAAGTTCATCAGTTTAATATAATGTGCTGTTCAATTTAAAAGAAGTGGTCCCTTATTAGAGATATGATTTATTCTTAGATAAATCACTGATTTATGGCTCACTATGGTATATATTTAATACTGTCAAAAAAATGAAAGGACACCCCAAACTATCTGCAGTGCCACAGCTACTCATTCTAAAAAGGATCTGAAGCAGCTGAGCCCCCTGGGTGTTAAATGTAATCTTTGCCTGGGATAAAAGCACGGAGAATTGCTGATCTTCATAAAAAGATCTGTCTCTACCCACTGCCTTCCTCCTCTCTCTTCTGCCACAGTGCAGTTCATCGTCAGAAAGCTCCAAACCGAAAATTAAGGGGGAAAATGGGTTATGTTTGTGTCATTTAAAAAAATCTGCAGCCAGACAGGACTCCTTTTTAATGCTTGCCAGAGGAAAGTTCATCACTAAAACAAATATAGCTTCTTGATGGTAATGGATAAATTTGACTAGAGAAATAATGGAAAACCTATAGAAAAACAGGAAATATGTTTCCCCAATCTTACTGTTATCATCAATTGAATGAAATGTAGTATTGGCTGCCAAAAGTAACTACATAAAAAACTCATGTAGCACCAATTTCCGATTCTGAGTCAGAACTTATGCCTTTATATTCACTCTGAGATCTCATCTACTTTTATCTGTATGGATTCTATGCTGATGACTTCTAGATCTACAGCTTCTATCCTGACCTCTCCCCTTCACAGAACACCCCCATTTTAGGCCTCTTAATATTTCCCACTTTGATACTCAACTCCACATCAAATTCAGTGGGACCAAAACAAAGCCTTACCATTTTCTTTCATTTTCTTTCAAACTGTATTTCCTTCCAACTTTACCATTTTACTCAAGAAACTCATCTGGTCTCCCAGTTGAAAAAATTTGAAAACATCTTCCACTTCAATCTTTTCACTCAGCTTCTGTGACTAGTTTGTCACGAAATCACCACATTCCCTATCTGAAACACTCCTTGGATGTACCCTTACTCTTTGATCCTGCTGTGGAACAGAGCTGGCAGCCTAGTTAAGCTTACACCACCTGAGACTTCCATTAAAAGACTTCTTTGTGATGTTCTCTAGATCCACTCAGTCCTTCTCTCTGCATTTCAGTTCATCTGACTTTAACTCTAAGAACCACCCTAAAGAATGTCTGCCTTCTTGCTTCCACATTGTAACTGATTTTCTCCAATATTACACCCATTCGTACTCCTGTGTTTTTGTCCATTTTGCTTTCCTTTCTGGGAATATCTACCTTCCCCTTCCCTGATATTTGCCTACTCAAATCCAGGTCATTCTTCAAATCCACATATGTAAATTTAGTTCAAAATAAGTATTATGTATTTTAAAATACATCAATTAATTGACAATGATCTAGTTACTCCTCTTCTCCAACCCTGTTCCAGACCCAAACCAGTATATCTAAATATTATAAAAGCATCATCCTTCCCTCAGAGACTAGGCAGAGTCATATTAATTTTAACTGAGTTCTATCTTCCCTTTAAAAATGATCCAATTGTGTCTATTATAGACTTTCTCTCTGTTTTTATACTGGTGCGAGACATAATATAATGATCCTATTTTACAATGTATAATGATCACAGGTTTTCATAGACCTTAGCATACTAGGTAAGACAAAGACTGGCTTCCATCTTCTAGGCTCTGGAAGAAAATCACGGACTCTATAATCTGCAGAGTAAGGGGTCTTTCCACTTTGAGTGTTCTTTGGTCTGCCCATTTTCTCTCTCATGAATTTGGAGCATTGTCTTCTGGTTTCATGGAGCCTTGACATGAAACCTGCTTTGTGACATGATCAAAGATATATTCTGAGTCACTAAGAGACAAAATAACTTATTTTCCTAAAAGATATCTCCTTACTTCTAACGTAAATCCCTCTGATGAACATCTGGCATGAACATCCCTACCACAGATATGAAGTAAATTCTCCTTTGGAGAACCTCATGGGTTCCTGGACCTGTGCCAAAAGTCCTAAAAGTGCAGTCCTAGAATTTCAACAGTATTCTCTGTTGAGAAACCAACACAAGTCTAAGTGCAAAAGAGGCTAATATTTTATGTCATCTGCTGAGAATCATGGAGAATATAGTCTTAAAAAATATAATAGCTTTCCATACTTGTTACAGTGTTTTATACAAACTGGAAAAAAATAAAGACATGCTCTATTTATTTGAACTCAGCAGGTTGTAATTTCATTTCAGACAAAAACTCTAATAAATACATTTGGAGTAATTGGCTTCATAAACAAATTTAAGTTTATAAGTATGGTAATTTCATGAAAACCACAAGTTTTAGGCATACAAAACTTATAATGTATAACCATTCATAAATTAGCAATCTGATTTCAGTGCTATAAAATAGTATAGTAATAGTTGTTAATTATCTTGTTTCCAATTGAAACAAATAATTTTCAATCTTTTGGCTTTTGGCTATAGACTGGAAAATATTTCTCTCCAAAGAAAATGTATCTTGGGTTGGAGACTTTAGCTCTTCACTGTGCAGGACAATCAGCTCTGGAGACACAAGGGTGGCTGGAGTACATATCATGCATAGGCATCGTTAATCAAAGTCAGAATCAAGGTTTGAGCAAGCTAATTTTGCTCTGCCCAAACCCTCCCAATATGACACAAAAACCATGCTCTTCAACACTATCTTTAACAAGAAATTAACTCTACAAATATACTGTGCTTTCAATAATTTTGATGAAAATTCCCAGAATATGGTTGCACAGTATGTGGTAGTTCCTTGGAAAAATCCCCTTTAATTACATCTTTGCTGGGGGAGGGCTTGGCTGGGGAAGGGACCTTATCCTCTCTTCTCTCTTGTCCTCCAACATCTCAGGTTGTCCATCTGCTTCTTCCAGGATTTCTATATTCCCATCTCATTAACTCACACACCTTTATCTTGTGGAACCATGTAACCCTACCCCAGCTCCTCTGACTCTGAACTTGCTTCCTCCACTGCTGAGGGCATTTAATTTACAAAGGGCTCCTCTATTACCTGGAAACACCCTACCCAAGAGGCAGAGAGATTAGAAACAATTTTAAGTATTGTTTTCCTCTTTATAAACCTTCCTTTATCATATCTGTCATATGCTACAAATGGACAAGGGGTCAGTTTAAATGGTTTCAGCTTCACATGGGTAACCAGACCTGTGCAGGTGGCATCATGACTGCCTTTTCTGGCTGGATCACCTGCTGGGCAGGGAGCAGCAAACTGGGTGGAAAAAAGACTGTATTCAGGTAAAGGAGAGAAGTAGATGGCAGACTAAGAGGAAAAGGACTGCATTCAATCTTTTAAAATACTTAAAAGTGGCAGATAAAAGGAAAAGGCACTGATCCCATGATGGTTCCGGTAAGAAATGTAGAAAAGCCATGACATTACAGGTGAGAAGCAAGGTGACATGACTTGGAGAGTGCAGGCTGCCCTCACTGAGACCAGCAGGAGCCTGGGCTGGCTGGCAGCCCCCAGAGAGTCAGGCAAGGAAGCCCTGCAGCACACCCCCATACTGTGCCTAGGTGCCTGGTGTGGGGAGTTCTGGACCAAGGTAACCCTGAGTAGCCTTTCTTTAGGTCACTCTATTTTTTTTTTTTTTTAAGCAGGCTCCATGCCCAGAGTGGAGCCCAATGTGAGGCTCATGACCCTGAGATCAAGACCTGAACTGAGATCAACAATCAGACACTTAACGGGCTGAGCCAGCCAGGCACCCCTCAGGTCACTGTTTTACCACAGCTTTCTCACATTTGTCTTAGAAGTAGATTTTAGATGAGAAGTCAAAAGATAAAAAAGATCAGGGAAATAAAACAGGTGGGGATTTTATATCTGGCCATCTGTACTGCTGAGGTACTTGCTCTTAGTTGGCTTTTAGACTTTAACCCAGTTAAAGTCTTCTTAATTAATGTTCAATTGGTATAAGACCCTATATTGACACTGTATAGGAGACAAAGATAAATAATTCATTTTTAGAAATTTTTTCACACCAGGTACAATTATTCCTACCTGTTTTGTCTGATTTCTGATCTATTATCTTTATTTTAACCACAACACTTCACTTATGGGGATTTTTTTTAATCTAATGCTTTCTTTAAAAAAGATTTTAGGTAAGTGATCAATTAAAACTAAATAAACGTATAACAAACATATATAAAGAGAATCAAGACATGGTCCTTGCCTTAGGGAACTTGCACTGGATTGAGAGATATAGGTGTATTTAAGGCAGACTGACAAGGCAAATAAAAGTTCCATGGAACACTGAGGGCAGGCTTCATCTAAGGAGGAGCATTTAAGAAAGGAATGGAAGTTGATAAGAAGGAGCAGAAGAAGAGCATACCAGGCAGAGGGGACAAAATGTATAAAGCTCCTGAGCTGGATAAGAGTTTGGCTAGTTTGAGGAACTGAGAGCAGACAGGTACCGCTGAGCCCAGAGACCAGAAGGGGGTGGGTGGCAGGAGGTGAAGTTGCCAAGGCAATGACTGAGGAGAACTGCTATGAGAACCACAGGATAGATGTGGTGATCACTCAGATAGAGGGACAATAGACCACATTCTTTACCTCAACAGCAACACCCTCATATCCTTTGTGTGCACTGTACCAGGTTCTTCCATTATTGGAGAAAAGATTTTTGTGGGATCAGTTACTGGTTAACTGGCTAATGGTCACACACCTTGATCACTTGGTGGCTACTGGTCAAATGCTTTGCCAGCTGATTAGTTTGGCTCTGATGGCAATCAATGCCAATGTCAATTTCCTTATAAGCTCATCCATTCCCTCATTTATGTATCCATTCGAAACATATTAAGCAGAGTTATTATCATATTCCTCGTCACAGCATTTGCATTTAAAACTTGTTTCTTTGTGGTTGTGTTTGTTGTTATTATTGTTATATAGCCAACTATATAACAACATGGTATTATTCATAGTTGCTTAAATCTAAAAACGTTCCCATTAAAAGCTAAGCAGAGAGGGAGGGGGGCACCTGCCTGGCTCAGTCAGAAGAGCATGAAACTCTTAATCTTGGAGTTGTGAGTTCAAACCCCATGTTTGGGTGTAGCGATTACTTAAAAGTAAAATCTTCAGAAAAATAAAGACTAAGCAGCAGATGCTTGGTTAAGGAATGAAATATTCATTTATAAAACAGTTTCAGTAGGAGAATCTGGGGATCCTTGTCATGATTTATTTTTTTTAAAGATTTTATTTATTTATTTGAGAGAGAGAGACAGCGAGAGAGAGCATGAGCGAGGAGAAGTTCAGAGGGAGAAGCAGACTCCCCATGGAGCTGGGAACCCGATGTGGGACTCCATCCCGGGACCCCGGGACCACGACCTGAGCCGAAGGCAGTCGTCCAACCAACTGAGTCACCCAGGCGTCCCCCTTGTCATGATTTAATTGGTAACAACTTTCCAGGAACCTTTCAAATAGGCAAATTTGTTTATTTTAGAAAAGTGACATCAAAAGGTATTTCATATCCTGGATTATTCAATAGAAAAGTTGTATTAAAAAGATAATGCTGAGGTGGAATAAGAGGAAGAAAAGAGAAAGTCTAGTTTTAAAATGTAGGAAATCCCCTAGAAGGAATAGGGTATTGAGACACAAATCTATTTTCAGGGAAATTAGAGAACTGAAATCTCCAATCATGATATAGGGGGAAATAATGCTAAAGCTGTGAAAGTCAAATGCAGATGTAGAAAAACTCCAAGAGAGCATTCTGATGGTTGCAGGCCTCAGGCAAAACTGTCACTCCAAAGCAGACAGAACACCCATCTGTCACAAGCCCTTGATGAGAGCACTGAAAACAGTGTGCAGAGTAGTAGCAGTAGTAGTGGCAGTGCTTTCCTGAGTAAGGTGTAGCTCCAAGGGTCTCAGGAAACAGGGAAAGATTACACTGTACTTGAATTTCAAATCAAACAAAGGAACATCCATTTAAAAGTTGTTTTTCTATACTTTCATATTCCCCAAAAGGTAAAATAATATGACAGACAACAGGAAAAGCTTTGATTGTGAGAAAATTCTTTTTTTTTATTAATTTTTAAATTTTTTTATAAACATATAATGTATTTTTATCCTCAGGGGTACAGGTCTGTGAATCGCCAGGTTTACACATTTCATAGCACTGATTGTGAGAAAACTTTTATTCTAGTTCAAAGATTTCCAAAATAAATGACATAAATGTGATAGTATAAAAATTGATGCAGGTAACTGTAATCCAGAAACTTTCTCCATATGAAATAAAAACAACAAAAGACAAACTGTAAATGTTTTCTTGGAAACAACTGTAGCTTTTTGATTGATTAAAAACAACTTCAGCCAGAATTCCACTACAGTCTAGAATGTAGAAAGTTAGCTTATGTGTTACTCCCACCCTACCAGCTCAAAAAAGACAGGTAAACCACACAATCATAGCTTTTCCTTAATCCAATAGAGAGCTGAGATCTTAGGGCAAAAAATAGCCAGAAATCCAAATGAAAATCACCCTATCCAAGGGGAAAGAGCAGGAGCATTGCCTCAGCTGTGGCGGAGCATGGGAGAGAAGGACCCCAGGAACCAGCCAATAGGCAAAAAGAATGCAGGTAAAGGCCAAGAAATGTGAGGTAGCATACAAGCACAGGATCCCTAGGAGCTATAAATAGAAGTGGAGCTCATACTTACTTCACAGACCTACACTGGGTCTCACAAGAAACCATGAGGACGCAGGCAGGGGAAAGGCAAGTGGCACAAGCCTGGAAGAGGGGAGTGACTGCTCTGCAAGAAGTGTATGGAACCCTATATGAACCTTCTCAGCTTCCTCCAGGTGAAACCCCATTGTACTGGGGGAAGGATTAAAGAAACCTCTTTACTCATGGGGAAGGAACAGTCATTCTGAACATTGGGGTGCCTGGGTGGCTCAGTCTGTCTTTGGCTCAGGTCATGATCTCAGGGTCCTGAGATCCAGCCCCATGTCAGGCTCCCTGCTCATGGGAACATCTGACTCTTGGTTTCAGCTCAGGTCGTAATCTCAGGGTCTTGAGATTGAGCAGCACATAAGGCTCTGTACTCAGTGCAGAGTCTGCTTCAGATTCTCTCTGTTCCTCTTCCTCTGCCCCTCCCCCTGCTTGTTCTCTATCTCTTTCTCAAATAAATACATAAATCTTTAATAAAAGAAACACTGGTCATCATTGGAGCATGCAAGGAAGTCACCTAATGTTTTTTAAACCACTCAATAAAGGGAAAGAATCAAGCACCTTAGCTGTCCTTCCTTCATGAACCAACCTTAGGGAACCCTAGTAGTTGTTGAGGGGAAGCTTCTCTTTAGCTGGATGTACTGTAGCTAATAAGGTAAGAAGTAAAAACAGAGGGGCATCTGGGTGGCTCAGTCATTAAGTGTCTGCCTTTGGCTCAGGTCATGATCCCAGGGTCTTGGGATGGAGCCCTGCATCAGCCTCCCTCACCAGCGGGAAGCCTGCTTCTCCCTCTCCTACTCCCCCTGCTTGTATTCCCTCTCTCTATCTCTCTCTCTGTGTCAAAAAAACAAATAAAATCTTTAAAAAAAAAAAGGGAAGTAAAAACAGAATATCACACTTTGGAATGCCTTATGAATTAATGGATCTAGAAAATAATCATCAGTAGGTGATAACACCCCCAAAATGGAGAAAAATAGACAATATGTACCTCCTGTTAGAATACCCAACACAAACTATGAAGTAGTCCTACAAAATAATCCATATAATTGTTTAATATCATTATTATTATTATTACTATCATCATCATCATCATCATAAATCTTTCAGGCAGGATAATGCTGTTATGGTATATTTATATAAAAGGAAGCCTATAATTTAATATGGACACTTTTACAGATAAAATGATGAAAAGAATTAGGTAGGGTCTAGATGAAATGACATTGTCCATGAGTTATAATCACTGAAGCTAGGTGATGGGTATGTAGGGCTTAATAAAATGGTTCTATTTTTGTATGTATTTGAATTTTAAAAAATTCGACTATGCACTGTAAAAAAAATTTAAAACCATATGAGCAGTGATAGCTGCTGAGAAACAATTTAATAAAAATCCTTACCCATTATTATTGTTTAAAACAAACCTTGATATAATAGCAGTAGATGAATTCTTCATGAATATTATTAGAAATATGCAGTTATATATTTACATATATAGTCATCCTAAAAGCAAACCTTGTTCTTAATGAAGAAACACTTAAGCACACCTTCTTGTTAAAGGAATAAGGCAAGAATGTCCTTTATCACCACTATTATTTAATATTGTTCTGGAAGTATTAGCCAGTATAATTAGGTAAGTGAAAAAAATTTAAATATAAAAAATAAGAAAGAATCTGCAGTAAAACTATCACAAATGATAAGAAAATTGAGTGAGATAGTTTGGCAGAAAGTTAGCATCCAGAAATCAAAAACTACACCCATTTAGAAAATCCTGAGTTTAAGGTGCCCTATTATATAAATATATTTAAAAAGGAAAAACTACATAGGAATAAAAATACTTAGGAATAAAAGAGGAAAATGTGCAGATCAAAACAAAAAGATTAAGTGCTACTGAGGAACACAAACAGACCTAAACAGACTTTGGTTAGAAAGATTTCAAAAATTATAAAGCACTTCTTCCAAAGTTAATCTTGAATACAACAAAATACATTCAATAGAAAATAAAGATGCCAATAAAATTTTTTTCTGGGGTAGATAAACTGCCTCTAAAGTTCATATGAGTAAATACAGATGCCCCCCAAAATCTGAAGAAATATTACTATCACAACCAGAATTCAAATATATTATAATAATTAAAACATACTGCTGCCTCTAGAAAGACTCAAATATACATAGAAATATAGTATTTGATAAACACAGCATTCCCAACTAGTGAGAGAAAAATGGATTATTCAGTAAATGGTGTTACAACATTAGGGAAGCCCTATGAGAAATTTAGATTTCTACTTTATACTTTTTACCAAAATTAATTCCAGAAGAATGAAAATCATATATATATATATATATATATATATATATGAATGAAAACATAAAAATACAGAATGAAAATATGAAACTTGATAACCTAAACCTACCCACTACATTGGGGAAGGCCTTTTAAAATATGACAAAAAGTCCAGAATCCATAAAATAAAAGACTGATAAATCCAACCTTATAAAAATTAAAAATTTCTCCAAGAGGAAAAAAATAAATCAAAATCAAAAGACAAATGAATAATTGAGAAATATCTGCAATCAACTGACTGGAAAAAAAATTCCCTTAATACATTAAGGACTCCTACAGTTCAATAGGAAAGAGAATAGCAATGCAATTTGAAAAAATGGGCAAATGATATAAACAGTTCATAGAGGAGGTACAAAAAGCTCTTAAATGTATAAAAAGGAACACAGCCTCACCTATAACAAGGGAACTTCAAAATGCAGTTGGTAGAGGTTTAAAAATTTAATAGCCCAATATAGTAATGAATCTCTGGTGGGAGTATAGTTATGTTTCTTGTGAAAGCAAAAACTGATTCACCCATATGAGGGATGATTTAATAGTATTGATTAATAATACAAATGAAGTGACTGAGCAATTCAAATTCAGGAGATTTATTTTCCAAATATTCTCCAAATATGCATTAACAAAATATGACATGTACTAGGTAATCATTGCAATGTTCTGTAAATAGCAAAAGACTAGTAATAATCCAGACATTCATCAATAAGGATCTAGCTAAATAAAGTATATCACATACAATGGAATACTATGTAACTACTAAAAAAAAAAGGCAGCTCTACATACATGTATATATGCTTGTATAGGCATCTGTAAACTGTAATAACACATAATAAACTAGTAATAATAGTCATCTCTAAGATAGGAAGTTGGTTGTCTAAGGGTTAAGATTAAGAAATAGATTTAATCTTCATAAAATACCCTCTTAAAGCTGTAGAATTTTTAATCATATGCATTCTGTACCTATTCTAAAATATTAAGTACAATAATTTTAATAATACACTGTGAGTTAGAAAAAAAAATACAATGTGATGTATCCCCCACCAAGGCATGCACACACATACATTTAAGGATAGCTTTAGAAATCAATGCTCATAATTATGACAGAATATCCTAGAACATTTCAAGGTGACTGCTTAATCATCTAGGAAAGATGGTCATTAGTGGAAAGTTCATTAAATATATTTGTAAATAAATACTACAAAAAGTAGAGTACTACTACAAAAAGTCTAAGTGTACTACAAAAAGCCTAAGTGTAAGCTTGATGAGTTTTTACAAGTGAATATGCCTGAGTCACTAGCACCCAGATCAAAGAAGAGAATATTACCAGCACCCTAAAAACCCGCTTACAATCACTAGCCACCACCATGATGTCTAACATTACAAAGTAATTTTGACTGTTTTGAATTACATATAAATAAAATCTTACAGTGTGGAGGGGTTTTGTTTGTTTGTTTGTTTGTTTTTGTTTTCTTGGTATCTAGTTTCTTTTGCTTAACATTATATTTATGGGTTTCATCCACATAGTTGCATATTATACTGTTATTCTCATGTAATGGTCCACTGTGTGACTGTACCATTCATCCATGTTGATGTACATTCAGGTTGTCTCTAACTTCTGACTGTAATAAATAGTACAGCTCTGAATGTTCTTGTACACCTCTGGGTGAACATATATGCACATTTCTGTTGGGTTTATACCTAGAGGTGAAAGTCGCTGGGTCCTAGGATAGGTGAGCATTTTTAGTAGATATTGCTAAGCAGTTTTCCAAAATGGCTGTGTCATATCTCACTCTCATTGTGCGTGATCAATTTCATATTTTAGCCATTTAGGTGGGCAACTAAAGTTATTACATTGTAGTTTTAATTTACATCACTTTGTACCTGTTCAGTGATGTGCCTGTTCAGGGTTTTTGCCCATTTTTCTATCAGGTTGTCTGAGTTTTTATTATTTGTTTGTTTTATAGTCTGCATATGAGCCATTTCTCAAATATGTGTAATGCAAATAATTCTCCAACTCTGGGGCTTTTCCTCCAGATATCTGCTTGGCTCTCTCTCTTTTCACATCTCTGTTCAGATGTCACACTGTCAGTGAAGCCCACCCTGGCCATCGCATATAGTGAATTTTTTCATGAAACCACCTGATATTCCTCACCTCTATTTCCCTGCTTTGATTTCTCCTTAGTATGTACAACCATATGACATGCTAAGTACTTACTTGTTTCTTACTAATTTCTCTTTCCCTCCCACCCTACACCCAATGGCATGAACTTATTTTATTTTATTTAATATGTTCCAGACATTCAATACATTTTTTTGTTGTTGTTGGAGGAATGGGTATAAACTAGATGAACTGCTCAGTGCTTTATATATATTCTCTATCTCTCCTTTATCCCTGAGTCTATGAAACATGTTATTTCCAAATTCAAACACACATTGATGTATGTTATGTGAACAAATTTTATCATCAAAAAGTGATATCAAATTTAATATTTAAGAACTGAAAATTAAAGATCACCTTTGACTCCAAGGGTCCAAAAAAAATCCCATTGATTCTTTGTCTCTTTGTTTTAACGATGAATCATCTGCAATGATGATTATTCTAGCACTATACATATATACATTGTGTTACCAAATAAATTAAAAAGAAACTCAACATACTAGTTCAAGCACTCGATTATTATAAAAATACAAAGAACTCCTCAAACTCAACACACACAAAACAGACAATTATATCAAAAAATGGGCAGAAGATATGAACAGGCACTTCTCCAATGAAGACATACAAATGGCTATCAGACACATGAAAAAATGTTCATCATCACTAGCCATCAGGGAGATTCAAATTAAAACCACACTGAGATACCACCTTACACCAGTTAGAATGGCCAAAATTAGCAAGACAGGAAACAACATGTGTTGGAGGGGATGCGGAAAAAGGGGAACCCTCTTACACTGTTGGTGGGAATGCAAGTTGGTGCAGCCACTTGGGAGAACAGTGTGGAGATTCCTCAAGAAATTAAAAATAGAGCTTCCCTATGACCCTGCAATTGCACTACTGGGTATTTACCCCAAAGATACAGATGTAGTGAAAAGAAGGGCCATCTGTACCCCAATGTTTATAGCAGCAATGGCCACGGTCAACAAACTGCAGAAAGAACCAAGATGCCCTTCAATGGACGAATGGATAAGGAAGATGTAGTCCATATACACTATGGAGTATTATGCCTCCATCAGAAAGGATGAATACCCAACTTTTGTAGCAACATGGACGGGACTGGAAGAGATTATGCTGAGTGAAATAAGTCAAGCAGAGAGAGTCAATTATCATATGGTTTCACTTATTTGTGGAGCATAACAAATAACATGGAGGACAAGGGGAGATGGAGAGGAGAAGGTTGTTGAGGGAAATCGGAAGGGGAGGTGAACCATGAGAGACTATGGACTCTGAAAAACAATCTGAGGGGCAGGAGGTGGGAGGTTGGGGGAACCAGGTGGTAGGTATTAGAGAGGGCACGGATTGCATGGAGCACTGGGTGTGGTGCAAAAACAATGAACACTGTTATGCTGAAAAAAAAAATAAAAAATTGGGGCACCTGGGTGGCTCAGTGGTTTAAAGCCTCTGCCTTCAGCTCAGGTCATGATCCCAGGGTCCTGGGATCGAGCCCCGCATCAGGCTCTCTGCTCATCAGGGAGCCTGCTTCCTCCTCTCTCTCTGTGCCTGCTTCTCTGCCTACTTGTGATCTCCATCTGTCAAATAAATAAAATCTTTAAAAAATTAAAAATAATAAAAATTTAAAAATTAAAAATTAAAAAAAAATACAATGACTTAATTATGTCAACTTCAAGAGAACCAAAACAAAGGATTAATTTCTTGACTAAATTCATCATTATTTCCAAAGAAGTTATGTGAGGGTGCAAAGAAGTTATGTGAGTAGTACTAAAAGGTATTACTGTAAAAAGTCAGTGAGTATTTAAATGAAGAAAAGAAAGAAAAATATAACTTAATATATTTCAGACATGATATTTAGGCTCAAATGTATCTTCCAATATGTGCTGCTATTAAATATTATAATACCAATCCAAAAATTGTGTCACTTATTTAAGATATAAGGTTTTTACCTTAACATTCCATTTTGCATGTCTTATATTTCAATATCTTTCACAAATCTTTCTTTACAGCTACTAATTTTATTTAACCAAGTATTAATAAATAGATACATATGGGGGGAAAAAGTCAGTGAGTATGAGCTTTAAGATCTTTCTTTATGTCTATGAGTGAACAGGGAGAATGGAGCTTCAATTATACCCACTGAACAAACATGCCACTTTAGATAATTCTATGTTGTCTAACAAGCATTCACTAGACATCTCCTCTCTGTGCATGGCCCAAGTTTCATTTCCCGAACTCTCAGAGTAGATGACTTGGTGGGAGAGAACATGTGTGCCTAAACTGGCATATGAGATTAGGTAACAAACAAAATGCATTATCCTCCTTCCATCCAGTCTTAATGTCTGTCTCCAGTCTGACTTGGGCTTCTGGGTTCAGGCTAAGTGAAATCTCTGACTTGAAAAGAATTAAGAACAAACAGCCCTGTCCTGCTTCTTTCCTAATATGCTTTAGGACAATAGGGGTACAGAAGAGAGTGTCTCATTTGTGAAGACGGCTTAATTTAAATAGCAGTTCATGAAGACTGACTTGAGCCAACATCAGGACTTCTTTGGTTTTCTCCCATCCTGTATCTACGGCCGCCCCTCATCACAGTCTTCAAGACATGATATGTGCTCCCCATCCAGGTGAATTTACACAAAATTGATTAACACTTCACTTGCATGTTATTAAACTTGACGTATGAGTTTTAAATCATATAGCTCATGGCACTTAGTCAACAAAACACTAAAATGTCTCTTTTTTATAATGATTTGGATGATGTGGCTGAAGTTTCCTAAAAATTATTGAGACTATAAACCAATTTGTTAAATTTAGTGAAAAAGTTTCCATATTAAGTAAGATGACTCTTTTTCTATGCAAAACCTTCTTGTGAAAGGTTAAATGACTTTTTCATCATTCTTTCAATGTCTAAGATAAATGGTCTTGGGTTGTCAGCCAGATGATATTTAACTCAGCACTCTACCAAAATTAAAAACAGCCTATGAGAAGAGGAAGAAAGAGATACAGGAAAGGGGGCTGAACAAAATAAATGGAACATTCATGTTTGTATGTGTGTGTTTAGACTCCCAGCCAGAATGTAAAGGATCACAAAATGATTGTGGGTTTTCTGCACCCTTTTTATGCTGTCTGACTCAGTGTCCAATGTGATGGCATTAAACAATGAACTACTGGAGAGGCACAACCTGGGACAGGAATACTGACCTTCAGAAAAATTGTGAAGAAGGAATGGTGTATCTTTAGTGCTTGCCAACAGTTGTTTCCTCCATTCTATCCTTTCCAGTACTCCTCCATCCTTGTAAACACTTTAATTTTTCAAGGGTCCAGGATCTCTCTTTCAGTGAAAAAGAAAATGCCCATGGAATACCTACCATATCTAGGTACAGCGCAAGACACTAGGTACAATGCGAGATACTTCCATAAGAACAAGGAAGATTGCTCTTGCTTGAAAACGTACACTACATAGGACGTATCATATATAGGATATAGATGTATGTTTAAAAAGCTACCAAAATACACAGAAGTTGTTGATATGATTCTGACAAGTTCAACTACATTAAAAAATTTTTAAGCCATCTATAAAGAGTAGTGATTAAGCCCATGTTTAGGACCAGATTATAGAAGATACTGAATAGCAACTGAAGGAATAGATTACACTGAGAGCAAAGGGAAGACATTAAAGGTTTTGGCAACAATGCATGAAAACCAAGCTTTCAAAAGAATAATTTAGGGAAAAACAGAGATTAAAAATGCTACTTTGGAAGCTACTATTGTCATAGCTGGCATGAGAATAAATAGAAATTCTGAATAGATCTATTTCTATTAAGAAATTAGCTTTATAATAAAAAAATTCATATAGTCTGCTTCTGAACATTTTAGATTGATACAGGATATGTTCTCTTGCAGTGAAAAGCTAAACAAATATTTCAGACTTTGCACAACAGGTAGTATAAGACTTTGATTTCTGAAAGAAAAGACACAGTATGATCCTTCTGATCATGCTGGAGACATTTTCTGGATTGTGATGCAGGGATGGGTAACAGAGAAGAGCCAAATGATCACTAGGAGTTAAGACGACGAAGACTGGTGCTGAGAAAGCTGAGGCAGTTGGAATGTGTAAAGCAAAATACTGGAAAGGAAGGTAATACAGAAAGAAAGAACTCTAGAAATAACCACAGTGGGTCCCCTTGAATGTCGTTTAATACTAACCTGTCATACACAGAATGAAATTCTACAAAGTTGAACAAAAAACTACCAGGGAGTTGTAAGCTGAACAATTCCCAGAGCTCATTCAGAGCTGATATTTGTTCAAGTTCTGTCCAGCTAAACTGAAGAGACTTTGTTGAACACTCAAGCCATTAAGACTCCAGAAAGATCATACCTTATTAGAAGGGCTAAAGTTTAGTCCCAGAGTTAAGGCTATTCTATAAGTACCCCAAAATGCTTCAATAGGCCTCAAAAAGATCAAACTGAATCACAAGTAAATCAATTGCCTGCTTAAACATAAGTCAACCCTCTTTAAAGAAAGACAACAAAATCCAGACCAAGAAAATAATATTACTAATGTCCAGCATCTCATAAATACCAGATGTATGAAGAAGCAGGAAAACATCAACCAAAAGTGGAAGAAAAAAATCAATAAGCAGACCCTGAAATAACAGGGAAAAATACTTTATTACAGTTACTATAAAGCTAAATATTATAAATATGATCAAGGATTTAAAGGGGGAAAAACATAATGAGGGGAGAAATGGAAGATGTTAAAAAGTGTCAAATGAAACTTCTGAAGCTGAAAAACAGTATCTGAAATGTAAAATGAAACATAACAATTAATAGATTAGGTAATATAAATGAAAAGATCAGTGAACTTGAAGACACAGATATAGAAACTATACAAACTGAAGTGGGAAGAAATAAGACTTAAAATAAGTGAATTGAAACTCTGTCACCTGTGGAACAACTTAAGAAGTTGAACATATATGTAACTGGAATCCCAGTAAAGGGAGGAGCCAGATATATCATGCAAATACTGATAATAAGAACACTGGAGTGGCTATATTAATATTAGACAACATTCAAGACAAAGAATGTTACTAGGAATAAAAAGGATCTCATTGTAATGTCAATTAATGTCAATTCATCAAGAGACCATAACAGTCCTAACTGTGTATGTACCTAATAACAAAGTTTCTAAATAGAAGAAACAAATGCACTGAAAGGGACATAGAGAAATCCACAATTATAGTTGAAGTTTTCAACAATTCTCTTTCAATTTTTAATAGAATAGAAAGTCTCTAAGGATATAGAAAAGTTGAATAGCACTATCAATAAATTGATCTAATTGACATTTATAGAATATTCCATGCACCAACATCAGAATACACATTCTTTTAAAGAACACATGGACAAAAGATCCCAAATAGCCAAAGCAATTCTGAAAAGGAAAAACAAAACCAGAAGCATCAAAATTCCAGGTTTCAAGCTATATTACAAATCTGTAGTCAACAAAACAACATGGTACTGACACAAAAACAGACACGTAGATCAATGGAACAGAATAGAGAGCCCAGAAATGAACCCACAACTATATGGTCAACTGATCTTTGACAAAGCAGGAAAGAATATCCAACATAAACAAAACAGTCTCTTTAACAAATAGTGTTGGGAAAACTGGAGAGCAACATGCAAAAGAATGAAATTGGACCACGTTCTTATATCATACACCAAAATAAATTCAAAATGGATGAAAGACCTAAATGTGAGACAGGAAACTATCAAAATCCTAGAGAACACAGGCAGAAACCTCTTTGACCTTGACTTCAGCAACATCTCAGTAGACACATCACCACAGGCAAGAGAAACAAAAGCAAAAATGAACCATTGGTACTTCAAGACAAAATCTTCTGCACAGGGAAGGAAACAGTCAAAAAACTAAAAGACAGCCTATGGGATGGGAGAAGATATTTGCCAACAACATATCTGATAAAAGGTTAGTACCCAAAATCTATATACAGAACTTACCAAACTCAACAACCCAAAACCAAATAACCCAGTTAAGAAATGGGTAGAAGACAAAGAAAGCCTGAAACCCAGACTACATAAGGGAGGAAAGGTGAGAAACCCTGCTCCCCCCAAAATTCCATCCCCAAATAATAAATATTTTACCCTCTTCTTAACAAATATCAATGAAAGATAGAGACCCAAACCTAGGGTGCGTAACTCTCCCTTGAGTTTATCCCCTCACATCTTAAGAGTAAACTCTCTCTAACAAACTCCTCACTTGTACTCCTCAACCACTGTCCTGTCCATCCTTGAATTCTTTCTTGTGACAAGATGAAGAACCTTCAGCAACTCCTTTGGGTTGGGCTGGGTCAAGGCCCCAGCACCCAGTGTGTCCTCAGTCTACCTGACAACATTTCTACTAGAATTTCTACTAGAATTTCTACTTAGATTTGTACCTAAAGGAAATAAACTTATATGTCTACAAAAACACTTGTACAAATATGTTCAAAATAGCTTTATTCGTGAGAGTAAGAAGTTGGAAACAATTCAGACAAGAGATAATAAAAAATAAATTGTGGTACATTTATTCAATGTAATACTTTTTTAGCAATTAAAAGGAGTAAACCAGGGATGCCTGGGTGGCTCAGTTTGTAGAGCGGCTGCCTTCGCCTCAGGTTGTGATCCCAGGGTCCTGGGATCGAGTCCCACATCCAGCTCCTCAGCAGGGAGCTTACTTCTCCCTCCCACTCCGCCTGCTGCTCTCCCTGCTTGTACTCTCCCTTTCTGTTAAATGAATAAATAAAACCTTTAAAAAAATTTCCTTTAAAAAAAAAGGAGTAAACCATTGATACACACAGTATGATATATCTCACCCACACTATGCTAAATGAAAGATGTCGGACACAGAAAAAAGTACATACTGAATGATTCCATTTACATAAAATTCTAGAACCATTAAAGCTAATTTAGGGTGAAAAATATCACATGGGGCCCCTGGATGGTGCAGTCAGTTGAGCCTATAATTCTTGGTTTGGGCTCAGGTTATGACCTCGGGGTCCTGAGAGAGAGCCCTGCGTTGGGGTCTGTGCTCAGCATAGAGTCAGCTTGGGATTCTCTCTCCTTCTTCTTCTGCCCTTTCCACTTATTCTCTTCCTCTCTCTCTCTCAAAATAAACAAATCTTTAAAAAAAGTTTTTTAATTATCACAAACATGGTTGTCTCTTTGGGGCTGAGATTGGGAAGAGTAGAGGGAATTTTATGGGAGGTGATAAATGTTCTATATCCTGGTAGGCCTAGGTTATATGGGTCACAATTCAATAAATTATAAACTTACCATTTATACATTAAATTGCCTATAAATTCTACCCCAACTTCCTACTGCCCCCTCCCAAAAAACCCCACTGGAAACAAATATTAAACTCTAATTAGGAGACTTGTTATTCCCAAAACTACGTATTGCCAATTCTGAAACTACCTTCTCTGTGTTCTAGGCTTAAGCAAATTAGTAAATTTATGGAGATTAATAGAATATAGAAAGAAGGAAGACTAGAACATACTCTGTGATACTAGATTGGAATTAAAGATACCATTGAAGTTTTTTTTTAATTTTTTAATTTTATTTTTATTATCTTTTAAAAATTTATTTCTTTTCATCATAACAGAACTCATTGTTTTTTAATCATTTTTTTTATTTTCAGCATAACAGTATTCATTGTTTTTGCACCACACCCAGTGCTCTATGCAATCCGTGCCCTCTCCAATACCCACCACCTGGTTCCCCCAACCTCCCACCCCCACACCTCTTCAAACCCTTCAGATTGTTTTTCAGAGTCCATAGTCTCTCATTGTTCACCTCCCCTTCCAATTTCCCCCAACTCCCTTCTCCTAACTCCCCATGTCCTCCATGCTATTTGTTATGCTCCACAAATAAGTGAAACCATATGATAATTGACTCTCTCTGCTTGACTTATTTCACTCAGCATAATATCTTCCAGTCCTGTCCATGTTGCTACAAAAGTTGGGTATTCATCCTTTCTGATGGAGGCATAATACTCCATAATGTATATGGACCACATCTTCCTTATCCATTCGTCCGTTGAAGGGCATCTTGGTTCTTTCCACAGTTTGGCAACTGTGGCCATTGCTGCTATAAACATTGGGGTACAGATGGCCCTTCTTTTCACTACATCTGTATCTTTGGGGTAAATACCCAGTAGTGCAATTGCAGGGTCATAGGGAAGTTCTATTTTTAATTTCTTGAGGAATCTCCACACTGTTCTCCAAAGAGGCTGCACCAACTTGAATTCCCACCAACAGTGTAAGAGGGTTCCCCTTTCTCCACATCCCCTCCAACACATGTTGTTTCCTGTCTTGCTAATTTTGGCCATTGAAGTTTTTTTTTTTTTTAAGATTTCATTCATTTAATCTTGGAACACTGAAAAATAAAACAAAATTTAATTTAAAAAAATAATAAAAAATAAGATTTTATTCATTTATTTGTCAGAGAGAGAGAGAGCATAAGCAGGGAGAACAGCAGGCAGAGGGAGAAGCAGGCTCCCCACTGAGCAAGGAGCCCGATGTGGGACTTGATTCCAGAGCCCTGGGATCATGACCTGAGCTGAAGACAGATGCTTAACTGGCTGAGTCACACAGGCGTCCCATCACTGAAGTTTTTAAAAATAAATAAAGATACAGAAATAAAGATATATGGACACACATGGATTTTCTGGCCCTCAGCTCTGAAGGGACCTAAAAGTGCCCTCCTTAATACCCATCACCCATTTAGCCCATCTCTCACCCACATCCCTCCATTGACCCTCAGTTTGTTCTCTATAGTACAGAGTCTCTTATGGGACATTTTGAACAAAAGGACATTGGGGCAACTGATTAAATTTGAATATGGACAATGGATTATATTATAGTGCAGTATCAGTGTTAGATTTCCTGATTCTACTAACTATACTGTAGTTATACAAAAAAATTTTCTTATCCTAACTAAATACACACACAGTATTTAGATGTAAAAGGGGGGGAAATGAACCATATCAATGGTGAGTTACCATTATTTTGTTATTATAATTGATAAGACACCCAATGTGATTTCAGAACAAGGTTATACCACGCTATTGTCTTTAGAGAGTAGTGACATTTCAAAAGCCACAGGTTGATAAATGTGCAGCATCAAATTTAGTATTAACTTGTACAAATTCTTGAGAAAATAACATGTTAAAGATAAGCCCAAATTTACATTCTAATTTCTCTAAACATTGATCCTGGCCTAAGTCAAAATTGTCTAAACTATGAGAAATAGTCTTGAAATCAGCCAACAGTGAGAGGTTAGTTGAACTACAGAGGAAAGAAAAGCTTTGCAATACTGAGCACCACCCCCCCCCAGCATATCAGGTTCCATTTGAAATCAGGAGACAGAAAAAAGAAATGAATTAAAATATGTCCCTTTAATAGTTTCTGTGCATGCTCCACAACCACCATCTATCTCTACCCCCATCCTCCCGCTCGACATACAGATTTCTTTTTCCCCACAGACACCACTTCCATTTGGGAATGGACCACAGTCATTTTTCATACATGTTTTTGTTTTTAATCTAAGCATCGATTTAGTATTATTGTATGCTTTTATAGCCCACACACCCTGGCAAGAGTTAACAGGAATTCCAGATATTATCAAATATATTTAAACATGATGCTTGAGTGGTCTTTGCAGCTGGTAGGTTATACATAAAATATGTTCAGCCAGTGATAGCGTCCTTATCTAAAGACAGAAGCTAGCAAAATTTCATCCTGTGTGCTCTGTCAGATTGTTCCCTTGGACAGATGGCAGAAGACTCCCAATGACAAGTGTGAGATGCTATCTGAGTGTCATGGCAGTGGTTTTTCTTATTGCCCTGGACAGAGCTCCCTGGCTACTCTCTTCATTTGAAGCGTGCAAATGAGTAGATGTGGATAGTAGAATGTGTGTGATCAATAAACTCACATAATTAGAATCTTGCTGAAAGGAGTATTCTCTCTATGAAAAGAACCTCCATTAAGCCACTTGATCTCCCTTACTAGACAAGGGCTCATATTGTCTCACCCTTTTGTATATTTTTCCCAAGTGACAAGAGTAAAGTGACAACAAAAATGACAAATTTTTAAGTGTTGTCCACCTTGTCCAGAATCAGGTTTTTAGTTCCTTGACTCACAGTGCCAGCTGGGAGCTCACTGGGGAAATTCAAATCCAACACCTTCCTCAGTATATACTGTCTGCTTTTATCTTATCTCATCTCCATGCTGCTAAAGTGCACTACTACTCATTGCAAATGAACCCATATACCCACGATGCACAAGTTCCTCCCTTAATCCCTATACTCCATGTGCACAGGGCCCTCTTTAAACCAAAGGTCAAGGTTGCACACCCCCTTCAAATCATCTCTGGGTAAGCCCTCCCATTCACCCTAGCCATCAGTCCCTGAAAAAATAATAAACATATTCCCCCAAGGCACTTTCACACTTACACACTTTTATAATTACACACACAGAGAATGGTAAAATACATGTTACATAAAACTTCCCATCTTAATCATTTTTAAGTGTACTGTTCAATAACATTAAGTACTTTTATACTCCTGTACAACAAATCTCCCAGATTCGTTCCATCTTGCAAAACTGAAAATGTACACCCATTAAAAACAAAGTCCCCAGGCCCTAGCGCCAACTTCTGACAGCCACTATTCTACATTCTCTCTGTAAATTTGACTACTCGAGGTACCTCATACAAATGGAATCATACATTATTTGTTTTTTTATTTTTTAAAAGATTTCATTTATTTATTTGAGGGAGGGTGATAGTGTGAGACAGAGCACGGATATGAGCAGGGGGAAGGGCAGAGGGAGAGGGAAAAGCAGACTCCCCACTGAACAGGGAGCCTGACATGGGGCTCCATCCCAGGACCCTGGGGATCATGACCTGAGCTGAAGGTACTACTTAACTGAATCAGCCACCCAGGCACCCCCATTATTTGTCTTTTAGTGACTGGCCTTTTTACCTAGTATCATGTCTTTAAGGTTCATCTATGTTGTAGCATGTGTCAAAATTTCCTTCTTTTTAATTATGAATAATATTCCTATGTATATGTACCAAATTATGTTTATCTATTCATCTTTTGATGAACACTTGGTTGCTTCCACCTTTTTAGCTATTATGAAGAATGCTGAACACAAATATACAAACATATCTTTTGAGACTTTGCCCACAATTCTTTTGGGTAGAATTCCAAAAGTGGAATTTCTGGAATATGTAGGAATTCTATTTTTAATTTTTTGAGGAACTACTCTACTGTTTTCCATAGTTGCTGCCCTACTTTACATTCCCACTATCAGTGTCTAAGATTTTCAGTTTCTCAATATCCTCTCCAACACTTGTTATTTCCTATGTTTGGTTTTGTTTGGTTTTGTTGACAGTAGCTATATTAGATTCCTAAGATTGCTATAAGAAAATACCATAGACTTGGTAGTTTAAACCATAGAAATTTATTTTGTCACAATTCTAGAAGCTGGAAGTCCAAAATCAAAGTATCATTAGGTTTGGTTTTGTTGGTTCACAGATTGACTGCCTTCTCACTGTGTCCTCACATGGGTTTTTCTCTGTGCATACACATCTCTAGTGTCTCTTCCTCTTCTTCTAAGGACAACAGTTCTATTGTTTTAGGACCCCGCCCTTATGACTCACTTAACCTTAGTTACCTAATTAACAACACTATCTCCAAATACAATCATATTCTAAGGTGCTGTGGGTTAGGGTTTCAACATATGAACTTGTGGGAGGTGGTGGGACATAATTCACTCCATAGAAGGGGTCATAAGAGTGCAAAATGGTATCAAATTGTGGTTTTGATTTGCATTTATCTAATGATTAGTAACGTTGAACATCTTTTTATGTGCTTATTAGACATTTGTACATTTTCTTGAGATAAATGTTTATTCAAGTCCTTTGCCTATATTTTAATCAGGTTTTGTTATTGTTGTTAAACTATAGGAATTCTTTGTATATTCTGTATATTAACCCCCTATCAGATACATGATTTCCAAATATTTTCTCCTATTCTATGGTTGCCTTTTCACTTTGTTGATTGTGTGCTTATATATTTAAAAAAATCTTTTAGTTTACAAATATTTTTTGAGAGTAGAATCCAGAAGCTACTCTTTACCTAATATTTGATATTTAAACATTCAATAATTTGTCTTAAAATTCATGTCATTTAATAACACTGTAACTACTTGACAAAAGTATCTAAAACCATGAAGGGCTTATAAACCTATTTTTCTTATAGCTTCCCTTTTTGGCCAGAGTGACTATCTTCCTGATGCATTCAAATATTTCTACTTACTATCAACATGGAAGCACATGTTTCTCCAAATATATCTATGGTCTTGGAGGTATCAATATTTCCCTTGATGGTCTCTTGACTTCTTTCTAGGCCTAAGAGAAGGAGTGTTAGCTTAAAAAAATTATTTACTCCAACAAAAAGAAAATAATAGGGCATTACTCATGAAATTATTCCAGTCAACAATGTACTTGCCTACTTATGATATTGATAGGCTATACCAAAAGGAAAATAATATAGAGTTCAACCTCAAGAATGGTAGGGTAGGGACCACCAAAAATCCACTCCTCCATTAAAGCAATAAGAACACTGATAAAAACTGTCAAAATAAACTTTTCCAGAACAAAAGGCTTATAACAATCTGAGAGTATTAACTTTTTAAAAAAATTATTGAGTCTCTGCAAGAACAGCAATTCTTGTGGTGCTTTAGCTACTTCCATGCTCCTCTCTTCAGCTCTGCAGCAGCTATTGAAGCCAACAGCTTCACAACTGCAGTGGCTGTAAGAACCAGAGCCCAACAGGCCCTAGGGAAAGGGGACACAAATGGGCTTGGAACTATCTAAAAGTCCCTGCCCAGAGAACTGTCACTGTTTGACCTGTTAAGCAGCTTGTTGAAAACTTCCATTTTCAGAACATATCTTTATTTTTTTTCCAGTCAGAGCTCACTCCATGTAAACAGCCTTACCCACAGAGCATTTGTCAAAACAAACAGCAACAATTGTCTTATATCATGGCTGCTCAAGACTGTGACATATATATATAGGGCTATCTGCATGTATAGGGCCATGCGCAAGCACAGAAAAAATCTGAGGTCCTAAACTCTCACCTCCAACTTACCTTGAGGTTTTGCACAAATTCTAGCTCCATTGGTTAATGGGAAGCTTGCCCCAACACATACACAGAACCAGTTAGCAATGACTAAGAGACTTATTGATTCAAGGTATTTAAGGAAATCTCTGGCCAATCATTAGCTGACAACAGAGCAAACTGATGGCCATAAATAACAAAGAACACAGACTTTCAGAATTAGTCCAAGAAAGTCACTAAACAAACAACATTAACAAAATTGATAGCAGCAACAACAAATTCTGGACAGGAGGAGAGTCTGATTTTCAGAGCTGACACACATTATTTAAAATGTCCAGTTTTCCACAAAAGGTACATAAGACATGCAAAGAAACTGAAAACTATGGCCTATATGCTGGGGGAAGGGAAGAGATTGACAGAGAAAGCCTCTAAGGAAGACTAAAAGTTGCATTTACCAGACAAAGATTTTATCTTCTTTATTTTTTTAAGATTTTATTTACTTATTTGACAGAGAGATAGAGAGCACAATTAAGCAGAGCAGCAGGCAGAAGGAGAAGGAGAAGGAGAAGCAGGCTTTCTGCTGAACAGGGAGCCTGATGCAGGGCTTGATCCCAGAACCCTAGGATCCCAGGATCCCATCACCTGAGCTGAAGGCAGCTGCTTAACAGACTGAGCCACCCAGGTGCTCCAGACACGGATTTTAAATTAACTTTCATAAATATGTTCAAAACCCTAATAGGAATCCATGCTTATACAGTTAAAGAAAGTTTAGGAATGATGTTTCACCAAACAGAGAATACCAATAAAGATAAAGGAATTATTTGTTTCAAGAGAAAGAAAGCGGAGGAAAAGGGTATAGAGAAAAATAACCAATTAGAAGTTCTGGAGTTGAGAAGCACAAGTGAAACTTAAAAATTGACTAGAGGGGCTCAAATTAGATTTGAGCAAACAGAAGAAAGAATAAGTAAACTTGAAGACAGGTCAAATGAGAATATCCAATCTGGAGAACAGAAAGAAAAAAGAACGAAACAAAATGAAGAGAGGCTCAGAGACCTAAGGGTTACTGTTAAGTATACCAACATACACATAATGGGAGTCCCAGAAGGAGAGAAGAGCATAAAAAAGTTATTTGAAGAAATTGTTGCCTAAAACTTCCCAAATTTGATGGAAAATATTTATTTGCATATCCAAAAAGGTCAATATATTCCAAGTGGGATGAACTCAGATATGCACACATCTGGATACATCAGAGTAAAACTGTCAAATCTAATGACAGAGAGAATCTTGAAAGTGTGAAGAAAGTAACTGTTCACACATAAGGGATTCTTAACAAGATTAACAGCTGATTCTCATCAGAAACACAGAGACAAAAAGACAGTGGCATGGTATATTTAAAGTACTCAAAGAAAACAACTGTCAACAAAATTCTACATCCAGCAAAACTATTCTTAAAAATTTGGGAGAAGTTAAGACATCAGATAAACAAAAATAGAGAACAATTTATTAGATTATGTTAGATAAACAAAAATAGAGAAAATATATCACTAGCAGAAATTGGCAAATTCTAAAATTCAAAAAGAAATGTTAGAGACCCAGAATAGCTAAAACAATCTTGAAAAGGTAGAACAAAGTTGGAGGATAAAACAAAACAAAACAAAATTAAAAAAAACAAAGTCACCTACTACTACAAAGTCACCTATTAGAATGGTTAAAATCCAAAACACTGACGGTATTAAAAGCTGTTGAGGACATGGTGCAACATGATCTCTCAAGCGAATGCAAAATGGAACAGACACTTTGGAAGACAGTTTGGTGGCTTTCTACAAAGGTAAACATACTCTTATCATACAATCTAAAATCACAATCCTTGGTATTCACCAAAAACATCAAAAAGTTATGTATACACAAAAACCTGCAACCTTATAATTACCTTATTTGTAAGTACCAAAATTTGGAAGCAACCAAGATGTCCTTTAATGGGTGAATGGATCAATAAACTGTGGTACATACAAAGAATATTATTTGGGAATAAAAAGAAATGAGCTATCAAGCTACGAAAAGACATGGAAGAAATTTAAATGCATATTGCTGAAAGAAGCCATTCTGAAAAGGGTATATACTATATGATTAAACTATATGACATTCTGGAAAAGGAAATACTATAGAGACAGTAAAAGATTGGTGGTTGCCAGGAGGAGGAGGATAGTGAGGGATGAATAGGCAAGGTACAGGGAACTTTTAGGGCAGTGAAAATACTATAATACCATAATGGTGGATACATGTCATAATGCACTTGTTCAAACCCACAGAATGTACAACACCAAGAGTTAACCATAATGTAAACTATGGACTTTGGGTGATAATGATATGTCAACATAAATTCATCACTTGCAACAAATGTACGACTCTGGTGAGGAATATTAATAATGGAGGAGACTATGCATGTATGGGGGTGGGAAGTATATGGGAAACATCTGTTCCCTTAGTTTTGTTGTGAACCTAAAACTGCTCTAAAAAAATAAAGTCTTAATATAAAAAAATAGAATAAATTAAAAAGAAAACAAATAAAATAACATTAAACTTGAGGTGCAAAAATGCCAAACAAACATACATAGCTACAATCAAGACAAAAAAATAATAATCAAGAAAATGTGATATTACTACCATAAACACAGAAATAGAGTAATGAAGTTAAATTGAGAGTCTAAAAAGAAACACATTTACAGTCAATTGATTTTGAATAAGGTTGCTAAGATAATTCAATGGGGAAAAAATAGTCTTTTCAACAAATATTACCAGGACAATTGAATCTCTAATGTAAAAGAATAAAGTTGGTCCCCTACCTCACATCATGTGCAAAACCTAATTCAAAATGGGCCAAAGGCCTAAATATAAGAGCTAAAACTACAAAACAGTTAGAACATAGAAATAAACTTCCTTGACCTTGGATTTACTAATGGTTTCTTAGATGGAACAACCAAAGCAGAAGCAACCAAAGAAAAATATAGATCAATTGGACCTCATTAAAATTAAAAATGTTTGTGCTTCAAAGAACATCATTAAGAAAATGAAAAGGCACCCTACAGAGTAGGAGAAAAATTTTGCAAACCATTTATCAGATAAAATATTTATATCCAGAATATACAAATAATTCTCACAATTCAACAATAAAAAGACAATCTAATTTTTAAAATAGGCAAACAATCTAGAGAATGAGTATACTGCTAATGAAATAAGTGAGTCAGAAAAAGACAAATGCCGTATGATTTTACTCATACGTGGAATTTAAGAAGCAAAGGAAAAAGACAAATCAACAGACTCAAATATAGGAAACAAACTGTTGGTTCTGAGGGGAAATATGTTGCGGGGATAGGTGAAGGGGATTAAGAATGATGAGCACTGCGTAATGTACAGAATCACTGAATTGTACACCTAAAACTAATATAACATTATATGTTAATTATAAGGATCTAATTTTTTCATTATGTTCAGTTAGCTAAAATTTTAAAAATAGGCAAAGGATTTGAAAGAAGTTTCTCCATAGAAGACATACTGATGGTCAATAAGCATATACAAAAATGTTTAGCATCTTCAGTGATTAACGAAATGGAACAAAATCATAATAAGATAGCACTGCACACTTACTAGAGTGGTATAACAAAAAATATGGATCTTAACAATTGTTGTAATTAAGTATAATTAAAAGAGATCTAGAGCTTAAGCGTATAAAGGACTTTGCTTTTAAGATAAGCTCTAGACCTCTTTTGTACACAGTTTCCTTCCAGGTTCATTGCCAGCTTGTGTTCACCATAAGAAGTAGGTGAGCTTTTGTGGTACCTGCTCCTTTACCGGCCATTTATAGGCTTGAAAACATCTTTGTGACACTGTCATTAGTTAGATGCGCGGTTTTGTTGATCTTTCCTCAGACTCTGTGTGAAAAATTAGTTATGGGCTGGTCTGCCTGTATGGATCCTAATTATAAGCTCTTGCACTGAATCAGTATACAATATTCCCATAAGACTCTGAGAAGGTCAAGACAGTTGCCTGATAAAGCAGATAATTTCCAATGGACTAAAAGAGGTTTTGTACCCTGTACCTCATCACCACCATCACCACCTTATTTTTAACTTTTTTCTTTATGTCTTGAGACCACAGTTGCCACAGCTACATGCAAACTTCCCTTACCTATCCTCCACCAAACACGCCACTGTACGAAGGAGACAAATTGCAAAAGCCTATGTGCAGATGATACTATTTTATTACCATAAACAGAAATGTCCCTATAGATTGTTGCCATTGCTTTCTAATTACTACCAGGCAAAATATAAGATCAATTATTCCAAAATTTAAGTCATCAGTTTTGGTAAATATTTTTCATCTTTTATCTGGTCTAAAACTAAAATGCATAAGAAAAAAAAAATGTATCAGGGATTGGCTCCAAGCCTCAGGGTTTAATCCAACATTTTGTGAACGATCTTATTAACTATGAGAGCAAATATTTCGTTACTAGCTTATCTTGGATAGTTGACCTGTAAGTACATTGTTAGTTAGAGGTGCTTTACTATCTGAGACCTGCATTCATCAACATGCACCTACAGACATTCATAAGCCAAACCAGAGCGGCTGTGTCACTTTCCCACCCCAATATTGGCTCTGATCCCAAATATTTCTGTGTAAAGCCTTGTTTCCACTCGTGGGTATTTCAAGTGGAGGAAAATTGGTTTTCTTTTTAACTGAGGTTCCAGTAGCATTTCCTCCACAGTCATGACTGAACATCAATCTTGTTGAGTTGACCTTTAAAGCATGGAATCCTGCATTAAACTGGCCACACAGAATATCTGCAGACCAGTTATTCGTCAGAGAACCCACTCCTGATCCTGAATCCACTGCTGCTCACTACTTACTAGAAGCTCACTGGAATCATGCATAGAACTATTCTCACGTAACGATTGCCATTTTTGCAGTAATTCTACACTGGAAACACACTGGGCAGTTAAGTGAAACATGTTACATTTACTCTAAGAATATTATTGAGGATGTTATCTGGGCCAAGAAGACAATGTTTGAATCTCTGAAGAAGAAATTTTTGTGCCTTTCTTAAGCAACTGGTTTAATTTTACCACAAAGACACTCTGAACAATGGAATTGATCCTATTTCTTTCTTCATATTGGCCATAAGGAAACTGTGAGGCAAGTTTATGGCATACTCTAGTACCCAACACTTACAATACGTGAGTTCATTCTTGCTACATCTATTGTTTTACCTTTATATTCCCTTGCCCCTATTTTCCCACTAACTAGTATTTGTTTCTCATCTTGGTGTGTATTTTTGTAAGCTGCTTCAAACACATCTTGCAAAGAGGATGGATATAAATAAATATGTTTCTGTAATAATGCTGTGTGAACGATAGTTCTACAAAGCAGTAGGATAAAATCTTATCAGAAAAGGGGACTTCTGTAGAATCTCTGTGGGTAGAAATTCCATTCTCACATAATTAAAAAGTAATAATAGGGGTATGTTACAGCCCACCTGACCAGGAAACTGAGACAGAAATGTTAATTGAGATTGCAGAAGCTGTGAAATTAGGCCAGGTAGTAATAATGGAAGACTTTAATTACTCAATCATAGATTGGAAAAATGCCTCACTGGGACAGAGGTTGGAAGTGAGATTTTTTTAGATAAGAAAAATTACTGCTTCCCAGCAAAGGAAGAGAAGGAGCCTATGCAGTAGAGAAATATACCAGAAATATTCTGACAACGAATGGAACCTGGTCTGAAAGGTGATGCAAAATCACCAACAGTGACCACCACACAATTTAATCCCACAGCTTTGTAGGCAAATTTAAATCCACTACATGTCTACTTATTATTTGAAAGCATTCTACTAAAAAAAAAAAAAAAAGAAAAAGAAAGAATTTTAAAACTCAGTAACAAACAAGAAAGAAACGAAGAGAATATGTTCAAAGTTACTTATCAGCAATCCAAGAAAACATCCAAGAGGTTATAATAACCCTCCATGGCTAGTTGACAGATTCCAAAACATAACTGCTGGGTGCAGGGGAAGGGAGATTTTTTTTCATAAAGCACGAAAAGAACCAAGGAAAGTAAACAAATAAACCCACAAAATATGGCAGGTTAGGAATAACTTCAAAATTAGATAAATTTTTTTAAAAAAGGTGATACATCTTATAGAGGTTTCCAAAAGGACTGGGAAGAGATTCTTTAAATCTATCAAAGGAGGGGCACCTGGGTGTCTCAGTCATTAAGTATCTGCCTTAAGCTCAGGTCGTGATCAGGGGTCCTGGAATCCAACCCACATCTGGCTTCCTGCTCAGCGGGAAGCCTGCTTCTCCCACTTCCTCTTCCTCTCCACACCCCACCCCTGGTGTGTTCCCTCTCTCACTGTCTCTCTGTCAAATAAATAAATAAAATCTTTTAAAAAAAATCTATCAAAAGAAAGAAGACAGTTTGAGAAACAATGGAATCTCTTTAAAATAATGACACCAAAATTGAACAAAAGGAGGAAGAGAGCAAAAGGATGGATAAAAATCTGTCTCGATTTTCAGAGAGATCCCTCTTCTAAAATAGCCCTTGAAACCCATATAAGATTGAAGACTGCTGCAGATAGTGATCATGAAGCAGAATAATAAGCTAAAGTACCAAAACAAACATAGATCACTTGGGGGTAAAATGTTCAGAAAAGAAACGATGCAACTTTTACCTACAGTGTATAACTGTAGCGTTACTGTAGATGGCCTCCATCCTAGACATATTAAGACCGGTTTCTCTTATGACAGGCAAGGAACTATGATTAAACAGAGACTTGTTGGATACCATTTTTTAAAGAAAACTTACTAAAAGGAAAGAGAATATGACGTATGAAGGGACATATTAATATACTGCTATTTTTGGCATCAGATATGTATGTTAGCAATAGATATATTTAAAATGTTTAATTCAATTATCATACGGTTTCGCTTATTTGTGGAGCATAAGAAATAAAACGGAAGACGTGGGGAGATGGAGAGGAGAAGGGAGTTGGGGGAAATTGGAGGGGGAGACGAACCATGAGAGACTATGGACTCTGAAAAACAATCTGAGGGTTTTGGAGGGGTGGGGGTTGGGAGGTTGGGTGAGCCTGGTGGTGGGTATTATGGAGGGCACGTATTGCATGGAGCACTGGGCATAGTACGTAAACAATGAATTCTGGAACACTGAAAAGAAATCAAAAAAATAAATAGAAAGAAAAAATAAAAGAAAATAAAATGATTAACTAAAAATATATTTTTAATTGAACTAAGACTGAGGGAAATGGTTATAGGGAGACTATTTTAGACAAAAGAGGTAGACTCTGAGAAACAAACTGAGGGTTTTGGAGGGGAGGGGGTTGAGGGGTTGGGTGAGCCTGGTGGTGGGTGTTATGGAGGGCACATATTGCATAGAGCACTGGGTATGGTGCATAAACATGAATCTTGGAACATTGAAAAGAAATAAAATAAAACAAAATTTAAAAAAAGAGGTAGAAAAACACAGTATCTCAAAGGTAGGTTCCTAGCCTAGTGGTTTAACACTTTTCTAAGTGATTTGAGAAATGAAGCAGAGAACAAAATCTCTAATAACTCAGATTATTAAAGAGACACACTAATAAAGATCCTACAAGTATTTTAAATAGAGTATGTGAATAGAGGGAAAATGGTAGATGAACAAAACCTGTACACATAAATAAGCCAAATTTTCCTAACAAAGGAAGAGCTCCAACTTAAGAAATCTTCCAAACAAAATAACAACCTTCCTAACTTTGCACCCGATTTCTTTCCTTCAAATTCACCTGCCCACTGAGGGGCCACTTTTCCTAGGAGGGTGTCTTGGGGCTGCTGGAGTTGAAGGGATGACCCTGTTTAGGGCAGTGTGCTTCAAGAGAAGCAACACAATGGGTAGCTGTGCAGAGTTTGGCATTTACAAATCATATTCACATTCAGTAACCCACCGCCTCCTGAAATCCAGCCTGTGGGCAGTTGCTCACTCCCTTTACAGATTAGGAAGCTGAGGGTAGTGAACATAATGTGAGCTCTCTGGCTTACCTCCAGGTCCATGCCCTTGCCAGACACCCTCTCCCAAATGTTAGGACCAAGAGGCACTTTTGAAACTTGAAAAAAGGGAATTTGGAACAAATAAAAAGGAATGCAGATCACACAGCAGGTAATAACCTAGAAGATTCACTCCCCAAGAAGTAGAGCTGGAGGAAATGGGAATAAAGGCAAAGGTGTTTGGCAAATGGAGAGGAAGGGACAGAGCCAGTTGGCCTCCGGGAGGCCCATCTTGTCATACTGGAAATGTTACATGACGTTGCTCTTGCTAAATCAGCCCCAAACTGAAGTTGCTTTTCTGGCCCTGAATGCCTCATTTCTTTCAGAAGCCCATTCCAGCCCTTGAGGTCTAGACTGCTCCGCTATGACTGGATCCAGTCCCCCTGGTCTCCTCTCCTGTGACAGATCTGCTCTAGCCCTTCTGATTCTAGAGAATCCCCAACCTTCCTTCCAGACACCATGCAGCACTGGCCTGCAGAGCCCTGACCTGCTGCCACACTTAATCTATTCAGCATGTCTTCTTGGCTGCCACCCAGGTCCCCACCGTGGGCACCGTGTCTGGCCTTTGTGCTGCCTTGTTCCCTTGTAGGCAGAGAAGCAGCAGCCGTGGAAGGACCTCATTTCAACAGACTGTAGGAAATGTGGGATTTACAACCTTTCACTAACCTGGAGTAGCAGCTGCAAATCAATCCAGAGTCTGTCATCTCCCTGATTGGATCTCTTTGGGAGAAGTTTTAGAAGTGAAGTGGTTTGCAGGTGGTCTCTTTGAGGCACATACCTGGAACCAATTGTAGAGCACTGGCATGAGGAAGCCGGACCTCATGCTGAAGTATGCATGGCATTCACCTTTATTCTGGGTCTGCCTTTTCCTCCCATCTGTGAAGAAACTACTAAATACATTCGTTCTGAAATGGTTTTGTTCAGCTTCCTATATAAGAAACAATGGTTGTTCAAAAGGAGTTTTTACAAAATAATAAAGGAAATAAATTAGCATTTTATACTGCCAAATTATGAGGAGGTAGCTGAGGGGGTTTGGGCATAAAACATATATGATACACCAAAATAATCACATGTAGCTGTATGTGCAGCCAAAAGAAGAACTGAAAGTAAAGGCTTTTCCTCCTGAGTTGAATAAGTATTTATTAACTGATAATAAATAATAGATACTGGTTTAGTGGGACATGTATCTAATTGCATACATAAGAGGAACCTAATTTTAAGAGTATTGTGATGGGACCACACTATTGGGATCTGATCCAATCTCTGCTAGGACAGTGCAGTAAAGCGTGTGAGAACATGAACTCTGAAGACAGGCAGCCTGGGTTCAAGTCCTAGTCTGACATTTACTAGCTCTGTGACCATGGAAAAGATATTAATGTCTCTGGCCTTGGTTTTCTCATCTATATGAAGGGCATACTTTTTCCAACCTTACAGAGCTGAATAAATAATTTTGAAAGCATGTAGAATAAATGCAGAAACTTACTTGCTCTTGAGGCAACTAGATCCTTTTGTCTGCCTTACATTCAGCTGCAATTTTTCTCCTTATAAAAGTCCACATACATGAATCATGGAGCACTACATCAAAAACTAATGAAGTACTCTATGGTGACTAACATAACATAATTTTAAAAAGTCCACATATTGGCCTAGCTTGGCAATATAAAATATTACCCTTCCACGTGACAATCCTTTAAATATTAAAAGACACATGGAATTTCTTTCTTAAAACACTTCTCCTATGTCAATTATACTTCAATAATATGTACATACATACATACAAATACTTCTCCATGCTGGCCACATGCGTTTCTTCAAATTTATCACATATGATAAAGTCAATGTGTTCGCTAACTCATAGCAGCCAAATCTAAGTTCTTTCATAGTTTCTTCCTTGCTGCCTTCTACTATAGTGCTATAACACCAAATATTTACTTTCCCAGCCCCCTCACCGCTAGAAATAGAAAGGTGGTCAGGTTCTAGCCAGGGAAACATCAAGAAAATTTACTTTGACACTTGATCTTTTGATAAGAGAGATACACTGACCTATGTTGTCCACTTTCTCCCTTCTTCCTGACTAGCTCAGGTGGGAACCTAAAGCCATGATGATCCTCTCACAACCACGAAGCTTGAGGCCTGAGGATGCTAAAGATGGAGGACCAAACATAGGAAAAAGCTTTGGCCTTCATGGCAGGGTCGAGCTGCTGAAGATGTGCTGGTAATTGTCCCTCTCTCAACTTCTTGGCACACGAGAAAAAGAACCTCCTTTTTGTTTACCAACATTAGTCCAAGAAAACCTAATTAGTACATCTTATAATTTAGTTTGGCAAAGTTTTTATCCTCCTACTTATTCTCCTTTGGATGTAGGTTACTTTTTTTTCTTTCTTTTTTTTTTTTTTCTTTTTTGAGGGAAGGAAGTGGGAGGGGGCAGTGGAAGAGAGAAAGAGAGACAGAATCCCAAGCAGGCTCCATGCCCTGTGCAGATCCCAGTGCGGGTCTCGATCTCACAACCCTGAGATCATGACCTGAACAGAAATCAAGAGTTGGACACTCAACCAACTGAGTCACTCAGGTGCCCCAAAGATGTAGGTTACTTTGGTCTCATTTTAAGGGATAATTCCAATCTTCTATTCATCTGCCATTTTTGATAATTTCCTAAAACTCAGGGTTGGATCTAAGATCCCATATTTAAATTTTGTAAAGTTCTTGGACATAAATTTACCCATAACTGGAAATATAAAAAATATGTTGCCTTGAGGAAAATAATAAGATCTTTAATCTTGCATAAAAACATACTAGTGATGAATTAGTGATATAAATTTTTTTAATTAGGCAAGTACAGGAAAAAATACAGAAGGATATTGAGAAGACTTTTATATATATGAAGAACATTCCAGAAGCCCAAAGGAAAAATAAATAGATTTGGCCACACAAAAAAAGTTTCCCTATGTTAAAGGGTAAAATATGAGTAGCAGAGGTGAAAACAATATATGAAATGCAGGTAGAAGACCAAGGATTGCTATTGATAACACATTTTTCCTACAAGTCAACAAGAAAATAATTTATTAAAAATGATCATCTAACTCACATACATGTCCAGTGAAAATACAGGCTATAGATTTGAATAGGCACTTGACCTAAGAAGACACACAGTGGCTAATAAGCACATGAAAAGATGCTTGGGATCATTAGTCTTTAGGAAAGATTCAAACCAGAATGAGATACTTTAGACTATTAAAATGTCTAAAATTAAAAAGACTGATCATATCAAGTGCTGGCAATGATGTGGAGCTAGTAGAATTCTCAGTTACTGCTGGTGGAATGTAAAATGATACAACCATTTTGGGTTTGTTTTTTTTTTTAAGATTTTATGTATTTGTTTGAGAGAGAGAGAAAGAGAGTGAATGAGAAGGAGAGGGAAAGAGACTCTGAAGCAGGCTCTGCCCTGAGCACAGCCTGATGAGTGCTCAATCCCACAACTGTGAGATCTTGACCTGAGCCAAAACTAAGATTTGATGCTTAACTAACTGAGCCACCCAGACACCTGATACAACCACTTTAGACAAGAGTTTGGCAGTGCCTTAAAATGTTAAATATGTACTGACTACATGACCCATCATTTTACCTCTAGGTAATTTACTTGAGAGAATGAAAGCACAGATCCACACAAAGACTTATACATGAACATTCATTATAGCTTTACTTGTAATGTCACCAAACTGGAAAATATCCAATGTCCTTCAAAAGGTGAATGGACACTTTCTGGAGAAATAAAAGAACTAAAAACTAACCAAGTTGAAATCAAAAAAGCTATTAATGAGGTGCAATAAAAAATGGAGGCTCTCACTGCTAGAATAGATGAGGCAGAAGAGAGAATTAGCGATATAGAAGACCAAATGACAGAGAATGAAGAAGCTGAGCAAAAGAGGGACAAACAGCTACTGGACCACTAGGGCAGAATTCGAGAGATAAGTGACACCATAAGACGAAACAACATTAGAATAATTGGGATTCCAGAAGAAGAGGAAACAGAGAGGGGAGCAGAAGGTACACTGGAGAGGATTATTGGAGAGAATTTCCCCAATATGGCAAAGGGAACGAGTATCAAAATCCAGGAGGTTCAGAGAACCCCCCTCAAAATCAATAAGAATAGGTCCATACCCCGTCACCTAATAGTAAAATTTGCAAGTCTTAGTGACAAAGAGAAGATCCCGAAAGCAGCCCGGGAAAAGAAGTCTGTAACATACAATGGTAAAAATATTAGATTGGCAGCAGACTTATCCACAGAGACCTGGCAGGCCAGAAAGAGCTGGCATGATATATTCAGAGCACTAAACGAGAAAAACATGCAGCCAAGAATACTATATCCAACAAGGCTATCATTGAAAATAGAAAGAGAAATAAAAAGCTTCCAGGACAAACAAAAACTGAAAGAATTTGCAAACACCAAACCAGCTCTACAGGAAATATTGAAAGGGGTCCTCTAAGCAAAGAGAGACCCTAAAAGTAGTAGATCAGAAAGGAACAGAGACAATATACAATAACAGTCACCTTACAGGCAATACAATGGCACTAAATTCATATCTCTCAATACTTACCCTGAATGTGAATGGGCTAAATGCCCCAATCAAAAGACACAGGGTATCAGAATGGATAAAAAAACAAAACCCATCTATATGTTGCCTACAAGAAACTCATCTTAAACCTGAAGACACCTCCAGATTTAAAGTGAGGGGGTGGAAAAGAATTTACCATGCTAATGGACATCAGAAAAAAGCAGGAGTGGCAATCCTTATATCAGATCAATTAGATTTTAAGCCAAAGACTATAATAAGAGATGAGGAAGGACACTATATCATACTCAAAGGAACTGTCCAACAAGAAGATCTAACAATTTTAAATATGTATGCCCCTAACGTGGGAGCAGCCAACTATATAAACCAATTAATAACAAAATCAAAGAAACACATCAACAATAATACAATAATAGTAGGGGACTTTAACACTCCCCTCACTGAAATGGACAGATCATCCAAGCAAAAGATCAACAAGGAAATAAAGGCCTTAAATGACACACTGGACCAGATGGACATCACAGATATATTCAGAACATTTCATCCCAAAGCAACAGAATACACATTCTTCTCTAGTGCACATGGAACATTCTCCAGAATAGATCACATCCTCGGTCCTAAATCAGGTCTCAACCGGTATCAAAAGATTGGGATCATTCCCTGCATATTTTCAGACCACAATGCTCTGAAGCTAGAACTCAATCACAAGAGGAAATTTGGAAAGAACCCAAATATATGGAGACTAAACAGCATCCTTCTAAAGAATGAATGGGTCAACCAGGAAATTAAAGAAGAATTGAAAAAATTCATGGAAACAAATGATAATGAAAACACAACGGTTCAAAATCTGTGGGACACAACAAAGGCAGTCCTGAGAGGAAAATATATAGCGGTACAAGCCTTTCTCAAGAAACAAGAAAGGTCTCAGGTACACAACCTAACCCTACACCTAAAAGAGCTAGAGAAAGAACAAGAAAGAAACCCTAAACCCAGCAGGAGAAGAGAAATCATAGAGATCAGAGCAGAAATCAATGAAATAGAAACCAAAAAAATAACAGAACAAATCAATGAAACTAGGAGCTGGTTCTTTGAAAGAATTAATAAGATCGATAAACCCCTGGCCAGACTTATCAAAAAGAAAAGAGAAAGGACCCAAATAAATAAAATCATGAATGAAAGAGGAGAGATCACAACGAACACCAAAGAAATACAGACAATTATAAGAACATACTATGAGCAACTCTACGGCAACAAATTTGACAATCTGGAAGAAATGGATGCATTCCTAGAGACATATAAACTACCACAACTGAACCAGGAAGAAATAGAAAGCCTGAACAGACCCATAACCAGTAAGGAGACTGAAACAGTCATCAAAAATCTCCAAACAAAAGCCCAGGGCCAGACAGCTTCCCGGGGGAATTCTACCAAACATTTAAAGAAGAACTAATTCCTATTCTCCTGAAACTGTTCCAAAAAATAGAAATGGAAGGAAAACTTCCAAACTCATTTTATGAGGCCAGCATCACCTTGATCCCCAAACCAGACAAGGATCCCATCAAAAAAGAGAACTACAGACCAATATCCTTGATGAACACAGATGCAAAAATTCTCACCAAAATACTAGCCAATAGGATTCAACAGTACATTAAAAGGATTATTCACCACGACCAAGTGGGATTTATTCCAGGGCTGCAAGGTTGGTTCAACATCCGCAAATCAATCAATGTGATACAACACATTAATAAAAGAAAGAACAAGAACCATACGACACTCTCAATAGATGCTGAAAAAGCATTTGACAAAGTACAGCATCCCTTCCTGATCAAAACTCTTCAAAGTGTAGGGGTAGAGGGCACATACCTCAATATTATCAAAGCCATCTATGAAAAATCCACCGCAAATATCATTCTCAATGGAGAAAAACTGAAAGCTTTTCTGCTAAGGTCAGGAACACGGCAGGGATGTCCGTTATCACCACTGCTATTCAACATAGTACTAGAAGTCCTAGCCTCAGCAATCAGACAACAAAAGGAAATTAAAGGCATCCAAATAGGCAAAGAAGAAGTCAAACTATCACTCTTCGCAGATGATATGATGCTATATGTGGAAAACCCAAAAGACTCCACTCCAAAACTGCTAGAACTTGTACAGGAATTCATTAAAGTGTCAGGATATAAAATCAATGCACAGAAATCAGTTGCATTTCTCTGCACCAACAACAAGACAGAAGAAAGAGAAATTAAGGAGTCCATCCCATTTACAATTGCACCCAAAACTATAAGATACCTAGGAATAAACCTAACCAAAGAGACTAAAAATCTATACACAGAAAAGTATAAAGTACTCATGAAAGAAATTGAGGAAGACACAAAGAAATGGAAAAATGTTCCATGCTCCTGGATTGGAAGAATAAATATTGTGAAAATAGCTATGCTACCTAAAGCAATCTACACATTTAATGCAATTCCTATCAAAATACCATCCATTTTTTTCAAAGAAATGGAACAAATAATCCTAAAATTTACATGGAACCAGAAAAGACCTCGAATAGCCAAAGGAATATTGAAAAAGAAAGCCAAGGTTGGTGGCATCACAATTCTGGACTTCAAGCTCTATTACAAAGCTGTCATCATCAAGACAGCATGGTACTGGCACAAAAACAGACACATAGATCAATGGAACAGAATAGAGAGTCCAGAAATAGACCCTCAACTCTATGGTCAACTAATCTTCGACAAAGCAGGAAAGAATGTCCAATGGAAAAAAGACAGCCTCTTCAATAAATGGTGTTGGGTAATTGGACAGCCACATGCAGAAAAATGAAATTGGACCATTTCCTTACACCACACACGAAAATAGACTCAAAATGGATGAAGGACCTCAATGTGAGAAAGGAATCCATCAAAATCCTTGAGGAGAACACAGGCAGCAACCTCTTCGACCTCAGCCGCAGCAACATCTTCCTAGGAACATCGCCAAAGGCAAGGGAAGCAAGGGCAAAAATGAACTATTGGGATTTCATCAAGATCAAAAGCTTTTGCACAGCAAAGGAAACAGTTAACAAAACCAAAAGACAACTGACAGAATGGGAGAAGATATTTGCAAAGGACATATCAGATAAAGGGCTAGTGTCCAAAATGTATAAAGAACTTAGCAAACTCAACACCCAAAGAACAAATAATCCAATCAAGAAATGGGCAGAAGACATGAACAGACATTTCTGCAAAGAAGACATCCAGATGGCCAACAGACACATGAAAAAGTGCTCCACATCACTCGGCATCAGGGAAATACAAATCAAAACCACAATGAGATATCACCTCACACCAGTCAGAACGGCTAAAATTAACAAGTCAGGAAATGACAGATGCTGGTGAGGATGCGGAGAAAGGGGAACCCTCCTACACTGTTGGTGGGAGTGCAAGCTGGTGCAACCACTCTGGAAAACAGCATGGAGGTTCCTCAAAATGCTGAAAATAGAGCTACCCTATGACCCAGCAATAGCACTACTGGGTATTTACCCTAAAGATACAAACGTAGGGATCCGAAGGGGCACGTGCACCCGAATGTTTATAGCAGCAATGTCTACAATAGCCAAACTATGGAAAGAACCTAGATGTCCATCAACAGATGAATGGATAAAGAAGATGTGGTATATATACACAGTGGAATACTAAGAAGCCATCAAAAGAAATGAAATCTTGCCATTTGCGACAACGTGGATGGAACTAAAGGGTATCATGCTTAGCGAAATAAGTCAATCGGAGAAAGACAACTTCCATATGATCTCCCTAATATGAGGGAGTGGAGATGCAACATGGGGGGTTAAAGGAGTAGGAGAAGATTTAATGAAACAAGATGGGATTGGGAGGGAGACAAACCATAAGTGACTCTTAATCTCACAAAACAAACTGAGGGTTGCTGGGGGTAGGGGGGTTGGTAGGGGGGGTGGGGTTATGGACATTGGGGAGGGTATGTGCTATGGTGAGTGCTGTGAAGTGTGTAAACCTGGCGATTCACAGACCTGTACCCCTGGGGATTAAAAATATATGTTTAAAGAAAATTAAAAATTGGGGCGCCTGGGTGACTCAGTGGGTTAAAGCCTCTGCCTTCGGCTCAGGTCATGGTCCCAGTGTCCTGGGATCGAGCCCCACATCGGGCTCTCTGCTCAGCAGAGAGCCTGCCTCCTCCTCTCTCTCTCTGCCTGCCTCTCTGCCTACTTGTGATCTCTATCTGTCAAATAAATAAATAAAAAATCTTTAAAAAAAAAAAAAAAGAAAATTAAAAATTAAAAATTAAAAAAAAAAAGGTGAATGGACAGATGAACCATGAGAGACTATGGACTCTGAAAAATAATCTGAGGGTTTTGAAGGGGCAGGGGGTGGGAAGTTGGGTGAGCCTCATGGTGGGTATTATGGAGGGCACATATTGCATGGAGCACTGGGTGTGGTACATAAACAATGAATTCTGGTACACTGAAAAGAAATTTAAAAAATAAAATAATTTTTTAAAAAGTGAATGGACAAATTGTGGTATATCCATACAATGCAATACTACTCAGCATTAGAAAGGATTTAATCATTGATATATGTAACAACAAGGATAATCTCAAAATGGTATGAAAAAGCCAGACTGCCCTCCACTGCAAAAAAAAAAAAAAGTAGGTAGCATATTTTTATTTTTATACTTATGTAAAATTCTAGAAAATGCAAACTAATCTACAGTAATAGGAAGCAGAGCATGTTTTGCCTGTGCTTGGAGTTGGAGGAAGGGAAGGGAATGAGAAGAGATTACAAAACAATACAAAGAAACTGTGGAGAGTGATGAACATGTTTGTTATCTTAAGTGTGATGATGGTTTCCTAGGTGTATGCACATATGTCAAAATTCATCAAATTGTACTCCTTAAGTATATGCAGTTTACTATATGTCAATTATACCTCAATAAAGCTGAAAAAAGTAAAAACAAAAAAGAGAAGAAAAGAAAGATGACCACTAATTGTAATACATGATCCTGAATGGAATCCCACACCAGAAAACAAAATTGGTATAAAGGACCTTATTAGAACTAGTAAAAACTATAAATTTATTCATAGTAGTATGATTTAGATAGTACTGCGTCAATGTCAAATTTTCTTAACTTGGCAATTGTACAGCTATCTGAGAAAACATACATGTCCTTAGAAAAGGCACACTAGAGAATTTAGGAAGGAAAGGGTGTGATGATTGAAACTTATTTTCAGATAGTTCAGAAAAATAATAGCATAACAACAGTATGTGTGCATGATATATATGGAAAGAGAGACTTCAGCAAAGTGTTGAGGTTTGATGGACCTGTAGGAGCTCTTTATACTATTCTCATACTTTTTCCATATGTTTGAAATTATTTCAAAATAAAAAGGTGACAAATAATATGTTAGCACAAATATTTATGAAAAGGCTATTGTAACATTTGTTTTTATGAGCAGAAGTTGGTATGACCTAAATGGGCATCTTTAAGGGAAGTCTTAAAGAAATTATGTACATTCATATTAAGAAATACCTTGCAACTTTTGAAAAGCATACCGTGTATCTCTTTCTTTTCTGACATGAAAAGCTCTTCAAGACAGGTCAGCGAAAAAAGCAAGCTATGTAATAACATGGTAAGTATGGTCCACATATATGAAAAAGCTAAGAAAAAAAATATTCTAAATGACTATGTATAGTAAATTTCTACAAAATTATTTGAAAGGATATACATAGAAATCTTAATGGTAGTTTTTTCTAAGAAAAGGATATTATACTGAGGGTGGAGGTAAGGATTTGGCAAAGCATAACTTTTATAAATTATTACAGTTTGAGTGTAGTATTTATTATTGTATTATATTGTATAGTATTATAATATATATACATATATATATTGAAAAATAGATTTTTCCTTCTCTTTGTCATATATGGACATTGCACTAGCAACCCTAAGTGATGCATGTTGCTCAAATTCTGTTAGGGACTAAAGATTAAGATCCATTTTGAGCTTTGTTCTCTGATACTTTTTGATAGGGTTCTGCTCCTATTTCTAATTCATCCCTATATTGGATCCTTTTACTACTGTTGTACCTATCTCCCAGGATATAAGTCCATCAAAGGTTCTAGGAGAAGCCTCAGGAACCCTTTTTGCTCCTTGTTCCAATTTTCCTTATTGCATCTGTGAATCATGTTTGGGAGCATCTCAGTTTAGACCCTACAGGTTCCATCTCAGTCCATAAGACTATGCTCCTGAGAGAAAGAAATGTCACTGTCAAATTAAAATGAAAATATGTTTTTTGCAGGAAATATGTGGAAGCAACTACACACATTTTCTATTTCAAGACTGCCTTTTTAACCTCACAAGGGTGCACAAAAGTGTGTTTCTTTTATTTATCATCTCTTCATGTTTCCTGTGATGAATTCACATCATAACAACGCTGATTAATCACAGATAAGAAGCATTCAAATGTATCTCCCTTATTCTTCTAGGAGCCCTGGGAATGAGGCACAGGCATTCAAGACAGGGGCGGGAAATGGGAACTGTAGGAATGCCTTCTCTTTTTGTAGGCAGACAGCAGAGCTGCCTACTAATTCTACTTAAAAACGGCTGGTTTCCAAATTTCCCAACTGCCCAATGCAAATGGATCTATTTCCCTCTCCATTGCCTATTTCACTCTCTATATTTTGGAAAATGCATAATAATAACAACAGTCTTTACCTTACATAGTGTGTAGCAGTCAAATTACAGTAAATCCTATAAATAACTCAAGAATATTAGGAAGATCTACAACATTCAGCTGCTACAAGTAAGAGAAGCAGGAGAAAGAAAGAAGACAAAGGAAATTAAAATGACTTTCTCTTTTTGACCTAACAAAGTTAGAATAAGACCGGTTTCAAGAACTAGAGAAATCATGTAATCAAGTGCTCTAAGGGATACACAATTCTACCTCTTTCTCCCTCCTCCCCACCTCTCTCCCTCTCCCACTTCCTCTCCCTCCCTCCTTCCTCCCTGCCTTCCCCTACCTCAGAAAGTAATCTCATCCTTTCGTCACATATTATTGAAATCCCAGTTCTTTAAAAAACTCTCATTTTTGCCTAGACTGAGAGCATGTCATTTGGAAGTGATGTGCAAGGCAAGAGATAACCAGGTAGAACTCAGCGATTCGCCACAGAAAATGGTTCCATGTTTGGCCGTAATGCTATCAGAGTCTGTCCCTCAATAGCTCTTTACTGCTCCGAGCTCAGAATCTGCTGATTCAAGACTTTGGCGGCATGGGGAGGTGTGAGGGTGGGAGAGAAAGGGAAGCCTAGCAGTGCAGGAAGAGTTAGGAAGAAATATTAATAGTCCTTCCAGAACACATAAGAAGTCAGAGGATTTTTTTAATAGAAATAGTGCCCACACCCCTTCTCTTCCTCCCTCCTTCTACCTCATTCCGTGTCTTCATTTCATGCTATGGTTGTGTTGATTGGGAGGGAAGAATCTTCTCAGCTAGCTGCTTAGTACCAAGCAGATGCACTTCAGTTGAAAATGGCTAGCGGTTAGGGGTTAGCCAAATACAGGCATCAGACATGATAGAGGTAAGTACAGATGTTTGGGTGGTGCGGTAATGGGAATTCAAAAAATGAAAGACTTCAAATCACCCAAAAGCACATTGGTACATACATATATTTCCATTTGTATAGGTTCCAGAGAGAATCAACACACACCCCAAATGGGCTGACAGAATAGAAACATCAGGGAATAAGTTATGTTTCCATTTCTTTGATAACTTTTCCTTCAGTTTCAGTACTTCCGTGCACATTGGGAGGGAGATAGCAAAGTTTCATTGTCTTTAATCAAAAAAGATTTTTAAATGGTTGTATTACCATATATTTATGATTCTCTTGTTTTAATACACCTCTTACACTTTCCTTTTATTTGAATCTAAAAGTACTTTAGATTTATAAAATAAATAAGTTGTCATTTTTTCAACTATGCTTTGTTCTAATAACTTTCCTTTGTGTTTGAATCATGGACTTTTAGAGTCCTGGACACATGTAGGTCCTCATTTATTAATAATGCTCCTGGAAGTAGAGAGCCAGATACTAAATTTACAAATTATATTTACATTTTATATGTTTTAAATTGTCCAATCTCACACTGGGAAATGAGATCCCTCGGATACTTTTCTGTCATGATGTCTCCAGTCAGAAGGCATTATTTAAGGAAACTGATAGGGAATTCTGTGGATCAGAGTCAACATAAAGTCATAAAACATTAATGTTTACATTTTTATTCATTACTGTGGAAATCAGTGGATCTTAGCTATTTAGTTATACAAATAATTTATCTAATATGTTAGAGGAGTGAGAAAGAAAAGGGGAGAGAGTCCAGTCTATTGTTTCCCCACATCTAATAGATCAGCCTGATTTTAATGTTAAATGGCTTTTTCGTCTTTCTTATCTTTATTTCCTATCCAGCCGGGCCAACACTTAGATGATTTGAGTACTTTCTTTTCTCTTAGAGCCTCACACCTAACGCCAAATTTCATCTATGATGAAGCTTCCTCAATACTTGCATACATACTCCATGTCTGATGATAAATTATATGGATATAGGAACCAAAATCATGTCTGTGAGTGAGAAAATTTTAAAACAACTTTATTTATCATCTTTATACTTAACTCCCGAAAATACTCATGTCTTTTGAGGTATAATCTTCATTATCTATTACTTCCAGGAAGAAATGATCATTGAAAATAAGGTGCTTAAATATATATTTACATGTGAATGGCATAGAATTTGTATTTCTAACTTGGGTTACTACTCCAGGTAATTTTCACAAAATATGGATGATCTTATGGAAACCAACAAATTTAAAAAGAATGCTAGAAATAAAAGCCTAGCATATAAGGATGACTTTTCACTATATAATTACTAAGAAATTTTCAAAATTATTGAGTCCTAATAATTTTAGTATCAAATCATTTATTTCAACTATTTTAATGAAATAAAAAGGTCTATAATATCATATATACCTCCTTGCTTTTCTAAAGTAGAGAGTAGTGTGAATGTAACAACTTCTAGAACACTCAGGACCACTATTAGTATCATTAATTATTGCAGTATTTATTTCTTAAAAAACTAAAAAGAAAAGAAAAGATGGGTACATTAAAAATTTCTCGTGTATTAAGGTCAGAACAAAGATAATAGTTTGGAGGTAAACTCATAGAGCAAGTCATAAAAGCCACATTTTGAAGACATAATGAAGGTAGGAATTAGAAATCTTAAGCCAGGTTAAGTTTTATTGTGTTCAAGCCAAGATTATCTGAGAACAATGGAAAACTCTTTCTCTACCTCATTTATAACAATAACCACCTATTCCTGTGCTAAGGCCACATTTTTCATAAATGACTGAGAAATTATATAATCAGCCCCATATGATAGGAACTCCTAAATGACTTGGACCCTCTACCGAGAGTCTTCAATGATGTCAAAGTCTTGAACTCATCAAAAGAGTTTCACCACCACTGTAAACTTCACCATCATAATGGGTGACATTTCTTCTAGATACTTATATTATTTCATTCAATCCTCACAACATTAACAGGAGATCAGTAGCAGTGTTTTGCAGATGAGGGAACTGGCTTTTAGAAGGGTTTTGTAACATTCACCAGGCCATATGACTGGGAAATTATGGAGGTGGGAAAGCCCTTGTTCATTACCATTCAGCTACACTACTTCTAGTCCTGTGGACCTCTAGAGAGGGTTTTGCCCTCATGAGGGCTAATATTCTCTGAGGCAGAACCCTGACACCAGCCCTCATGTCCATTTTTACATTCAACTCCAAGACCCTTCCCAAATCCCTAATATCATACTTTCATATCCACCTTCTGCTCAAATCAGCCCTTCTGCATCTTTGCACCTGTGCACCCCATCAAAATGGGCACCTTTCTTCCCACCACTCCATCCCTCAGTTACTAAATTAGCACCATTTTTGACCACAGCCTTCTCACCTTTCTTATTTCCCCACTCCATCAAACCTCTCTCCATCTCCTTCCTTCTATGGCCTTCTCAGACCTCCACTCAGTTGACTTAACATCAGCTCATCTAGCTTCACCAACTTTATAAGCCAATTTCTAGCAACACTTAGCCCTCATTCTTGGGTCAATTATTTTAACATGGCTGCCAGCCACTTCAGATTCACAGATTCACTTCCCATGTGAAACCATGGTTCTCTCCTCCTGCCCTACATGATGCTGTTGGCTACAAAGTCCCCTTAGATCCTCATAAGAGTAAAATGAAGTCAAATAACACTAGCCACTTTCCTCTAATACATGATGCTTGGTAAAAATTTTATTAATCTGTTTCCCCCTATTTCTTAAAATTAAAATTCTAAGCCCCTTTGCTTTCCTGAGTCCACATTTCAGGACTCTACTATAGGAGCATAAAGGACCCCAAATCCACCTTTGAGGATATCCAAAATATCCACCAATTTACCCATTCTTTCATCCTTCAACATTCATGGTTGTCTACATTCATTCTTTTCTTTTCCTTGATCTCTAAGAGAAAGAGAACGTCTCTTTACTATCATTTGAACTGTGAAATCTGTGCTCCACAGCCCAAATATTCCCTCCCTCTCAGGAAACTTCTTCCCAAATTACCTTCACTCATTATTTCCAGTCCCTCTTTGCAGACTCCTTTCCTTCAAAGACAAGCATGTCTCCTCCATGTTGAACTCTGCTTTATCTGGCTTTGCTCACTTCTAAAGACCTCCCTCCTTTCACTGGCACAGGTTTCGGGATGAATGATTCTCTACAATTTGATTTCTATTCCCACTAACCTCCAGAAATGGAATATTTCTCTTCTAATGACTCTAATAAGAGTCCTTCCTCAAATTCAGTGGCCTTTCCTCAAAGAAAAGGCCTTTTCTTTTCTTTGATCTTTCTGAAGTAGAATATTGTTTTCTACCTCATTTTTTTCACACCCCCTCTTCTAACTTCCCACTATGTTGCATTATTTAGTTTGTTCTCCATTTCTTTAGATGGTTCTTTATTTCCTTTGCTGCCCTTCTTCCTCTTCATACTCATACTCACTAATCTTCCTGTATACCTGTCTTTAGTGACTACAGTCTTTTCTTTTGGTAATTAACTCCTACTGTTTCAGCTCTATGGTTAAAATAAATCCTCCTCCTGCCTTCCCAATGCACCTGGCACTACTCCAATATCTTCCACTATCTGTAGAACATCTCCTTAGATGTTCTCTACCAACCTAAATCTATACACCAAAGTACTGTTTCTCACAACAGTACATGCATATAAATACACACCCATATCATATAGTCACCATTACTCATTGCCACTTCCTGTTGCCATCAAGTATCATTGACTCTACCTTTAAAAACTGTCTCTCACATCAGCCCCTCCTTCCTATTTCCAGCATGTTATGATTTTGTAACACTGTCTTGACTGTATTCCCTTGCCTCTGTCCTCTCTGATTTATGCTATATTCCTGCCCAGATCAATCTTTCCTTTATAAAGCAATTTATTTTTATGGCCAAATGAATTCATTTTATTTTAGAAATTTAAAAAATAAGGATATAATAACCAGTAAATACCTTTTATAAGCTTATCATCAGATATAACCTCTATTAATATTTTGATGTATTACTCTTCCAATGTTTTTAATACATACCTTTTTAATTTTTTACAAAATGGCATAATACACTGAGTTTAAAACTTAAACATGTATTATGAATATTTTCACTGCCAACAAGAACCTTTCTTCATCATCACATAATTTTAATGGCAAAAAAAGCATTTCCTCATATGAATGGGAAATATTTATTTAATTATTCCCCTTCTGGGGAACATTAAATTTGCTTTCAAGAGCTTAAATCTTATAAACAATAGGGTGATAAGCATCCTTAAAGTTAAATCTTTGTGCACATTTACACTTTTACTTAAGTACAATTGCTGAGTCAAAAGGTATCAGTATTTTTAATAGCTTTTGACATAAACATCAAAATTACCCTTCAGAAAGGTCATAACAATTTGGAATTCCACTAGCACTTTATGAAAAATGCCTGCTTTCTTGTACCTTATGCACACTGGGAAATATTTTTGAAAATCTGTGCCAACCTGGTTAGTGAAATAGTAAATTGAAGTTGAATCTCTTTTCATATGTTTGTTAGCAATTTGCAGTCAAACCTACTGAAAAAAAAAAAAAAAAAGGAGAGGGCCTCTGTGTGCTTATTGCATTTCCCATGTGAAGAGAAAAAGAGAATAGAAAGCTTGGAAGCTAAATTAGAGCCACAGTCTTCATGGCAGAGAGTATCAGGACTCTCTAATCCCCCTCATCTCTAACTCAGACAATATTTAAATCCCTTCCATTAGATTTCTCTCCCTCTCCCTCTCTCTCTTTCTCTCTCTCCCTGTCTTTCTCTCCTTGCTAACCCAACAAAATAATAATATCTAATGTTTTGAGGTGAAATGTGGAAAGACAGCATGTGTGAACTATTTCTTCATTCCTTCTATTAGCTTCAAAGCACCCTTTAAAACGTGCCATTTCAATAAGAGTTATACAGCTGTCAGCTCACCGTCTCCTTGAGCTTTTGCAGAAGAGTGAGATCTCCAGCAGTATGCTCATTATAGAACTCCACTCCAACCAAACAACTTGGATACACTATGAAGTTCACTGAGTGGGGGCTGGTTAATATGGAAATGTCTTTGCCTTTGATCCTGACAATACATGTTTGTTGGAAATCTGGGATCCGCCAGAAAGGGAGATAGATTTAAATAAAGGTGAGGTGAGATGTAAAGGTAGATCTTAGAGAAGACAGAGAAGAATGATCAGTGTGGAGACATGAGAGAGGACTAAAAACACTGGAAAGAAAGAATCATCATCATTTTCACCCAAACCATCACCTTCACTATCTATAATCAACTTTGGATGGGGTTTCTTATAAATTCAAAGGCTTAAATTTTAACTACTCCCTCAGTGTTTGATTAGGGGACAGTTTTTAATTCTTTCTTCTAGGGGTTGCCAGAAATGATCTGGGATTTGAAATCCAACAGCACATTGCCAGAGCCGTGGAAGGAGAATTGAAATAATTTTTGTTTCTCTGAAATCTGGGATACTGACAGACTTCTTTTATTTGTAATTCTACTTAAACTAAAAGGGAAAATTAGATATCTAAATTCTCTAAAAATGTCTAGGTATGCTTCTGTTTGGTAATTCAATTCTAGAACCTCAAGCCCAGAAGAAAAGTCATGGGACTCTGTCTTCTCATTCTATATGAAAGGTGAGGTAAGTCCTAAGACATAAGGATGCCTTCAGGTTCCCCTTGCAACCATGTGAAAGAATAAGGACTAGAATCCCAATTCCTAAATCTGTGTCCAGTGCTCTTCAGAACACAACCAGTTTCCTGGTATAACATTCCAGGGAAGTTCCTTTCCTTTATGGGTATGAGGCTGGAAAGAGGAGCATAAATAAACTTCATTGAGTCAGGGGAAGATTCTCTTGTAAGAGGCTTTGGCTTTGTGCATTCTCCCCTCCACCAGATTCTCCCCAAGCTCATTCCTTCATTGTTCCCTTCAGAGGACTTGACCTGAATCTGTTTGGTTTGTAAATTCAGAATCTGGAGTTGGAGTGACTTTTTCCATTAAAGAATATTATTTGATTATCTTCATAACTTTGCTTGTAATGCCTAAATTTTCTCTAGCAATTTTTAACTCATGTGATTAATCTTCAATGATAATATGACAGTTTAACTGACATAGTTTTAAAGAAACTATAATTAATTTTAATGCACAGCTCATTTTTTCCTAATTTCACACTTACATTTATCTAATTATATATGTTATATTAAAGACATTAATATTTCATTTGAGCAAAACATATATTTTAGGTTTCACATGGCTAGAATAAAGTAGGGGATTTTGACAACATAAAATTACATTTTCTTTAAAATTTCTGAACATAAAATTTATGTAAACCCTTATCTTCTGGGAACATTAATTACATTCAATGCCAAAAAAAAAAAAAAAAAAAAAAACAAAACCAGAAACTCAAAACCTAACAAAAATTCAATTCAGTCCTGAGACTAAGAACTGGGTCTGTGGTTTCAGCTCCATTTTCTCTCCTCCCTGTCACACACTTCTGCATATTTACTCTGATTATACAGCAGCTGCCCTAAAAATGATCACATATTGAAATCCATGTCATTGAAGGTGTGAGATGAGGGGTGTGGGCTCAGCAACAAGAAGAGCAAGAGAGATGTGGGACAGAAGCTCTGAAGAGAAGAACCAATAAATATTATCAAGAACTAAGGTCCAAGAGCAAGTTATCACAGAAGGCTGATGTCATCATTAAAATGTCATCCTAAGATTCCAGGAAGCATGAGAACCCCTAGAGGGAAAGTCACCTTCCTACTTTTCTTGCAATCCTTCTTGTTCCCACTGCAGGAGGAGCCCTCATAGTCCCTGCCACTCCGGCCTTTGCAACCTTTTCTTCTGTGCGTATTTTGGGAATTACGGTTTCATTTTCAAAATAATCTTGTGGGCCCTGCATCTTTCTGGAAATCACCCACAGTTTCTTTTTTTTTTTTTTATGTTCAGTTAGCCACTGTATAGTACATCATCAGTCTTTGATGTAGTGTTCAATGATTCATTAGTTGCATATAGCACCCAGTGCTCATCACAACACATGCCTTCCTTAATATCCATTACCCTGTTACTCCCCTCCTATCATCTCCCTCCCCTCTGAAACCCTCAGTTTGTTTCCTGGGGTTTATAGTCTAAGATGTGGCACATACATACTATGGAATATTATTCAGCCATAGGAAAGGATGAATACCCACTATTTGCATTGACATGGATAGAACTGGAAGGGATTATGCTAAGTGAAGTAAGTCAAGCAGAGAAAGTCAATTGTCATATGGTTTCACTCATGTGTGGAACATAAGCTATAACATGAGGACCATAGCAGAAGGAAGGGAAAACTGAAGAAGGAGAAATCAGAGAGGGAGATGAACCATGAGAGACTATCGCCCACAGTTTCTAATGTGATCTTACTTTTTTTTCCAGCATGGTTATTAGAAGATACTTTACTAACATGTTATTTCAATAAAAAATGTGTTCTCAAACAAGAATTACCAAACATTTGATGAAACCCAACACCATGAGAGGAAGTAACCTCAATAAATAGAGGAAATATTACCTAAGAAAGCATAGTTAATAGCACTTAGTAGAGCAAGACAGTAGATTAACTTCAATTAATTTCCTCAAAAATAGGTGAAAAAATATAGTGCTTGTGTATGTCTATATGTATATATTTGTGTATTCTTGTGAAATAATCAATTAGAGGTCACAGGCATTAAAAATGAGATTGTGGAAGAAATTCAAAAGATGGTCTACAGAGAAAAATGTACTTGGCAAAGAATGATTAATGAGCTGGAAGCTTAAGTGCAGGGATCTTACCAGAATGCAACAGAAATGAATAAAGATGTAAGAGTATGAAAACTAAATGAAGAGACAAGGCTAAAAGATCCAAAAATTTCATCATCTGACTAAAAGAAATTTAGGAAAAGAAAATAAAGAGAATGTAGGGGACTAAATACATGAATGTGTAGATAAAATTTCCAAAAATTAACAAAAATAACAAAGCCCTACCTGACTGAAAGGGCTTAGTAAATGTCAAGTAGAATTTACCATCCACAGACTCCTCCTGATAGAAAGTTCTCCAGCAGGAAGGATGTCCTCTAATAGTTCGGGAGTTGGAACAGATCTCATATATTAATGTCTCCATTTTACCAATAAGAAAGCTGAGACTCAAGGAGGTCAAACAATTTTATAATAATCATATAGTTATCAAAGGTAAGAGTCAGGGTTAAATCCAAGTATCCTGACTATGGCCCAGTAATTTTTTTCTCACCTTTCTGCAATAGGAATTCACAGATAATTAGGTCTGGTCAGGTTTCAAGTTGTTCCATAACAGCAAGACCCTATTGTTATAAGACTGTAAACATATTTTTTAAAAAAGAAAAAAGAAAAAAACTCCACATGGGTTTGAATTTAAGAAAAAAAAAAGTTGTGATTCAGTGGACATTTAGTCAAGAAAACATTCACTGTTGGGCGCCTGGGTGGCTCAGTGGGTTAAGCTGCTGCCTTTGGCTCAGGTCATGATCTCAGGGTCCTGGGATCGAGTCCCGCATCGGGCTCTCTGCTCGGCAGGGAGCCTGCTTCCCTCTCTCTCTCTCTCTGCCTGCCTCTCTGTCTACTTGTGATCTCTCTCTGTCAAATAAATAAACAAAATCTTTAAAAAATAAAAAAATAAAAAAAAAAAGAAAACATTCACTGTTGACTTCAATGACATCAACATCTCCATTTTCCTACATACTTGGGAGTGTATGCACTCCCTATGCACTAAGCAGTTATTCATTGAGTGATATGGCTTAATTTACCCATGTTGCTCCCCCAAGCCTTGATAACAGTCTTAGAGAAACTTGACTAGTTTTATTGTGGTTGTTGCTATTATTGCTTGTTTGTTCTTACTATTTACATAAAAGGTTTATTTACTATTTGAATTACTATAGGCAGTTTACTTAAAATAGCTAGCCTCAGTTTTCTCATCTACAATTTGGGTATATCAATACCTTTGCAGTGCTTTGCAGGACTCCTGCATGAATTTAATAATTGAATGTAAGGCACTAAAGCACAAGAAGGGAGTGCTTGCCCCAGGATGTGAATCAGCCAAATACCCACTCCTTCTTTATTCTCCGCCCTCATGCACGAAACAACTCCTTTCCTCAAGAAAGGGATTTCTCTCTCCCTTTCCCTATTTTGTTCTGCCTCCTTCCTCTTTACATTTTTGCTGTTGAAATGTGAGATTTTGTTTATAGACATAAATGAAAATAATTTATTTAGAGATATTTAAGATTCCCTAACTCTTTCTATTAACTCAGAGTTTTCAAAATACCTAGATGGCCTTTTAAGATAGAAAGAAGCAAGTATGAGACATAAGCTAAGAATCACATGTACAGACATAAGAAGTAAATTAAGGCAGTAGGTCTGTTTTGAGTTCCAGATTCTAACTCTATTAGTAACTGTATATTTTGAGTTCCAGACAAATGTGAAAGTACTTAGTAACTGTAATATGTTCTGCCACTCCCATATTATAAATGGTTTCAAGATTATTCAGAATAAAGAGTCTCTACTCCCAACACAGATATGAGACTGCTATTTAATATTCATACGAAAAATTCTTATGGGTGTGACACCCTGGACTGAAGCAACCACACAGGGCAGTCACAGGAAAGTATCTGACTGAGGGAGTGCTTCTCTCGGGTGGCACAAATCCACATTGTATTAATGAACACTTTTTGCTTTAGAGCCAACAGGAAATCCCAGCTTGGAATTTTGTTATAGAAGAGACTGTCTACTGGGTGTTTCTTCTGTGCCTGCATGAATGTGGCATATTTTAAGAAAAACCTTTCTAAAAATTCCACCTACACACTGTACAAGGATTTACTACTCTTAAAGCAAGCTCCCTTGGGCATCTAGAAAGGTAGTTCATGTACAAAAATCACTTTACTTGTCCTATTCTCTTTATTTACAGGAATCACCTGAAACAGAATCACTTACACCTTGCAGAGTGCATGTAAACCTGGGATACAAGTTTCCCCTGAATTTGGGAATTTAGAAAATGAGAGGGGAAAATGACAGTTTGTTTTTTTTTTTCCGAGCGCAGGATGCATATTGTCACTATGTTTAGGAATACAGAGCTTACCTCTGTTCTTCCTTTCTGCCCTGAACTAGCTGGTCCTTTACTGCCCCCAATAAAATGCAGGAGACATGAGAAAAAGAGTCTACCTTTGGCTGCCCAAGACATGATTATTTCCATTTTGACACCATTTTCTTACCTTAAAAAGTGACATTAAGGTGTTTTCCCCTCTCTCCCTGCTTGAAAATCACTTCCAAATACCAAGGAGAAAAAAATAAATAAGCAAATAAATCTCATGTTCATTGACTGAGGTAGAACATATAAAGAGTGGGAAAGCAGATGGTTAAGTAAAATAAATTACTGAGAGGAACAGAAAGGTAAACGTAATTATTTGCAGAGGGCAACTAGTGAGAAGGAAGCCAATTCAACCACACAACCTCAGAAAGACTCAATTAAGCAACATGTACGCCAGAAAAACAGGGTGGAAAGAAACTGAAAACAGGGATTGTTTAGTCCATATAAGAAGCAATTAGACTCTCCAAGTTCGTATCATTTCACAGCAGAATCAAGTAATTAGTTCCCTACCCGCAGGGTACTGGAAGTATATTCTCTGGAAAAATTAAACAAGAGAACTCTAGACTTGAATCAATTAGAACAGAAGAGGTAGAAAGTGAGATGCCAAACTGAAAATGGGAAGGGAGGATTACTTGAAAATCACTAAAGAGAGGAACCCTTCCTGACATTTTTCCCACCCAAATTCCAATATGCTATCACCACATACACAGAATTTTCAATAAACTTTTTAGAAACTCACTCTTAAATATAAGTGGATAGCAACATTTTACCATGAAAACATGGGCCAAAAACAAAGCAACAAAGTGAAATTTGAAGGAAACAGAGGCAATGCTAGGAACAAAAGAAATATCATTAACAAAGGGTCATAATTAATGTTCTTCAAAAAAAATACTATATCCATGAGATAAAGGTAACATATTTTAGAATATGGAAAAGAACTCTTAGAAATTATATATATGATTAGCCAAAATTGAAAAGTTAACAAAATGGTCAAAAGTAGAACAAAAAAGAAGAGGGGAAAATGGATGTGCAAAGAAAATAAAATTAGAAAATCGTTCCTGGAGGTCCAACATACAATGAGGAAGAGTTCCAAGAGGAGAAAGCAGATAATATTTTGAAAAAGAGGGGCACCTAGGTGTCTCAGCCATTATGTGTCTGCCTTCAGCTCAGGTCACGATCCCAGGGTCCTGGAATCGAGCCCCACATCAGGCTCCCTGATCAGCAGGAGGCCTGCTTCTCCCTCTCCCACTCCCCCTGCTTGTGTTCCCTCTCTTGCTCTCTCTCTCTGATAAATAAATAAAATCTTAAAAAAAAAAAAAGATTTTGAAGAGGAAATTGTTTTTCAAAAATATCAGAAAGCATCTAAGAAGTGAAGGACACTGAGTTTTTAGATTGAATGAACCTGCTCAGTATTTTCCAGTGAATAAAATAAGACCCTGCCAAGGCACATTATCATAAAATTTAAGAGTATAGAGAAGACCCAAAGAATTTTCAAAAAAGCAGTTTGCCTACAAAGAATTAAGCAAAAGAAGCCATGAACCTTTTCAAAAGCAACTGAATGAATATGGTTTTCAACGTAGAATTCTATGTATCAATCAAAAGTGAAGATAGAATAAATCAATTGACACACAGGCAAGGTATCAAATTTTTATCTTTCATGAACCTTTTCTCTAGTGGATGTATTCTTACAAAATGAAGAAAAGATATGGAAAGAAATGGAATCCTAGAAACACGGTATCTACTATAGGATCATGAATCTCCATGATAATAGCACAGAAATTGCCAGGCTATAGGACAGGACTAGAGACTCTAGAACTCAATCCAGGGTAATCTTGAAAGCAGAGGGTTTCAGGTGGGGTGTCTCAGAGCAAAGAGATGAACTGAGAATTTTACCATGTGACAAGTTATATTGAGAGGTGGTTTACTGAAAGTTAGGAGGGTGTTGGAAAACAGCCATGAGTCAAAGAAAATTAAGCAAATGAAAAAAGAAGACAACAGTTAATTCTAAGAAAAACCAGGAGTTATACAAGAAAGGAAACATTTACACTCCACACTATAATACATTGTAACATTACAATTTATGATTTATTATAACACCCTGCACTACAAAGCAAGGAAAAGTATTTTCACAATTATAACAACACTGCATAGGTATTTAACTAAAAATTGTGATGCATATATAGAGAGAAGAAAAAGAGAGGGCAACAGGATAGATGAGAATGCTAAAATCTCCATTGACTGTAATATAAGCTCAATGTATAAATGTGATTAAACAAGGAACACCTGTAGATACATGGACCAAATACCATAAAAAGAACCTAGAAATTTTTAAATGGCTCCTTTTTTCCAGGATGGAGAAGGAAGCATGAAGAAAAGGGTAGGTGACTGCTATTTTTGGTTAAAAGACTTTAGCACTAGCCACTTCCTGCTTCCCTGTGGGTGGGTCATTTCTGTGTCCCTGCAGTGTGGGGCAGGAGACCACCCAGGGAGATGCAGTGATGGAAGCTGATGTAAACCCAAAGGCCTACCTCCTCTAAGACACCCTTCTCACCAAGAAACTACTGGACTGGGGCGCCTGAGTGGCTCAGTGGGTTAAAGCTGCTGCCTTCAGCTCAGGTCATGATCCCAGAGTCCTGGGATGGAGCCCCTCATCGGACTCTCTGCTCAGCAGGAAGCCTCCTTCCACCTCTCTCTCTCTGCCTGACTCTCGGCCTACTTGTGATCTCTGTCAAATAAATAAATAAAATCTTTATTTATTTATTTATAAATAAATAAATAAATAAATAAGAAACTACTGGACCTTGTTTAGCAGTCATGCAACTACAAGCAGCTTCAGAAAGGAGCCAATGAGGCCACCAAAACCCTCCACAGAGGCATCTCTGAGTTCATCGCAATGGCTGCAGACACTGAGCACCTGGAAATCATCCCGCACCTTGCGCTGCTGTGCAAGGATAAAAGTGTGTCCTGCGTGTTTGTGAACCCCCGCTCCTAGCAGGCCCTAGGGCTATGGGATTTCCAGGCCTGCCATTGCCTGTTCTGTCACCATCAAAGTAGGCTCACAGCTGAAGCAGCAGACCCAGTCCATTCAGTACTCACTGAAAGGTTCTTAGCCTAACCTGGTGGCCTCTGCTCCACTCATCACTGAGTCCACCCCCCTAGGGTTGTGTCTGTGTTAGCATGCAGAGTCTCCAGCTGCCTTGTCTTGTTATAGTCTAGTATTAAATCTGGTTTTTGCATCTTTGTATTGCTTTTGTTTTGTTTTGCAGGTTGTTACCTATATGTTACTCCCCCACCCCACCCCAATCTCCCATTCTACTCTCAATCTCTCTCATCTTATCCTCTCTTTTGAAAAATGACCTAATGCTGAGAACAGGCAGAAGTTGAGTGGCGATACCATTCAAAGGCAGGGGAGAGCCAGGACAGAGCTCTGGTTCCAGGTTTCAGGCGCTTATTTCCTATTGTGCATAGGGCAAGGCAGAATTAAACACCATGCACCTTTCATCCCTTGTGCCTTGGTTTACAAAGTCATTCTGTACATGTTTGCTCTCCAAGAGATTATGCATCATTTGGGGAGAAAGCATGCACCCTGTGAGGTTGTAAGGTGTATGTTCAAGTGCCATTTGCTAATATACTCCTGCTATTTGCTTGGGTAAGGTGATGTAATTACCCTTCTCCCTCAACTCCCAACCATACCCTGAGGGTGGCAGAGAAGCAGCACATGAAAGAAATGCACCTCAGAATTCCAGAGGCTTCCTGGGTGAGTAAGACATGGGGCAGTTAAACTAGGTCTTGAAGGAGTCCAGAGTGGCCAGAAAATAGAGGGTCAACTGATGCTGGAATGAAGAAGTCTGGCAGGTTATGGAGACCTGACTGAAGCTAAGGCAGAGATGTTGGAATCCAAGGGAACATCCTCTCTGGTGAATGGAGTTGGCTTCAGTGGACACTTGGTACCAGCCCTAAGAGCCTTGACTCTTATTTCCTGCCACAATGTGGGTCAGATTTATGTATTCTTTATCACAGCAGAGACAGTGCTAGTGTGTCATTCTTGTGTGCAACCTAATAAATACATTCATATTCCAAAAAAGACTTACCAACATTTCACTGTTTGATTTAAAATACTGATAAACATAAAAGGTAAGTTTTGAGTGATAAGGTCTTTTTTAATTCTTTTTTATATTGGCTTTTTCATATTACAAGATATATGCAGGCTCATTGAAGAAGACTTGGAAGATACATAATAATTTGGAGAAGAAAGTTAAAAACTACCCATTCTTTATTCACAGAGAATCTTGAACTATATTGCTAACCATTCTTTATTCCTCTGTGGATTATTTTACACAATAGAAACTATTATCTGGATATGATTTATATTTTTTTTAGCCTGATATTTTATAATCAGAAGTTTTCATACATTTAAGTATTTTTCAGAAACATTTTTATTAGCTGTATAATAGTCCATCTGGTGATAGAACATAATTTAACTATTGCCATATTTTCAAACATTTTTTTAGATGTCCCAGTTATAAACAAAGCTATTTTAAATATATTTGTTTATTGATCCTTCTCAGTGCTTTATTACCTTTCCCTAGGAAGAATTCCTGGAAATAAATTGGTAGTCTGAATGGTAAAAACATTCTTGAGGATTTTGGCACTTGTTGCTAAATTGCTTTCTGAAAAGATCCTTCCAATTCATATTCCCACCAGCAATATATGAGACTATCTCATTTCAATGCCACTGTGCTGACATTGGATTTTTCTCATTATAAAAAATAATTTAAAACTAAACCTAAAGTAAAATGGAGCAGTTTTCCCCCAAGATCTTGGACTTTTTCAAATTTTTCAAAATTGGTGACAGGAAGATAAGCCTATTAAGCAAAGTCTCATAGAAAAGAAAAGATGCAGGCCCTTTCCCCCACTGCTCATACCCTCTCTGTTATCTGTGTATAGAACAGGGAACTGGTGAGATAATTTAGAGGAAGGAAACAGAAACAAGAACTGAAACATATTATTTCAGTATTCTCCTCAATATATGAAAAATTTGTGCTGATGGAGGTGTTAGTTAACAGTATGGTAGTCATCATTTTGCAATATATAAGTATGTCAAATCAACGCACTGTATACATTAACTTTATACAATGTTATATGTCAATCTCAATAAGGTGCAGGGGGAGAAATGTGGGGGCTGTAAGGGTGTTTTGAATTATAAAATTAATAAATACATTTATAAAAAACAAGATTCTCTGTGCTAATTTGCCTAGAACTTTCCACTTAGGTCAATGGTCACCTTGCCAAGATTATAGGGACATCTCCTTTTCTGGAAGTAGGGGCCAATAAAATAATTAACAGTGGCTAACATTTACTGAAGTCTTCCTAGACATGAGACATTTTAGTACAACGTCTCATTTAACCCACACAGTAACTCTATTAGCTAACAATTATTCCCACTTTAGAAGACATTGATGATCTGAGGAACTAACTTGCCCAAGACCCCAGAGTCTTGGCACACAATGGCACTGCCCGTCCAGGGTTCTCACCTTTGCAAACAACCATAAGCCAAAAGTGACCTGAAAAGACTTCGTGCTTCTGAGCTACATGCTGAAAAGTTTCAAACCCAACCGTAGTCTTACTGGTTTGAAAATGGGTCTACAAGTTAGAGGCTTTCTTTCTTTTTCTTTTTTTCTTTAGCATCACCAGGACATTTTATTTTTATTGAGTATATTTGACATAACAGTGTAAATTTAAGGTGTATGACATGTTATATATATATACTTACATGTTGTAACATGATTGTCATTATAGTGATATTTATTTAGCACCTCCATCACAGTATATAATTATCCAATGATCTGTTCAGTGGTTGGAATAATTAGGTTCTAGTCTCTTAGGAAATTTGATCATAGTACAGTATTGTCTATATTCATTATACTGTGCATTAGATCTCTATGGCTTGTTCACCACTTACTGCAAGTTTGTACCTTTAAACAACATCTATCTTATCTCCCCTCCACCATCCCCTGGTAACCACCATTTTACTCTACATTCTTATAAGTTTGGCTTTTTTTATATTCCATATGTAAGTGATACCATATAGTACATGTCTTTGTCAGACTTATCTCACTTAGCATAATGTTCACAAGATCCATCCATGTTGTCACAAATGGCAGGAAGCCCTCCTTTCTCCTAATATTTTATATATATATAAGTATATTATATATAATATAGATATGATATATCATATTTTTATCCATTTATCCATTGGATTAAAAAATCATATTTTTACCCATTTATCCATTGATGGACAATTCAGGTTGTTTCCATATCTTGGCTATTGTGAATGATACTGCAATAAACGTAGAGACGCATATATCTCTTTGAAATACTGTTCTCATTTTCTTTGGATATATACCCAGTTGTGGAATTTCTGAATCATATAGTAGATATATTTTGAATATTTTTTAAGATTTATTTATTTCAGAGAGAGAGAGTGCATGAGCAGGAGAGAGGCAGAAGGAGCAGAGAATCCCAAGCAAATTCGGCTAAGTGCGGAACCCCATGCAAGGCTCTATCCCACAACACATGAAATCACGACCTGAGTCAAAACCAAGACTGGACACTTAACTGACTACACCATCCAGATGCTCCATGTATTTTGAATTTTTTGAGGAACTTCCATATTGTTTTCCATAATGGTTCGGCCAATTTACAATCCTACCAGCAACGTAAAAGTTGCTCACATCCTCACCAGTTCCCATTGTCTCCTGTCTTCTTGATAGACTGTCCTTTTTTAAAAAAAGAAAAAAAAAACTGCCCAGGTTAATAAGAGATACATGGTAAGGAAAGGGTGAGCAGGAGCATTCTGGTTGGGGAGAGAAGAACTAGGGAAATCAAGTGATGGCAAATAAGGATTTGTTCCACGCTGTTTACAAAGACAGACTCTGGACTGATAGGTGAAATTGCAGGCAAGAAAATTTCAGCTCAATGTTTTTTAACTGGTTTCTAATTACATTTTTAACTTTAAAGAATTATGCAATTTAAAGTTATTATTAACAAGAGCTTCTCAACAATGAGGCAGACTCTCTCCTGAGATAATAAATAAAATTTCTTTTTTAAAAAGATTTATTTATTTATTTGACAGAGAGAGATCACAAGTAGGCAGAGAGGCAGGCAAAGGGGGCGGGGGAAGCAGGCTCCCTGCTGAGCAGAAAGCCCTATGCAGGGCTTGATCCCAGAACCCTGAGATCATGATCTGAGCCAAAGGCAGAGGCTTAACCCACTGAGCCACCCAGATACCCCCAAAATTAACTTCTGATAATTCTTTTGAGAAAGATTTACCTTCAAATATTTGGGCTGCACATGCCAGTCTAGAGGGTAACAAACATCATTTTATTTCAGTCACCTCCTAGCTTCTGCTGTTAGGTGCCAAACCACTACAACCAATAACTGTTCCCAACAGTTGTCACTAACCAAATGGGCAAAGCCCTGGTAGATGGACTCCAGAAGAAACTGTGTTCCAACTATGCTCTCCCATATACCCCCGATACATCTTAGGATTTATACTTTTCTTTCCATATTACCAATTACTCTACACATGCAGAAAATTACAACAAACCTTCTTAGACCCTCTACCAACATCTGTCAAATCTTATTGTACTATATTTTTGTTTATTTATTTGAGAGAGAAAGAGAGAGAGCATGTGTGCACGAGAGGGGAGAAGGGGCAGAGGGAGAAGGAGAGAGAGAATCTTAAGCAGGTTCCATGCCCAGCATGGACCAACACAGGGCTCAATCTCACAATGCTGAGATCATGCCCTGAGTTGAAATCAAGAGTTGGAGACTTAACTGACTGAGCTACTCAGGCATTCCTTAGTGTGCTAATATTTTAAAAGAACACAAATTACAGATACAGTTAAAGACTTCTGTGAACCTCTCTTTGTTCTCCTCTCTTCCCAGGGTTAAACACCATCCTGAATTTGGTACTCACTATCCCCTTGCATGTGTAACTATTTATATACTTTTCACTTTATATTTAGACACTAATGTATCTGTATTAGTTTCTGAGAGCTGCTATAGCAAAATACAAGTATCACCTGCTTTTTACACCCTTTGCTTTCACAGCAAAAACAGCGTTCAGTGTCTGTTTTGCAATGAGCCATTTAAGAGGTAATGTGAACCCGAAGCAGCCAGCGTGACACCACCAAGCTCCTTTGCTGGGACCTACACTCAGTACCTCATCATCAACCCGCCACAGCTTTGAACTGTGTCTGTGAGCATCTGTGCCTCATCTCCACTTATTTTGTATAACTGTTAGCAAGAGGTGTCCTAACTATAAGAAAAGGCTGAGGGAGGTTATTTTGGGGGTCCACAAATGCTCAAAATGTTTTCCATTTAAATTAACGGTAGTCTTTGCTTTATGCCTTTTTGGCTTCTAAAAAGTTTCATGGGAATACTCTAATAGCTAAGGAAACCTGCATCATAAACTTATGGCTTAAAATAATGGAGTTTTTTTTCTCACAGTTCTGGAGGCTTAAAGTCCAAATCAAGGTGTTGGTAGGGCCACACTCCCTCCAGACCCTTTAAAAGGATCTTTCCTTGACTCTTCCAGCCTCTGGTAGTCCCAGGTGTTCCTTGATTTGTGGCAGCTCAAGTTCAGTCTCTGCCTTCTTGGCATTCTTTCTGGTGTCTCTGTCTTTTCTTATAAAGACACCAGTCTTATTGTATTAAATCTTATCCTAACTTAACCAATTGCATCTGCCACAATCCTATTTCCAAATAAGGTCATATGCTGAGTACTAGAGGTTAAGACTTCAACAGATTATTTTGGGAGACACAATTCAACCCATAACAATGTCTGTAAACAATACCTGGAAATGATTGGTTGTTTTAAAACTTACATAAATGATATCATTCTGCAACTGGCCTTTTTTCATTTACTTATAATTCTGAGATTAATCTGTCTCCATACTTGCAACTGTGGTTTGTTCATTTTAACATAAGTATGGCATCGTATTCCCTTGTATGAACATAACACAATTACTTATCTATTCTCCTTTTATGGGCATTTTTGTTGCTTCTATTATGTAATGATCACAAAAGTTACTGCAATAAACTTCTTTACACACATTGCTTGTGTACCTGTGTGCCTGTTTGTCTCAGGCGTAAATATGGGAATGTGGGGACTAGGTTTGTAGGATTTGGGCATCTTCAGTCTTTAGAAAGTATTGCCAAACTGCTGTTCAAAACTAGTAATAACAAATTAAACACCCACCAGCTCTATCCTGGAATTCACACTCAATATCCTTGCTAATATTTTGTACAATCCTATTTTTTAAATTTTTGTCTATATAGCTGGTGTGAAATTATTTATTGCTTTAATTTCATTTTCCTGATTCCTAACTGGTTGAATAATGAGGCATATCTAGTAGCCATTAAGTTTTCTCTTTCTGTGAATTGCTTATTTATATACTTAAGATTTTTTGTTTTCTCTTGCTAATTTACTGGGATTTTTAATATATTTGGGTCCTAGCTGATTATAAGTTTTGCAACCTTTGCAACCCTCCTTCAGAGTTTAACTTCTCTTTTTTCCTCATATTGACACCTTTTGAAAATTTTAATATAGTCAAATTGACGAATCTTTCTCTTTATGATTTGTGTATTTGACATGTGATTTATAAGTATGATATTTTCCTATATTTACTTTTCAAATAATTTTCAAATAATTCAAATACAGAGAAGTTATAAATTTTTTTTACCCAGATTCACCAATTGTCAACATTTTATCAAATGTGCTTTTTTATTCTCTCTCTCTATATATATATAGTTACTCTACTGTATGTCAATATAATCAAATGTGTTGTATATTACATATTACCACAGGTAGAAAAGAATATAATTATAAGTGATAATTATATAAGTATAATTCACATTATATAATTATATTAATCACTATATATTACTTTAATTAGTATGTGTTAATGTACATTTTCTAAATAATTTGAAAGAAATATCCCATTTCTTTAACACTTCACTGTATACTTCCTGAGAACAAAGACATTCACTTACATCACCACAGTATAATTATCAGGAATTTTAACACTGATATAAAACTATAATATATAGATCATATTCAAATTTTGTCAGTTTTTCTAATATTGTAATTTTTTGAAATTTTTTTCTGGTATATGATCCAATTATATTACATTTAATTTTATGTCTATTTAGTTTCCTTTCATTTAAACACTTCATCATGCTTTATATCTTTTCCAACATTGACTTTTTTTTTTTTTTTAAGGCATACAAGCCATCTGTTTTGCAGAATGTCTCTTAACCATCTGTTGTTTTCTCATGATTAGATTCAGGTTATGGAAGGGCACCTGGATGGCTCAGTCGGTCAAGAGGCCCACTCCTGATTTCAGCTCAGGTCATAATCTTAGGGTCTCGAGATCAAGCCCTGCATCAGGCTCTGCATTCAACATGGAGTCTGCTTGAGGTTTTTTCCCCCTCTATGTCTGCCCCTCCCCCCACGCACATGCTCTCTCTCTCAAATAAATAAATAAATCTATCTATAGATTCAGGTTATGGCAGAAATTATACATAATTCTTTTTTTTTTTTTTGCTTTTCTCATTTAAATTTATAACCGTCTATTTTTATATATGGTGTGAGGTAGAGATGTATTATCTTTCCACATGGATAACTATTATTATTAATCAAATAGTGAGTTATTTCCCCAAACATTTATAATGATAATAAGATTTCTGCCATATGTCAATTTTTCATATATACGCGGTACCATTTCTGGGATTTCTGTCCTGTTCCATTGATTTATTTGCTCATCCATATGTCAATATTGCCTTATTTAATTATTTTAGTTTCACAATAGGGTAAGATAACCTACTCTGTTATTTTTTCACTTCAAAATTATCTTGGCAACTTTAACCTTTCGTAAAATTTCTCACACACACACACACACACACACACACACACACAACTGATAAAGTATTTACTTGACTGCTTTGAATTAACAGGTTATTTTCAGGGCAATTGCCATCCTTAGAACTAAATCTTTCCATTAATGTACTGAACATGATTTCTCTTTTTGTTTAGACCCTTTTGGGCAAATTTGATAAGGCTACACATAGAGGCCCTATACATTTTTTCTTGCATAAATTCTGAATTATTTTCTAGGTTACGTTTTATTATATCTTTAGATGTTATATTTTCTAAAATCCATTTTGAATTTCTTTAACTAACAGATAAGAACCACAAACAATTTGTATATATTGATCTTATGTCCAAAAACTTTACTAAATCTTCAAATCAAAAAGTTTTCAAGTTTATAGACTTTGAATGTAGATAATTACACTGCCTGCAAACAAAGACTTCCATTATACTGTGGAATAAAAACATCTTTGTATGTTTAAAGGAAATTTGCCTAACTTTTCACTATAAAGAATGTTTTCATGCTTTGAATTTCTTTGGGATTCTTGCTTTGATGTGTTAAGACTTTACTTGTTTTATATTCTAAGTGGCCTCAAAATCCCTATCAATGAACAAATACTCTTCATTATGTTCCTTAACCCCATATTCTGTTCCTCTTCTGCCCCATTTCTCACTTCTCTTTATAGTAAATTCTGCAAAAAGTTGTCTGTATCATTATTTCCATTAATTCTTTGCATAGGTTTTCTTGAACCCATTTCAATCAGGCTTTTATCTTAGTACTCCACTGAAATTGCTCCTGTCAACACCACCAGTAATCTCTACCTGGCCAAATAAAGTTCAGGTCTCAATCTCTCAGCAGCATTTGACACTCTGCCACTAGGCTTCAGAGATACCACATCCCCTGTTTTTCCTCTCTTCTCACCCTCCCCTCCTTATTCTCCATTGCTAGATCCTTCCCCTTTTACTCAAAATTGTGGAATGTTGTAATCTCAGTCTTCCTCACTATCTATTCCACATTGTTTGTAGGCAATTTCAGGCTGTCTCCTGACTTTAACAACCAGCTCTATGCCAGTGTGACTCCCTAGTATATATCTCCGGCCCAACTGCTCCCCTAAACTCCCAATTTATATATCCACCAGCCTACTTGACATCTTTGTTAGGATGTCTAATAATAAACTCATATTTCAGAAAACAAGCCCTTGACTTCTTAACAACCCCTCCCAGAAACATTCTCAATCTTAGGAAATAATATTCCCTGACTGGAGTTATCCTTGATAACAACTCTTTTGTTCACAATCCACACACAACCTGTCAGGAAATCCTGTTGATTATACTTCAAAACATATTTGTATAAAACCACATACAAACATATAGATGTGAGCCAGGAACCAATAAAAGGGAGGCAAGCCACCTCTAGAGAGTACTGGGCTGCTGGTATAAAAAGAGAAAAGTAGCTCTGGGTAAGTAGATAACTGTCTTATAACTAGAGGATCTGGTAGAAATCATGCATTTTTCTGATGTGTTCTCAAAAACTATGTGCCAAATTCCTTGTGCATGCAGACAAATACCATACAAGCAGAGGTGTTTGCTAAAAGGATTATAGATATCACAGTGCAGATTTCCTGCCAAGATAGTCTACTAAGCTTATGTAAAAGAACCCACCACAAGTACAGACAGACACATAGATAAAAAATTTTTTGTTAAAAATAACTTTAAAATACATAGCCAAGTTTGAAAGAAAGAAAGAAGTGGAAATTTCTACAAATAATTAATAAGACAAAAATCGGAGTCCATGTTCATTTTGGGGTCTGGAATTTGGGCTTGTCTGGGGAGGAGAGTTTACACACAAGGCTTCAGAAAAGAGCTTTCCTGTTCTTGAACAGAGACCTTCTTCCCACGAACCCAGGATTCTGCCCTAAGCAAGCTGCGCCTAAGAAGAATGGCCCACGATAACTCTCATTCATCACCTAATTTTTCACTCATAACCAAAATCCTGCAGACCAATGAGGAAAACAGTAGCATGTGTGAAAAACGACCAAGATAACAAACCAAACTGGTCCGAGGGAAGGAGAAACAACTTAGAGAACAGTGAAGTCTTTTAAAAATCCCAGTGAATTTCTTAGAGAGATTTGAGAAGTTGCTGCAGCTACTAAAAAAGTTTAGGCTGCTATGATGAAGCAGCAACTAAGAAACAAGAAAGAAATCTTGGGAATTAAAAGCATGATTGTGAAAATTACAAGTGCTACAGAAGTGCTGAAAGAAAAAGAAATCTGCAAAGTAAAACCAAAGACAAATGGAAAGCATGAGGGAAAAGTCAACAGAAACTATTTTTATAATATGTATTGTATAATATCTGACATATATGAAAGAATATATGAAACAGCTGTAAGTTATGACAATCACATGAACACCACTGAGTCCAACTCCCACAGAGCATCACCAATCTGTTTATTCTGGCTCTATGCCCACTGCCTGCCTCCCAACCAGAGGTAAATGTTATGACCTTGCTTTTGAAATTTTATTTTTTTTTGTACATATGAGTGTATCCTTAAACAATAGTTTTACTTGTTTTTAAACCCAATAAACCCAGATTTGTGGAGAGGGGTAGAGAGATATAAGGCTGTCCTTTCCAGAAGAGGACAGGACAGAGTGAGATGGAGGCAGACTGGAGTGGTGCATCTGCAAGCCAAGGGACACCAAGGATTGTGGGCAGCCAAATAAAAGCTAGGAGAGAGGTAAAGGATCTCTTCCTCAGAGCCTCTGGGAGGAACCAACCCTGTTGACACCTTGATTTCAGACTTCTATTTTCCAGAGCTGTGAAACAATAGATTTCTGTCATTTTAAGCCACCAAGTGATTAACTTATTACAGCAGCTCTAAGAATCTAGTACATTCATATTGCAAATCAATGGAGATTGGAGACATAAACATGACAAAAAGGATGTTGAGATATATACACATATATACATGTATAGATAAAGAATATGGAGGGGTGCCAGGGTGGTTCAGTGGGTTAAATGTCTGCCTTCGGCTCAGGTCATGATCTCAGGGTCCTGGGATCGAGCCCCGCATCAAGCTCCTTACTTGGCAGGGAGCCTGCTTCTGCCTCTCGGCCTACTTGTGATCTCTCTCTGTCAAATAAATAAAATCTTTAAAAAAATATGGAGAAAATGGAATTAGATCTCCAAATTACTCCTCTTCTTGAAAGAACAGCAGTATTAGATTTAGGGCCTAGGATGATTTCCTCTCTAGATCCTTAATTGCATTTGCAAAGACACTATTTCCAAATCAGGTCATATGCTAAGGTTTTAGGTAGACATGAATTTTGAAGGGTAAACTTAGTCAACCTACTACAATGCATCAATATCAAGATTCCATATAATTAAGTGTCGCGTTCTAGGCCCTTTTCTCTTTTCCATTAACCTGCTTTTCTATCCTTGAACCAATACCACACTGTCTTAACTGCAGATACTCTGCTTAATTATTGATATGTGAAAAACAAGTCCTACTTCCTCCTCCTTTTAGAACGTTTTAGCTACTCTTGGGGCTTTGCTTATCCATATAAATTTAGGCATCAGATTGTCTTATTCCTTCAAAAGTGCTGCTGATATTTTCATTGAAATTATACTGCATCTATTGAAAATTAGGGAGAAACTTACATCTTTATTGGATCCTCTAATTCATAAATATAATGTGTCTTTCCCTTTGTTTCAGCTTCCTTTAATATTTTTAATAATGTATTATATTTTCTCCCATATCTTTTTCCAGTGAGCTTTTCACTGTAGAATAATTTTAGATTCAGGGAGAAGTAGCAAAAGTAATACCAAAGATCTAGGTTTACCGCTCACATGGCTTCCCCTAATGTTAACATCTTATATCTTTTGCTAGGTTTATTCATAAGTAACTTGTATATTATGTTGCTGTTGTAAATGGTGAAACATAATCCACATGGTTCAGCAAATAAATAATAGGAGTCTCCAAAAATGAAAACAGAGGAGAAATTGTCAAAGAGCAAAATTTCTAAACAACAAAGAGGCAACAACCTTTAAATTGAAAGAGCCCACTCAGTCCTAAGCAAGATGAATGAAAAGTAGACTTTCACCTAGACCCTTCCTTATGAAATTTCAGAACACCAAGGAAAAGAGATCTTAAAAGCTGTGTAAGATTGTTTACTTTAAAATGTGTTATCCGGGACGCCTGGGTGGCTCAGTTGGTTAAGCAGCTGCCTTCGGCTCAGGTCATGATCCCAGCGTACTGGGATCGAGTCCCACATCGGGCTCCTTGCTTGGCGGGGAGCCTGCTTCTCCCTCTGCCTCTGCCTGCCATTCTGTCTGCCTGTGCTTGCTCTCTCTCCCTCTCTTTCTGACAAATAAATAAAAAATCTTTAAAATGTGTTATCCTGGAAAGCAGCTACTACATAGAACTTGGAGTCTCTGTGTTCAGTTTTTCCTTCTAAAAACACAATCTCTTTTTATGCCCTCAGTAGTTCTAAAGTATTCTCATGCATGTCTTGGATATTCCCTGCTAAGTCTATTCCTAGGTGGCTTACACTGTTACTGTTATTTACATTACAAATTAAAATTTTTTTTCTTATATTTTCTGGTTACCATTGGTGTAGGAAAGCTATTGATTTTTATTTTCGTTTATCCATATATGGTCACTTACCAAATTCTTATTATTTCAATATATCTTAAATCTGTAAATCTGTAGTGTTTTCCTATTACATAATTACATGATCTGCAAACAATGCCGATTTTGTCTTTCTTAGTTCTCTTGTTGCTTTTTCTTTTCTTACTAGTATGGCTGGGACATTCCAAAAAAAATTTAATAATAGCAATGATAGGGAGTATCCTTGTCACTACTTTTTACCTGTAGTATTGTACTCTTAAAAAAGTGCCTTTGGTTTCAGAGTCTCTATCATCTTATAGAAGAAACAGATTAATCTTAACATATCTTTGGCATTAATTGAAATGATCTGTTGAACCTTTTGATTTAATGAATTTAATCAAAATATCCCAACAATTGAATCATCTTTACATTTCTGGTATAAATCCTACTTAGTGAAGGTGTGGTATGAACTCAATTTTATTCTCCCCAAATTCCTAAATTGAAGCCCTAACTTCCATGGTGATGGTATGGGGAGATGGGGCCTCTGGGAACCACACAGGTTTAGACCAGATCCTGAGGGTCAGGGCCTCATAATGGGATTAGTGCCCTTATACAAAGAAACACACAGAATTTTCTCCCTTACTCTCCTTGCCATGTGAGAACATAGCAAGGTCATCTATAAGACAGGAAGAGAGTTCTCACCAGAAACAAATCGTGGTGGCATCTTGATCTTGAACTTTAAGCCTCCAAAACTGTGAGAAAAATTTTTTTGTTTTTTAAGCTACCCAGTCTCTGGTATTTTGTTAAGGCAGCCCTGGCTAAGAACTCCTTCTGCCTGACAGCCTTGAGCTGGGACATCAATCTTTTTCCACCATTAGACTCTAACTGAAATATTGCTACTTGGGTCTCAAACCTGCCAGTTTTTGGAATGGAACTTAACATTATCAGCTGTCCTGGTTTTGGCCCTCAGATTCAGACTGGATCTACATCATTAGCTGCCCTGGGACTTCCCCTTGCTGATCGCAGTTCTCGGGACCTGTCAACCTCCATGACTGTGTGAGCCAATCCCTTATGATAAATGTGTGTTTGTGTCCTAACCTAACCCTGACTAATATAAAGTGTATTGCCTTTTTAAAACACTCCTGAATTTATCTGCCAGTAGTTTATTTATACTCCGTTAACTGTTATTTTTCTTTAGTTTTTGTATATATGTATATCACTTTTACTATTAAGATTTGACACTGGGTTTGTGTCAACCTTGTAAAATTATCTGGAAATTTCACCCTTTTTTCTATGCTTGGGCAGTTAAAATAGCAAAGACAGTAGTATATGTTTCTTGCAAGTGTGTTGAAATTTTCTCTAAAAATCATCTGGTCTTAGGGGTACCTGGGTGGTTCAGTTAGCTAAGCATCATCCAACTCTTAGTTTCAGCTCAGGTCATGATCTCAAGGGTCATGAGATAGAGCCCCATGTCAGGCTCCTCGCTCAGAAGGGAGTCTGCTTGAAGATTCTCTCCCTCTGCCTCTAACCTCTCCCATCCCCTCTCTTTTCCTCCCTCCCTCCCTCTCTCTAAAATCAATCAATCAATCAATCAATCAATCTTTTCTAAAAAAAATCATCTAGGGGCATCTGGGTGGCACAGTCAGGTAAGCATCCGACCCTTAGTTTTGGCTCAGGTCATGATCTCAGGGTTATGAGATCAAGCCCTGTGTCAGGCTCTGTGCTCAGCAGGAAGTCTGGTTCAGATTCTCTCTCCCTCTGCCCCTCCCTCCTGTTCTATCCTGTTCTGTCCCTCTCTCTCTAAGATAAATAAATAAACATTTTAAAATATCATCTGGGCCTAGCATGCTTATTTTCAATAATTCTGTGACAGTTTTTAAAATTATTATTTCTTCCAGTTATTTTTCCACTTAGATTTTCATCTTTTTTGCATCAATTTTGGTCATTTTTTAATTTCCCCAGCAAATCATCCATTTTATCCAGAAGGCTTATTAGGACCATATTGTACCTGGTGTTTTCCTTAAAAATTGTTTAATCTCATCTTTTTACATGGTGATATTCCTTAATATTATGTATTTATATGAACTTTCTTTTCTCTCTACCACCCTTATCACAGGTTTGTATATCTGGTTAAATTTGTATAACGGGTTGAGTTTATATAAACCAGTATTTAATAAAATTTTGTTTTTCTAATTTGGAGGAGTAGTTTGAAGTACAGTTGACATACAATGTTATATTAGTTTCAGATGTAGTAATATGACATATTGACATAATATGACATAATATGACAGTAATATGACATACAATAAACATAGTAATTTGACAATTCTACACATTATTCAACATTCACCATAAGTTACCATCTGTCACCATACAAGGTCATAACAATATTATTTACTATATTCCCTATGCTGTGCTTTCCACCTTTATGAGTTTGTACCTCTTAAACCCTTGCACCCATTTTGCCCATCCCCCCACACACCATCTCTCTGGCAATCACCAGTTTGCTCTATGTATTTAAGAGTCTATTTGCTTTTTATTTGTTCTTTTATTTTGTTTTTTAGATTCCATGTATAAGTGAAATCATATATTTGTTTTTCTGTCTGACTTATTTCACTTAGCATAATACCCTTTAGGTCCATCCATGTTGTTGCAAATGTCAAGATCTCATCCTTTTTATGGCTAAGTAATATTCCATTGTATACCTATGCATTACATCTTCTTTATTCACTCATCTAGGGATGGACAGTTGGGTTGCTTTCACATCTTGGCTATTGCAAATAATGCTGCAGTAAACATAGTATTGTATTTATCTTTTTCATTTTCATTTGGGTAAATACCCAACAGTGGAATTACTGGATCATATGGTATTTCTATTTTTAATTTTTTAGGAACCTCCATACTGTTTTCCATAGTGGTTGCCCCAATTTATGTTCCCACCAATAGCATGCGACAGTTCCCTTTTATCCACACCCTTACCAACACTTGTTATTATTTGTCTTTTTAATATTAACCATTCTGACATGTGTGAAGTGATAGCTCACTATGGTTTTGATTTGCACTTCCCTGATGATCTGTGTTGTTGAGCATCTTTTGTGTCAGCCATCTGGATGTCTTCCTTGGAAAAATGTCTATTCAGGTCCTCTACCCATTTTTTAATTGGATTGTTTGTAGGTTTTTTGGTGTTGTATTGTATAAATTCTTTATATATTTCGGACATTAACCCCTTATCATATCTGTCATTTGCAAATATCTTCTCCTATTCAGTTAAATTGCCTTTTTGTTTTATTGGTGGTTTCTCTTTCTGTGCAAAAACTTTATCTTGGTATAGTCCCAATAGTTTATTTTTGTTTTTGTTTTTCTTGCCTGAGGTGACACTTCCATAAAAACATTGCCAAGACCAACATCTGAGAGATTACTGCTCATGTTTTCTTTTGGAAGTTTTATGGCTTCGGGTCTCACATTTATATCTTTAATCCATGTTGAGTTTATTTTTCTTTGTGATGTCAGAAAGTGGCTCAAATTCATTTATTTCCATGTAGTTGTCCAGTTTTCCCAACACCATATTCTATTTTTTCTTTTTTCCTACTCTTAATGGTTTCTTTTTTTAATTTCTCACTGATTTTTGCCCTCATTTTCCTTCTCCTTATTTTTTCTAGTTAAGCTTTCAGCCCTTTTTCTAATTTCTATGATTGAAAACTGGTATTATTTTCAAACTCTGTCACTTTCTAAAGCATTTCTAGTTCTATCTAGGTCTGTGGATTTCCCATAAATTCAGATATGGCCATATCTAATACTTGTAATGTTCTCTCAGTTGTTAATTACTCAACACACTGCACAGAACTAACTTTAGAAAAGTCAGAAAATGCTTGAAAAATTCTAAGGGGAGAGAATGAAAATATTATGGATACCTGTTTAGAAAAGGAAAAGGGGTAACGATTTAGGAGGTGGGCATGGAGAAAGGGAGAAAATATATACAAATCACTACCTCAATTTATGTTAAATGAGTACAATTTCTGGCCATATTTGAGACCTTGATTTTGAATCACTTCTTAGTCCATGGAAACACTTCTTTTCAGGCTATGTAAGTGTCTGGTTGGAGATTCTTAATGAACTGGTCTAAGAATCTTTTCCTGTTTCCTGTTGCCTCCTAATTTGAAGGGTACAGAAAACCCTTGGGATGCAAACTCTTTCTCAAAAATTTTTAGACACTGCTCAAACATTTTCTGGTATTTAGTATTTCAGATGAAAAGCCCAATGATTTTATTTTCCTTTTTTTTAAAAAAAAGATTTTTACTTATTTGACAGAGAGTGTGAGAATGAGAGAGAGCACACGTGCACAAGCAGGCAGAGCAACATGCAAAGGGAGAGGAAGAAGCAGGCTCCCTGCTGAGCCCAGAGCCCTACGATGACGTGGGGTTCCTGGGATCATAACCTGATCCAAAGGCAGCCGCTTAACCGACCGAGCCACCCAGGTGCCCCTTTATTTTCCTTTTTATGTATTATCTTCTGACCATATATCTGAGGATGGGTTTTCATTCTTGAAATTTAAAATTTTGCCAGAACTTTCAAATTTCAATTATAAAGCAGACTTCAAATTGTTCCTTTTTTTATAAATATAATGCTCTCCCTAATCTCATTATACTTTAAGATTTTCTTATATTTGCTCCTATGTCTCGGTTCTAATCAATATCAAAATGTACTGCTGCCCTTGTTGACTTTCTCTGTGGTTATAAGTCTTTTCATAAATTTAGGGACATTTTGTTTGCCCATTCTCTTGGGGAAAGAAAGTCTATGTTTGTCCCATATTGTGAGTTCAAATGGGCTCTGTCACAGCTCCAGAATAACTTGTTTCTATTATTTTAGTCTCAGACATTGTGAACATTTTTATTTTCTGGACTTTCAGTATAACACTTGAAGGGACAGTTGGTCATAAAAAGTATGGTAGAGAGCTGCTTCTCCAGGGGTTTCTTTGCCTGGTGGTATGGAGTGGTCATCCAAAGACTCATAAAAGTTATTCTCCAGTGGCATGATTGACGTTCTCAAGACTCCACTGGTCTGTGCAGAAATCAACTGGCACTACTTACTATGCCACCCATACATCTAGGGATGCATCCCATGGTCAGTAGCTTAGAAAATAACTTCATTCATTTATGAAATATTTTATAAGCACCCACTATGTAGAAGTTACTGGGCTAGACGAGATAGAGCAGAGATAAAAAGAGACATGGTATAAGCCCTTTCAGTAGAGGAGACAGACACAAACAAGCAATTATTCAAAAAAAAAAAAAAAAATACACACACACACACACACACACACACACACACATACACACACTTTATTCTGGAGTTTATAGGCAAGTTCTTGGATGAGGACATAAATTTGGGAGTCATTAAATTATAAGTAATCAAGTTTATGAGCATGGATGCTATTAGCTAAGTGGAGAGTACCAAATGAAATATAAAGGCACTAGGACCAAGATTTAAGGAATGTTAACCTTTAGAAGTATGATAGAGAAGGGCAAATTGGAAACTAAGAAGAACCAATCAGAGAAGTAAGAGAAAATTTTTAAAATATATTTCAACTAAATAGAATGCCTGAGTTAGACATTGTTATTTGCTTTCTCAATACCTATTCCCTAATTATTCCTTGCTAACAAAGCTCATCTTAGTTTGGGATAACCAAGTTCCCAGTTCCAAGCGAGATACACACTTTCTTAATCTCCCTTGTTTATGGGAGGAGCCATGTACCACAGTTCAGGCCAATAAAAGTGAAGTTTCCTACAACTTTTTTTTGACAAGTTTTTGTATTCTGACTTTTTAAAAAGAGGGAAAGGGGCTTCAGATACTGTTAATGCTGTTCGTTGTCCTTCTCTGCCTTGAAGATAGACTAGCTATCTGATCTTCAGCAACAATCTTGCTACTATGAGGTAGGTAATATGCATAGAAATAAAAGTCAACTTGTTAAAAGTAGGAAGGCTTGGATATATTCCCAGTGGGATCATTTAGTAGCATAACAAATGCTAACAGGCATTCACCTCCAAATTTTTTGTTAGATGAGAAGATTAACATTATTTTTGTTCTAGCCACTATAATGAACTTTTCTATACTTGCAATTGAACACATTTCTAATTAGCAAAATTTCCATCTTAAACATAAAATAGTTTCTCCACTATAAATACAATTGTATGTACTTTGGAAAAGTAGAAAAAATAGTCTATGTAATTCTGAAATACTGTTTCTATGTATTGCCAGTTCATTATAAAGAATGAAAGAACAGCACAGAACAAAACAAAAAACAATCCTCCTGTTTTCATCTGATTTTACTTGATAATGAAAAAGAAAACTGTTTTTTTTTTTTCCTTTGGTTTGGCTGCCAAATGTTGTAACTTAGTCTCTTTTAACTAAAAGTGTATTGCTAATACAGGATGGACCAAAGGAAGAGTTTTCTTTGTTTTCTGACAAGCGGAAGAAATGAAGAAGAAAGAACATCAAGTCCTACTTAACTTAAAGATAGCAGAAATTACATGTGCCTGACTAGAGGCATGAACTTTTGGTTAAAACACAGTAGAAAATCTATGATTTTCAGCTAGACACACCAGACCAAGGACATTTAAAGTCAAACTTTTTCATCTCTGATTATCCCCCCAAACTACCCTCTGCTCTGTCCCCAAGACTTGCCCTAAAAATGAATTGTTGCAATTACTACTATCTCAGACTAAGGATCTCATTTGACCCTTCTATTAATTCAGAACCTTTTGTTAAGTTCTTAGCACTTCTTGGGCCCCATACTGACACTGAAGATACAATGTCAAAAAGATAGGTGTAATAATATAAAAATCAGTGCTAGAGGAAAAAAAATCAATGAAAATAAACCTGAAAATTAAATAGAACATAAATCCTGCTCCTAAGGTCCCTAAATGGGCAAATAATAATAATAATTATAGATTAATGTGACAAATGATAGGACAGAAGTCTGTGAGCCTTAACAGCAGTGGTTCTAAAATTTTGGTTCCCATTTGAATCACCTAGAGGGTTTTAAAAAGTTCCAATGCCCAAGCCACACTAATGAGACTCTCTAAGACTGACATCCAGTCATTGGTTTTTTTTTTTTCTTTTAACTCTTTAGATATTCTAATATGTTACCCAAGTTTGAGAACCAGTGCACTAGTGCCAATCCCACCAAAATCAGGAACAAGATTAAGAGATGTTCTAGAAACGTTATTTTAAATTAATACAAGAATTGTGTCCAATGCAATAAGACATGAATATTTGAAATTATGTAGAACTGATATCACTGTCAAATATGAAAGCAAGGAGAAGTGATAAACTCTTAAAATTAGTACAATGGTTTGCCTAAGTAGTCAGATATGAGAATTAGAGAAACTGGAACTCATATATTGTTAGGAATGTAAATGCTATAGCTGGCTTTGCAAAAAGAGTCTGGCAGTTCCTTAAATGGTTGAACATAGAGTCCATATGACCCAACAATTCCATTTACAGACATAAATGAAAACATGTCCACACAATAATTTATACATGAATTATTCATAGCAACATTGTTCATAATAACCAAAAGACAGGATAAAATGTGATATATCCATAAATAGAATATTATTTAGTAATAAAAAGGAATGAAGTACACTACTGATGCATGTTACAGTATGGATGAACTTTGAAAACATTATGCTAAGTAAAAGAAGTCATTGAAAAAAGGCCTTATATTGTTTGATTTTATTTATATTAAATGTCCACACAAGACAATCTATAGAGACAGAGAGTAGATTGGTGATTGCCTAGGATGAGGACAATGTGGAGACTAGAGGGTAATGGCTAAGAAATTTGGAGTTTCTTTTTGGGTAATGATTATCTTCTAAAATTCATTGTGGTGATGATTATATAGCTCTATGAATACACTAAAAGCCATTGAACACTTTAAGTGAGTGAATTATATATTAACTGTATCTCAATAAAGCTGTTAAAAAAAGAATAAATATCTCAAATGCAACTGCTTTCTGGTATAATGTAATAAATAATAAGGACAATTAAAACTATATTTTACTTATAGTTCTTTCAACAAAGAACTTAAAAATTTATCTGGAATCTCAAAATGTAAACAAACATGGTGCTGCTTGGTTGAAGCAGAGGTGAGGATACCAGAGTCCAACCTGCTTGTTCCTGCCTTGTCCCTTCCTCCCAGAGACTCCTAAGTATGACTTAAAATCCACTGCTTTTAAAAATATAACAGGAATCTTTTTTATAGTAATGACAAAAAATAAAATAATTCCCATGTAAGAACCATATGATAAAACTGAATAATTTTACTGATGGATATAAAGGAAGGCCTGAATAACAATCCTCTTACATTTTGACACCATTTGTTTAAAAGAAACTGGATTTTGGAGAACAAGTTTTCTTAAATTCAAAGCTTTTGGTGCTTTTTTAAGCCCTAATTATGAAATTTTAAAAGAGAAAGGGATATACTACCTTCACCAACACAACTTCAGGAGCAATTTTGAGTAACTTGAAGTATATAAGAAATACTTGCTCTTCCTCATCTAGGTTTAGCCCCTGGAAAGTCAGATCTGATATTTTTCCAAGTATCCTACCATAGTCAGTGTGGAATCTTTAAATACCAAAACCCAATTTAAGAATCTCACTTTTCTTTTCTTTTTTATCCCAATAAAAAGGGAATAGACTTAAGAAAGACAAATCTAGTTCAAATCCATCTTTGCCACCTCATCACTTCGTTTTTTCAGCTATAAAATGTGGACCAAAATACCCACCCCATAGAGTTATTATACAGATTAGAAGCTATGCATGTAAAACACCTAGCACAGGATTTAGCACTTTGTAGGAGTCAATAAAAATGTGAGATTATTTTTTGCTATTCTTAGTTATAATGTGGTTATAAAAATGAACCTATTAACTGAAAAAATAACTACAACAACCTTAAACTCACTGACTAGGAAAGTTCTGCAGTGTTCAATCAATGGAAAATATGGACTGAAAGGATGTTTCTCCATAAGATATACTTCTCTATGACACATTTCATTGTCTCTACACTAGTTTATTTGAGATGCTTCAGAGGTTGGGGTGGGAGTTCAGAGGAAAGGATTTAAAGAGCAAATAAGTCTGAGAAATGCTTTGTACAACTAGATCCACTTTGAACATTTTCAAGAACTGGGGTAGGTCATCAACTATTTCTTAGGACATGGGACATTCAGTGTTAAACTGAGAAAGTCATCAGCAAACCCAGACAGTTGGCCACCCTAAATGGTGATATATGTTGTATACTTACATATAAAGATTATAATCAAGCTGATAAACTGTTAAATAAAGTATGTTCCATCCTTCCACCCTGACAAAGATACCCTCAAAATGACATGGAAGACCAGGTTGACATTCAGAAATTCTGGAGTACTGAGTGTTTACACTAGACCATGTCTAGTGAAGAGAGGCAGTCCCTAATCTCTGGTCCCCAGTCTATACCCATTCTCATTTTACCAGGCCAAGAAGCCTATAGATACCCCAATCTGTGCATCCATATCCCATCCATACCCTTCTCCCCTCCAGACAGCTGCTCTTTGCCTCAGGCACAGTGATGTGAATACTGCTTTCTGGAGGAAGATCTGTGGAAGCTGTCATTCATTCAGGTTCTAGAAGCAGGCTTGGGACAAGTGAGTGGTACATTCCAGGTACATGTGGGTAGGCAGACATCCTTGATTCTTGGGACTTCTTACCCCTTTAAGAGGGGGCCCAGTGAAATAGCCATCTTCGGACAATGTGCAAACTGCAATTTTTCCTCTGGGAGATATATAATTTACATTAGCACATTAAATGTTTTTAGAAGTAAATATACAACACTGATTTTCATTTTTGTTTTTTTTTTTTTTTTTTTTTTTTTTCAGCCTGAGTTCCACATAGCCCAAAACCTGGATATGGGCACCAGGGAACAGGCAGAGAAAGCTCCAGGAAAATCTATCTATGTCTGGCTCAAAGAAAAAGATAAGGAATCCTTAAAATTCAGAGAGAACAAGAGAAACTCCATCTCTTCCCTTCTTTTCCATGTTCTTTTGTGCACCCACCACCAACCTATCTCATAGTGGAAGCAACAGTGGCATCCAGGGGAATACTGAGTACCAAAAATTCTGAGGGTAACTTTCCTCTCTAACTGGACAATTCCTTAAAGAGTTGGAAAACTCCCAATACTTTTTTTTTTCTCTCCCTATCATCCTACCACTTGGCCTGAGATGTGGCACCATCATTGAAAGTGGACACCTGAGCAAGATAGTAAAGCCACAATTTTTTGGCCAAAGGATCAAAAAAGGGAAAGGCTTGGAGAGCCAGAAAGTACCAGGGAAATCATGAAAAGCTCAGAAAATTGGCTCCTTAAAGTCATTTATAAAATCTTAGGTTTACTCATGAGTGATGAATACATTGATCTCACCCTAAATAGCATACCTAGACTTTGACAACTGAATTACAGGATAAATTACCAACCCAGATACCAGACTGGCCACTGGGTAGCGCACACACACAAAACAGATAGGAAGAGCACAACAAAGGCTTTGTAATTTAAACTGACACTGGAACCATACTCATAGAAGGTAGTAGATCTGAAGCTGCAGCCTCAACTTAACAGGGTCAGCTGCCTATTAACACAAAAATATCAACATTCTCCATATGACTTAAATAGATGCAAAATCTCAAAACACAATATTAAAATATCCAGGATATAAAGAAGAACCAGGAAAATCTTAATGTATGTGGAAAAAGAAAATCAAGACACCGATGCTGAGATGACATAGAGGCTGGAAATTATCTGACTATGACTATTTTAAAAATTCAGTAAGACTTCCACTTCTGGGAAGATGAAGTAAATATACTTTTCCCTGCTCCCTTCGCTAAGTACAGCCAAACACACAGGACATTATATAAAATCACGATAACTAGACTCTGGAAAGTAGAAAGAAGGAAAAAAATAGGTTTTTGGGACCTGAGTTGGTAAGTTTCTTAGGCTTTCTTTTTCTTCATGCATCCCACTGGGTATTAGAGAGGCCAACAACCTGCAAATGCCAACAAGCACAAACAAAAACCAACAACAAAAGTCTGCTCTCTCTAGCCAAAGGACCTGTAGCACCTACAAAAAACCTATACCTAACTTCATACTTAAAGATGAATGACTGAATGCTTTTCTCCCAAATCAGGAACAAGGCAAGGATGTCTGTTCTTACCACAGCTATTCAACATGGAATACCTACATAGTGCAATAAAGCAAGAACAGGAAAAGAACTAAAACTCCCTACCTGCAGATGACATAAATGTCTACCTAGAAAGTCACCAAAACAAACAAACAACAAACAAAATCTTACATCTGTAACTGTGAGTTCATAAATGTTACAGGATATAAAAATCAATTGTATTTCCATATGCCAACAATGAACATGTGGAAACCAAAATTTAAAATATATCATTTATAATCACTCAAAATAAAAGGGAATCCTTAAGCACAAACCTAACAAAATATCCATGTGGCTTGTATGTTAATGAAAGATTTAAATAAATGGAGAGACAAACCCTGTTCACAAATTTTTCCAATCTGCGATTCAACATGGTAAGGATGTCCATTCTCCCCCAAATGATACACAGTTTCAATGCAATTCCCACTAAAATACTAGCCAGATTTTTCATAGGTATAGACAAGATTATTCTAAAATGCATATGAAAAAGCAAAGGAACTAGAAAAGCTAAAACAGTTCTGAAAAATAAAAAATAAACCGGGAAGAACCACTCTATACAATTTCAAGACTTATTACAGAGTTAGAGTAATCAAGATCAGTACCGGCAGGAGCGACACATAGATCAATGGAATCTGCTAAGTCTATTTGCTCTAACTAAAGCTGGAGATGGTCTCTAGGGGAATCAAAGACCAAAATAAGTGATACCTTATCTTTCCCAAAATCCTGGGCAAATTCTGTACACTCTGGCCCAAGTTTCTTAACATTCCATGTGCGCCACAATTTCCAGGCTTTAAGCAGAAATCTCCTGCCACTGACCTCTGTGTCCCTTAATTAGAAAATGTTTATGAACAACTTGCTTATTCGTGGTGGTAACAGAGTTGTGTCCATCAACCAGACCCACAGAGGGACAAGACCAAGAGCATCAGATCTCAGTGAGGGTCTCTGGCTTAGCCTATTCCTCCTGAGCTTCCCTTGTAACTGGCATGAGACAATGGTGATCCCCCAGGTCTGGTGGGTCCAGGCGGTAAGTGAATCTAAACAATGCACACTGACAAAGTTGCTCAGGAAATAATGACGGAAACATGTGAGATAGCAGTGTGTGTGTGTGTGTGTGTGTGTGTGTGTGTGTGTGTGTGAGTAGTTATCTATTTGTATATTTTCCAATCTCAAGACACCACCTGCATTCCTAGGCTTGTGGTTCCTTCTTCCAACTTCAAAGCGAGCATCACAGCATCCTCATATCTATCTGAGTCTGACACTGACTGTGCTATCTCTTTCACTTGTAAGGACTCTTGTGATTATATAGGGTCTATCCAGACAATCAAAGACAATCTCCCCATCTCAAGGTCCATTGGTTAGCAACTTATTTTTTTTTTTAAGATTTATTTATTTGAGAGAGAGAGAGAAAAAAAAAAAAAATGCATGTGAGTGCAGGAGAGGCTGAGGGAGAGAGAATCTTTCAACAGACTCCCTGCCCATTAGAGAGTCCTATGCAGGGTTCTATCCCAGGACCCCGAAATCATGACCTGATCCTAAATTAAGAGTTGACTGACCACCCAGATGCCCCAGCAACTTTAATTACACTTGCAATATAATTCTCTCTTGCCAATCACAAGTTCTGGGGAGTAGGGTATGAACATATTTGAGGGGCTATTATTCTGGCTACCATACTACTAATGAGATTATTTCAATAAATTTGCTTTACAGTTACATAATACTATTTTCAAGACCTCCCAAAAACCTGTGCATTTCTCCAGGTGTCCTGGGAGCTTGCATTTCTTGTGGTTATCTCAACTACACTCCTCACAACTCAAAGGCAGTGGCTCTTAAAGTATAGTATCCAAACCAGCAACAGCATCACCTAGGAACTTATTATCAATGTAAAACCTCAGTCCCACCCCACATCTACAGATTCAGAAACTGGGTTTGGGACCCAGCAATCTGTGTTTTAACAAGCTCTGCAGGTGATTCTACTGTATGCACATGTTTTTGAGAACTACTGGGCTAGAGACTATTAATTCTAAAGGCTTCTTACACTGTATCTAAAATATATTGCCTTCAAACCAGAATTATTCTTAACATCCACCGCTGGAACAAGTTCTGGTATTAGGAAATTCTATTCTATTATCCAGGAAGAAACAGAACAAAACAAAGTATACATACCACACACACAAAAAAAGTCACCAAAATATTAACAGTTTTTTGTTTTTGTTTTTGTTTGTTTTTGTTTTTCCTGAGCATTGGAATAATAGAGGGTTTTCCTCACTGGACTTTTCTGTTTCCTAATATTTTACAATAAACATACTTATGTTAAAGTGGATAAGAAATAGATCACAAAATGGAAGGAACAATTTGTAGTATGAACAGGAAACACATACCAAAATCCTCTGTAGCCATTTCAAAAGTCAGGCCAATCAATCAATAATAACAATTTGTCAGATTCTTTCTCTTTTAGTGCCTGCCGTCTCAGTTATTTGATCACTGTGTTGTAGTCATGGTCTTAATAGGTCAGTACACAGCAGAACAAGCCATTATAGAAGAGTAGAAACATCTAGAGATCCTCAGAGGAAGAAGTCCTACCTCCCGGATGTACCCAGTCTTAGATGAGGCCGCCAAGTCACCCACACCATCACCTTTTCTCAGGACTCTGATAAGCTCTGGACCAACAAACGCCCCAGGGTCCCGTTCACAGTCTAGCAACACACTGCACCCCCACCTGATTTTTTTTTTTCCAAAGCAGACAATGTGGTATTGTGATTAGATATAAACTGAAAGTGTATTTTCTGCCCTTCAGTAATTACACTGCCTTATGGTAGCATTATTCAGTGTGAAGCCTTATTATGCTGCAGAATGAAATTCTGTATAATTTTCTTCTCCTCCAATGCACAAATGGAAATCATATTTTGGTCTGAGTTGGGAAGAAAGGCTCAGTTATCACTTGTGAGCGTGGTGTTATTTTCCCCAGAATTAAAAAATCCATCTGGGTGTCCGACCTCGCTCACCCCGCTGCCTCTCCATTCAGCCTTTTGTATGCAGATGAACCTTATCAATTTCCACCGCCTCAAAAGCCCGCACCCAGCTTGGTGCCTCCCCCTGGTCCGCGCGGCTTTAATGGAAATGCATGAGGCTTTTTTTTTTCTTTGATGTCTATGCAATATACGCATGTGGATAAAAACCTGTGCTTTTATTTAGGGGGAGGGGGAGGGGGGCTCAAATCAAAGTTAAAGTCTCCACCCTATCGCGCCTCGCTGGCGATTAGCGGAGGAGAGAAAGGAACAGCAAATCCAACACAGAAGCTGTGAAACTGGGGTTATTCAGATTATTGACTAACAAATAAAGGGGCATGGGATGTTACATTTGTATTCTAAGGGTTTTCATCCCGCCACGGGCCTCATCAACAACTTAGTGGAGTGCTACTAAATCCCCTGTGTTAACACGCGGGGCTCTGGGGGCTCCATGTGATTAATGCATTAATTGCAGCTCCCTCAGGCCTGGCGCTGTCACTAATTCACTTAAGGCCAGTTGGCCTTGAGTTATTCCACAGGCTAGTGTAAACAACTGAGAATAAGACCACTCAGCCGTTTACCGGGATCCGATTGCTGGTTCGCAGGCTATTAGCAACTTCCAATGAATGATCCATCCGCCAGTGACAAAGCCTAGCCCGGGAATTGTCTGAAACCGCCAGGACTGCTGGAGATCAGAACAGCCTGCCTCTCCGCAGAGGCGGAGACTCCTGTGCCTCTCGGAAATGCAGCTTTGCCAAGGCCAGGTCCACACGGTACAAAGCAAACGGTTGTTTCAAAAACCAGTGCCAGATGGGATGGGGAGGGAGACAAATCATAAGAGACTCTTAATCTCACAAACGAACTGAGGGTTGCTTAGGAAGAGGGTGGCTGGGTGATGGACATTGGAGAGGGTATGGGCTATAGTGAGTGCTGTGAAATATGTAAGCCTGATAATTCACAGAACTGTACCCCTGGTGCAAATAATACATTATATGTTAATAGAAATAATTTTTTTAAATGCCTGGAAAATTTAGTCATCAACCCTCCGTATTCACCCAGAAAAATCATTCAGGAAGAAGGACAAACAGGCAAACAAAAACGGGTTTTCTTTGGCTTTCAGTATCCCACCCACTCATTACATTTCTAAGGGACTGTGATTCTATTGACAGGACTTTTGTATTGTGACTTAAAGATGCAATTCTTATGAACATAGACTTGTAGTAGAAGAGTGAAAGCGCCTTCCCTTTTTTTTTTTTTTTTTCCTTTAAGATTTTATTTATTTATTTGGGAGAGAGAGAGAGAGTATGAGAGGAGAGAGCTCAGAAGGAGAAGCAGACTCCCCGCCTTCCTTAAACATCAAGAACTGGGCTGGGTGAACTTGAGCAAGCAGCTTAGCTCCTGGACTCTGAAATGGAAATATTATTCCTTCTCTTTGCCTAATGAGATTGTTGTAAGGATTTTAAAGTAAGGATTTTTAAAAACCTTATAAGTTTTCAGAACTTACTAAGAATGTAATGTAAGTACTAATCAAGTGAAAAACTAAAGCTCTTACTAATATGTTAAAATAATATATCTTTGGTTTGTAGCAAAATTTCCCTAAAAGTAGCCATATATATGAGAATTTATAGAGATGAACTTCAAGCTTATAGATTTGTCAAAACAAGGATTAGCTCACTTTTTAAGATCTTAATAATCAGGTTTAAGGAAGGAAGCAGGAACTTCAGGGTTAAATGATAGACTCCGGGCTGGCCTCATTCGATTTCTGTCTGAAAAGGAAAAACTGTTTCAGCAACCAACAGGGAAGTCCATTTTATCTCTGTTGTCTCTACTTTGAGAAAAGGTTTCCTCACAGGGACCAGACATCTGTCTCCATGTAGTCATCACTCATTCTTCCTACCTGCTTCTTGAGATCCCAGAAAGCAAATCTCTTTGTCGAAGTTAGGGGGACACTTGACCCCACAAACAAGAGAATCTTAAGTCCTGGAGAGGGTTCTGCATATTGGACTCTAGGTCAGTGATCAGTCAAAACCATTGTATTTCCCTCTGGTTTTTTTTTTTTTTCTTCTTAAAATTTAAAAGTAAACACGTTTAAGGGCAAAAAGTTCAAACAAAATACAAAGTAAAAAGTGACAAGCAAATATTCCCATCTACCCCTACTCCACCCAATATCCTATTTCTGCTGGGCAAATATAACTTCCATTAAGTTTCTTTAGTAGCCTTCTGGCAATGGGGATGCAATTTACAAGTTTACAGGGATACACGAACTTGGAAAATATGCACACTTTTCTGCATTTTTTGAAAGGATCTTAGACATCTGAACATAATCATACATGTAATATAACAAAGTATTTACCAGAAAAGTATTTGTAATAGAATTTTGTGTCTAAATTCATATATGGTTCGGCCGATAGTTTTCTTGCATTGTTTCGTAGGTTGTGTTGATAGATTTACTAGTTTCATAAAATGATTTAGTAGCTTCTCTCAAAACTCTTCTTCCTTATGTTTTGGAACAGTTTAAATGACATGAAAATTATCTATTCCTTGAAAGTTTGTAAAGCTCATCAGTAAGATTGTCTGGACCCGGTACATTTTTTATAGGTAGTTGTTTTTATTCTTTTTTAAAATTTTATTTACCCATTTGAGAGAGAGAGGGAGAGACAGAAAGAGTACAAGCAGGGGGAGAGTCAGAGGGCAAGGGAGAATCAGACTCCCCACTGAGGGGGAGCCTGAAGTAGGGCTGGATACCAGGATCCGGAGATTGTGACCTGAGCCAAAGGCAGATGCTTAATTATCTGAGCCACCCAGGCGCCCCTGTTTTTATTCTTCTTCTAATGTCTTCTCTGATTAATGTTCTATTTTCTAAGCAAATTTTCCAAATTTAATTTCCAAATCTTTACTTGATTATTAGGATGCAAAATCCTCTATTACTCTGGAATGATTTTAATTATGCTTATTTTAATATCTTATTCTTTTTTGCTTCTAATTAGTCCAATTTCCTTCCATCAGCACATATACTCCTTGACTTTGCTGGCTCATTTTCATAGTTTTGCCTTTCCCAAATGTTTAATGAATCTGATTGTATGCTCATGTCTTTATTTGTAATTCCCTTTAGCCTATAAGTAGAAGCCTTCCTCCAAAGTTATAGCAGAGGCATGGAACACATGCTGGGGAGCATGAGCCAAGATTTCAATTCCTGGATATTGGGGGCTCTGTACGAGCTCCAACTTCCTGAGACACCATCCTTCTTTTCTGAGCAAAAGCCCAACCTCCCCATCTATGGCTTATTGCCTGCCTTGACAGGGAGAGCGGTGGGGACTTGAAGACATTTCTCCTGCCAGGTGAGGCTCTCACTCTGAATCCCAGCAGCCCCTCCTGTTCTGAAGATCTGGCCCCTGGTGGTTATACCTGGCAGCAGCCATATCCTCCTTTGCAGAAATGGTCTTCTGCAGACATTTCCTGCTACTGTCTGATTTCATCTGCCTTCATGTCTCTGGAAGTCCCCATAGTTTGGGACACATCAGTGACACCTATCTTCCACTCTGGTTGTGGGCTTTTCCTCCCAAGAACTACACCATTTGTCCATCATTTTTACTGATTCGGGGGGAGAGATATGTGCCTGTGCTGTGGTGTGTGCTCTGCGCTCTTGATCTTGTCTCTGGTGATTAATCTTAAATTGCTTACTGACTGTTGGCCCTGAAATGTGCACCTCCCCTAGACGAAGTCCTTGAAACAATGGTAAATGGATGAATCTGGAGATTGATGCTTGAAGAAGTGTGGGGAGAATAAAATCTTACGGTTGGTGAACATGCATTCTTAGGGAAAGTACTTGTATTTACCAGAATATTAGTGTCAAAAAAAAAAAAAAAATCAGACACCAGGTGAAAGGTATTCATTTGCATTCCCTGGTGACTGCTCTAGGTGGAGCCTGGGAGGGCTGGCCTTCCTGGGCCGTTCTAGGAAAGGGCTACACCTATTTGAATAAGAGAGAGGGAAGGGAAGACCATCCATTTAGGGGTCAACAGCAGCCTCACTATCTGATGCCTTGTGGAACTAATTCCTAATTGGGGCAGTGTTTGTCAACACTGACAGGACCCTAATACACTGTAATCGCTCCAGCCACAGCTCCGATAGAGATCTTAATCTTCACACTGTCCCCTTCACATGGCAGCAGGCCCAGTGCCTCCCTCGCCCTCTCCATTCTTGGCTCTGTCTGTCTCAATCTTCTCCCTCCACCTCACCCCCTTTTTATACCATGTTTGTACTGTGTTGCCTCCTCCCTTTGTCTCTCTTTCCATCCTGCAGTCTTTGTAGGATCCTGGATCTCCATTCTCCACCCTTCTCTCTTGTTCCTTTGTCTCTCTCATAAACACCCATCAAATCTAAATCCTCAAGAGTTCCCAGAAAGCCTGGGCCACATTTAATTTTACTATGGGGGTAGTTTGTAATTCAATGTCCACAATCTCTGAAATCATTCAGAAAGTCAAGTTACACCTTGGCAGATTTTCACAAATACAAGCAGAGGGTTAAGATAAATGTTTGTGGCAAATGGAAAGAGAGTGGCTTTTTGTTTCTTGGTGCCTCTGTTTTGCTAATTTGGCAAAATAACTGTCTCGGTTTAGCTAGTGTCCTGACTATAGTGTCTGCAGCACTGTCTGAACCTAGAAGCAACATGTTCACCACAAAGAGAGACATGCAATGGGCACCGCTGAATCAGGATGAGCCCCTTCAGTTCCATACCTGTGCTGGTGCCCACAAGGGTAATGACCCACTTCCAAGATGGTTTGGAGAGACCTGGGTAAAAAGCAGTGGCCACGTGGGCACTCCAGTCAGAGGCCCTGCAAGCAGATTCCAGCCAGAGGCAAAGGACTCATTGCATTTCCTTCAATTTTCAATTTTGCCTCCAAAATAGCCTGTTGATACTTGAGTCACACTGTTGGGCCTGAGTCCAGAGGCTCATCACTTCCTCTGGATCACTGCTAGAAACTTTCATCTCTCTCTGTCCTTCAAAGTCCTTCTTGGAAATGTTCATTCAGGAGATTCGTTATTCTCAGCCTGAGGGTCTCAGTTCAAATAGTCTACCTCTTCAGAGAGCAAAGCCCTGACCAGTCAAGCCAGAGGACTGGTAGCTCTCTACACACCCAGTGACTCCCTATCCTTAACCTGTTTGTTTTCTCCACAGCAATAATTTAAAACTGTACTCATCTCCTTTGTTTCTTTCCTTCCAGAAAGATAAGCTTCATGAAGGCAAGGACTGTCTCCCTCTTTCCCCCAGGATACCCTCATTACATTGCCTGGCACATAGTAGGCCTTCAATAAATATTTGCTGGATAAAAGATTGGATGAATGGAAGAATGAATGAAATGATGGAACACAGAATGAGGGGCTCATCCTCTAACTTCTCTCCTTCCTGACAATAGCGATCACAATTCCATTGCTTTCATTTTCTGTCCTCTCAAAGATCCTCAGTGGCCAATCAAATCCAAATTTCTGAATTTCTCCTTTGAGGCATCCTAAAATTTTGTCTAGCCAGTCTTGTTGATGTATTTCTCAAAATTTCCCCCGGCAAACCCTCAATTCAGGCTCATGCTCTCTCCTACCTGCCTTGCATATCCTCTCCTGGGTTGTACATATGCTGAAAGCAAGCCATGTTTTATGCTCTTCTGCACCCCTAAACTCATAGCAGGCTTCCCAAAACCTCTGTGGTCTGGTTATTGGCACCACTGCTTGCCTGATTCTTTAGAGTTGTCTCTCCACCTGTATTATCATAGTCTTCAGACAAGAATGTCCTTTGCCCATGTATGGAAACTACATGTGTCATGGAATTGAACTTACAACCAATTCAACCCTGTGCCCAGTTCCCCTAAAAACTCCCTCTGCATTAGAAACCTGGACTTAGGAGGTTTCTTGGAGTCGGGCGATAGGAGAGAATTTCTTATACAAAGCCTCAGGGATGTCTTTCTTCTTTCAGAAGAAAGAAAAATGTGTGGGGATATGGGGCCTGAGGAAGTGAGGGAAGGCTGATAATCGCTGAAAAAGGAGAAAAAAGACATAAAGGAAATTCTAAAAGGGGAGAAGACATAAGCAAATCACAAAGCCTGGGTCTAGTGACAGGACTTGGTGACCCAAGGAGACAAGAAGGTGAGGACTGAGTCAATAGGCTGTGGAGGGAGAGTCAGCAGGAGGGCCTGGGACCTGGCTTCCGGCAGGCAAGTACGTGGGGCCAACCGGAAAGGTGCAGAGGCTAACCTGGACTGGGCCATGTTCCTCCCCTTTGCTGTCTTCTCTGGCTTTGTCCTCCCCTCTGTCGTTCTCTAGCCTTTCCTCCTCCCCCAGCCCCTTTCCTTTTCTCCTTCCACACCCTCCTCCTCCTACCCTTTGTGTCACCCCACAAGGCCCCCTTTCCTTGCACACACAGAAACCTTCCTCCCTCTCTTGTGCACTCTCTCAGACACTACCTCTCCTCAGGGATGTGAAACTCTGTCCCCAGATGTGGTGGGAAACGGGGTTGAAGGCACACCATCAAACCACCACAGACTCCCACCTCCTCTGAATAGACAGAGTGGATGCTCTGCTTCTGAGGTATCCCCACCAAGCCCCCAACAAAGTAAGTCCTGAAAGTCCAGCCTCCCTCAAGTGTCGGCTCTCACAGAATTTTTGTTCTTCCTTTTCCCAGTGGCTTAGAAGTCTTTCTGCATTGGTCCCAGCCACGGACACACTTACCTGTGATTTATTGATGATAATCGTAGGAAAGCCATTTGTAATCAAACGTTGAACAAAGACATCCTCTCGCTGAGAGGGAGTGATAACGCACCATTTAGTAATTCTCGTGCGCTTGGTAATTTGGAGAATGAATGATAATTTCTGAGCCTTGAAAAGCTACGTTGACAATGCCTGGTGTTATTCACCTAGTGAATAAAGACACCTTCCTCTCCATGTCTTGTGATAAATTTCTTTTATTAGGGCCACTTACGTGGGACTTTATCTTAATGGTCTCTCATATGGGGCAGTTGTGCTTGAGCCGTCAGGTTGTTTTTCATCACGCCTTAAACACAGGGCTTGGAGAAAATAAATGGCAATCATGGCTCCAGGCAGCTCAGCTGCTGCAGAATTAGGTGCTGAAGCTAAGGGGTTTGCCCAATCACAACTGGCAGGAAATGCACAGAGAGAGTGGATCCCTACACTTCCATGAGGATGGTGAGACTCTCCCCACATACCCACCATCCCACTCCTGCTTGCCCTTCTCTCTCCCCTTTGTCCCCTTCTAAGAGACTCCTGCCTTCCCTTCTTGGTCCCCACTCCCACTCTATACCAGCATGTCCTTATGACAGCCACAGTAATGCCCCATTGGTTACAGGTTCTACAGCTCACTGCATTCAGAAACCCCAGGGGGACAGAGCCTTGGGACTGCCCTGGTAGAGGTCAGCTGCCTCTTAGTACTGTTCCTCTGAGCACCAGCCCTGGCAGAGGCAGGCTGCCTCAGTGTGCTATTCATAGACTCAGGGCCTCTCCACAGGCATCCTGGCCACCTCTACAGATGTCAACAAATAATCATGAATGCTGTCCTCAGGTATTTTCCCCTTTCCCACAGTCCCCCTCTCCTTAACCCCTTTTCTCACCCAGTTCCCATCTCCAGCTGTGTCACACCCCCAGAAAGGGCTGTCCACCATCTCTGCCTTTTAGTTTCTCCACCAGGTGGTGGGGGAGGGGCGTGGGAGAGAGGAATGGATGGGGCTACCTTCATGAGCCAGTGGTACACCTAAAAAACCATATACTAAGAGAGTAACTGTCTCCTTCTCAACCCTGGATTGAATTACAAAGGACTCCTTTCACTGCCTTAGCCTGGGACACATGTGGCTCCAGGAGATGGGGAGGATAATATTAACGAGAGCTGGCATTTAATTCATGTTTACTATATGTTAGAAACTGCACAAAGAACTTTGCCATTTAACCTTTACAACATCCTTAGATATAGGTACTATTATTTTTTTTCAGCTTTATTGAAATATAATTGACATAACATTGTGTAGGTTAAAATATACAATGTGATGATTTGATACATGTATATATTGTGAAGTGATTTAGGAACTAATATTATTATCTGTTTTTCACTGGTGGAGGAAAGAAACCAAAAAGGCCTAAGTTAACTGGCCAGAGTCACTGAACTAGAAAGTCCTGGATATGGAATTGGAACCCACACCTTCCAGCCTCAAATCCCTCAATCTTTTCCTCTCTGCTGTCCTGACAGTGACAATCCCATACAACCACACTCTTGAGTGCTCCTAAAGGGCTAGCAGGTGCCCTCTTCCACCAGAGACGGGTAAAGAGAGATTCCATGTCTGAGTCCATCTCATTGATTCCATACACCAGGCAACTGATGGCCCCGGGAGAATGCCTCCCCTGGGCCCCATGCCACCATGCCCTTGGGAGAGCTGGATGGATTTCCTGGCACCCTCAGTGGGGAGCTGACACTTGTTCTTCTCTTTCAGAAGATGGACCAACCTTTGCTTAGACACAACTATCATCTGTTCCTCAACAACACCCTTCTCTTCATCAGGGAAGTAATGGCCATGTTCCCTGGGCTCAAATACTACTCCCCCTGGACCACAAAAGAAAGCTTAACCTCCACTCAGCTCAAAAACTTACTGCCGCCCCCACCTCAAAGAGTGGCCAGTCGCATCACTAACCTCTACTCTCTACCCATCTACTCTATGTCTGGCTATGGGCTTTTTTGGTTGCATTTGGATCCTGCCTATAAATTCAGTATTGGGTTTCAAAGGCCATGTCCCAAAGGAGGGTATTTTTCTTTCCACTCATTCCTGTATGGAGAGATTACTGTGATGTACCACCTCACCTTGAGGGATACCCACCATCCCATCCAATCTCTGCCTCTTTTATAAACTAGCACAGATCCTAACCAGCCACCCCCCAAAGAGTGGGTCTATTTTCAGTGTCAAAAACCTATGAAACCTATAGTCATCTCTGGTCTGTCACTCCTGGTACAGAACCTTATAACACAATGTCTTTTCTCTCTTGCAGAGTTATGTTCATCTACCAGAATACCAAGCCATTCTTCAGCTTACTGATACATTTTTATCTCTTCTGCCTCCTTATCTGCCCCAAACCAGACATCAGTGGTCATCCAGGGCTCCTCTCAAACACCAAAAATGGGGACCTCATCAGAGGTGGCAGTCCTATTGTTACTATGACCATAAACATGAACTTCATGTATCCCCATGATCTTTACAGCTCTGGGTACAGAATTTCAAGTATTTTGAAATCTGTTGGTTTGTAAATTCCTTTGTGAGTAATAAGGAATTCCCTTAAGTGAAGCAGGAATGACCATGATCCACCACATTCAGAGATCCCTGGTCAGGATTCCTATTGAAACAACCAGAAAGTCAGACAATAATCCCAGACTAAGAATAAGCAGCATGAAAGGGAAAAGCAAATTAAAAAATATGGTTGTCACACTCATTGTTAACCTCTGAATGGATTGTGTCTCAGAACCAAGATCCAGTCAAGACTTTGAGACCAGTAAATCCTTTTAGTTGGTCAAAATAACTCAGAGAGGAAGATAAACATGTGGTTATTCTCCTAAACCTTATGATAGATTCAAGATACCCACATGTGAGAGGAAGGTGATGGGAGAGAAAACATGTTTTTAAAAAACTGTTGGTATACATGTTGGCATATAATGCTGATTAGAATCAAATATGAAAGAAGCTGGCCAAGTTCTATAGAGAGCTGCTGAGCTAAAATGTGCCTGAGCCAAAATATCAAGGATTGCTAAAGACCTAAATCAACACTTAGGCTTTCAATATTCTATGGCAAGGAGATGGGTTGAGAAAGCTGCTAAAACACTAAAAAGGATATATTCTCCAGTGCCCATTTCAAATGTGGTCAAGAACAGGGGAAAAGAAAGAACATCCCTGAGAACAGTGGATGGGGAGCTCCTCCCTGATCACAGAACCAAGAATATTCTTTACCTCCAGGAGTCCGGTCCCAGGTAGCAGCCACCAACAGGATTTCAGGATTGCTACAGACCTGTACTATAGGCTGTGTCTCCCAGTTTTCCCCTACTGAATAGTAGTTTGTATTTTGGTTATCCTATTTGTGTTCTGCCATTGTTAATTGAATGTAGGAAGGGACTTACTGTCTTTTATTTTTTTTTTAGCTCACTGGTCTCTGAATGCAGAGGTATGTTTTAAAGGAATCGATAGAGTGTAATCATTTGTTTTTACCTTAATGTTAGAAGCATACTTTATGAACAGCTCAGTGATCATTGCACTGAATGAATCGAGAAGGAAATAAAATTCTAGGCCACTACTAAGCCCCTCAACATTCAATATATATGTAGTAACAATATTAATAATATTTATTGCTTAATGTTTCCAAGTCATTCTATGGTCAAAGCCGAGAAGACTTGCTTGTGATTTCAGAACAAAATGTAAATGTTAGCAACCATACCAATGAAAAAGAGAACTTATAGAAGGAGGTAGAATTGGGAAGAAAGTATGAAACAAGGTCTAGGGCTGCCATTATCCTTATCCTATAAAGTTGGTGCAGAAAGATACTGTTGAATGTTGGTAGGACAAGGTATGACAGTTTAGTATATTATTTGAAGTTATAATACAAAAACAGATAATAAGAATAAAATTATAAAATATTAGAGAGAGTGAAGGGGGGAATTATGTATGTGATCCAAATCTTTCATTCATAGAGAAAACCCCAGTTAGCTATCTAATATATATTAATCAAGAAACTAAAGTATAAATACATTATTTAGGGTTAAAGAATTAAAAGAAGAAATTGTTTTTAAAATTAAATCTGGCAAGGGTGCCTGGGAGGCTCAGTGGTTAAGTGTATGCCTTCGCCTCAGGTCATGATCCCAGAGTCCTAGGATGGAGCCCCATGTCTGGCTGTCAGCTGGGAGCCTACTTCTCCCTCTCCCTCTGCCTGCTGCTCCCCTGCTTCTGCTACCCCCTGCTTCTGCTACCCCCTGCTTCTGTTCTCTCTCTCTGTCAAATAAATAAATAAAATCTTTAAAAATTAATTAATTGATTAATTAAATCTGCCAATTAGTACTAGAAATAAGGAGAGGTGAAAAATGATCATCTGTTTTCATCCTTAAGTTTTCTATCCTATTTTTCTTATTTTTTAAAAGATTTTATTTATTCATTTGATAGAGAGAGAGGGAACACAAGCAGGGGGAGTGGGAGAGAGAGAAGCAGGCCTCCCACTGAGCAGGGAGCCCAATGCAGGGCTCTATCCCAGGACCCTGGGATCATGACCCGAGCCGAAGGCAGACGTTTAATGACTGAGCCACCCAGGTGCCCCCTTTTCTATCTTGTTTTAATTATTACCATGTGGATATATTTATTTAATGAAAACCAAATAGAGGTCTTGAACTTTATTGTGGGCAACCTTTTAAAAACATCCGTGCTGGGGCACCTGGGTGGCTCAGTGGGTTAAAAACATCCGTACTGAAGTGAAACAAACATATAATAAAGTATACAAATCTCAGTGCATAGCACAAGAGCAAGATGTAGAAACTTCCAATGCCCCCAAAACCTAGAAAGTTCCCTTTGGTCTCTCCCACATACCCCAAACAACCACTATTCTGGCTTCCATCAATCTAGGTCAATGTCACTTGCTTTTGAAAATCGTATCACTGAAATCATACAGTATGTACTCTTGGCTTTTCTTTTTTTGCTCAATATTATGTCTAAGATGAATTCATGTGTGTGTTAGTTGTTACCAAGCAGTATGGATATAACAAAATTTATTTTTATGTTTTGTTGATGGACATTAGGTTGTTTCTAGTTCGAAGCTACTATGGATAAAGCTGTTAAATCTGCTATGATGATTTGCATGCTTATCTTCTGATGGATATCTGCACACATTGGCTATATACCTAAAAGTAAATTTGCTGAGTTATAAGGTAGTTATAGTTAAATACTGCTAAAATGTTTCAATATGATTGTATCAATCCCATCAGCAATATATGAGTGTTTCAGTCACTCAACATCCCCACCAACACTTACTACTGTCAATCATTTTCATTTTAGCCATTCAGAGGTATATGGTGATATCTTGTCACAGTTTCAATTGGCATTTCTATGATGACTAATGAGGTCATCAGAGAACATCTTTTTATATGTTACTGGACACTTGGATACCCTTTTTTGTAGAGTCCCTGTTCAGGTCTTTGCCCATTTTTTAAAAAAATTGGTTTGTCTCTCTTTTAGTTGTTCTATATATATATTGAATACATAGCAAATATCTCAAATACCTTCCCCTAATTTTTCTACTTTGTGGCTTATCTTTTTTTTTTTTAAAGATTTTATTAATTTGACAGAGATCACAAGTAGGCAGAGAGGCAGGCAGAGAGAGAGAGAGAGAGAGAGGAGGAAGCAGGCTCCCTGCTGAGCAGAGAGCCCGACGTGGGGCTCGATCCCAGGACCCTGGAATCATGACCCGAGCCGAAGGCGAGGCCTTAACCGACTGAGCCACCCAGGTGCCCCGTGGCTTATCTTTTTAATCACACTGTAACATCTTTTGGTGAACAGAAGTTCTTAATTTTATTGAAGCCCAGCTTATCACTCTATTTTTGTTACTGCTTGTTGTGTCCTACTTTGGAACCTTTACTCCAAGGTCATGAAGATACTTTCACAAATTGTCTTCTGGATGCCTTATTGTCTTACCTTTCATATTTAGGTATATAATACATTTGAACGGTCTCTCTCTTTTTTCTTCCTCCTTTTTCTCTTACTGAATCTATACAGCCTTCATTTTGGGGTAGGGTGGGGATCCCAAGAAAAATGGAAGACAGACTCTAAGGGTAGGATGTTTTTTCAATTTACTTGCCTACAGCTACCACATGGGCAACCCAGGCTCAGAGAGTCTATGGTCTTGCCTAAAAGCTAAGTTAACAGTGAGTGCCATGAAGCAGAGGGAGAATCAGAGAGAGTTTCTGGGGACCCTGTCTAAGCCAAGGGCCCAGAAACACGAGTCAGAGCAATCCAATGGCACAGAGGAAGCTGCCTGTTAGCAATGGTGCCAGAATGGTGTCCTTAGCAGACTCTTCAGTATGGTCTTGGTTGCCAGTTTTTCAAGTATAGTGTTCCAGTCCTCCTGTAGATTTTGTGATCTAACCAATGTCCTTCCAATAGATTCCCTTTTCTGATCAAGTTAACTTGGGTTTTATTTGCAAACAAAATCTCAATTTGGCAAAAGCAACAAATTTAAAATATTCCATAAGATGGCATGTCAAGAAAACTAAATGCACACTACAAGCTAAAGAGGTATACATATCCTCACTAACTGGGATCAAAACGTTTCTCAAACATTTCCCTAAGGTTCTCTGTGGCTGGAGACAGTCAATGGGAAACCTGTTCAAGGGTTGGTGGATGTGGAGACGATTGGGGCATTACTTGCAAATGGCCTTGGAAGCACCAGTTTACTCTGTATATGAGACAGAGGTTAATTTGGAACACAAAACTCTAACTCTTTACCCCATCCCCCAAACATTGCTAGGGATTACTGCACACAGTTTGCTCTCTTCTTCTTGAAGAAGAAATTGGCAAAATAAAATTCCTAAAATGATAAATTACGTTTAAAAATTAACAGAAAATTCCAAATGGTGTGGAAATTATGTCTTAATTAGAACACCATTTTTTAACTTCTCTTTATGAGGGAAGACTTTGGGGCATTGATATCAAGCAGGAGGAAGTAAAGAGCCTTGTGAAGGAAAGAAAACACCTGGAGACCTGCCTTGGCCTTTTTTTTTGCTTTTGCTAAGAGATTCTCTGAAGCCTGGGATATGATGTGGTCAAAACTCCATTCTTTGTACATGCCCAAATTCTTTACCCCTCTCCTTTCCCTAGATTATTACCCTAATATATTAACTTCACAATGCTAGTTGTTTTCCTGGCATCTATTCTGGAAAACCTTTTGACCCTTCACCAGATCCATCCATACCCCTTCAATCCCCACACATACCTTTCATGTTGTTAATTCTCTCTCCTCTCTGTCCTTGGCTTTCCTGTAGCATCTTGGATTAACCCCTGTCACAGCCCTGATCACATTATTCCGTCTTTAGCTTACTATATATCCCATCTGTTGGACTGTGAATTTCTTGAGTGGGGAATCATATGTCTTTCAGTTCTCTGTCCCCAGTGCCTGACCCAGAGGAAAAGGTCAATATTTGCTGAGTAAAAGACCAAATGAACAAGCAGGTAAATGGAGTGATTCAACCAACTATCTATGCTCAAATAGTCCTAACTAAGGTGATCAAATAATGTATTGTCATAAAGGGGACCCCACTGAAAGTGAAAGGACAATGGGACAATATGCATTATCCAGGATTGGTCTAAGCTATTAGGGACAGATGGTCACCCCAGCTTTACTCCATCTCATCCAGCCTGTTTCTCCCTCTTCTGCCACAGCACCCTGGGACTGAACCACTAATATTACACTAGATTGTTTCTGAAAAATGAAGATTGTGTCCTTATCTTTGATACTGAGCAATCTAGGTAGTAAGGTGGGGCTGACACTTGGGTTAGAAGTCAGGATTAGAGATAATGATTGGAGAGCCAGGCTCATTCATCTAGCAGAGTGAAATGAAGCCACAGGAAAGAATGAGATCCAGAAGACAGGGTGTCAGTTGAGATGACACAGGCTCAAATTTAGAGACTTGGACATAGTACACACTTGGAGGGAAGGAAAAGGGGTTGAGTGGAGGCCTTCCTACATTGTCTCATAAATGTTATCTCATTTAATCCTCACCCTGTGAAGCCCTATGACATAAGGAGTAATATTATTCCTATTTTATAAATGAGCAAATTGAGGAACAAAGCAGAAGTGACTGCTTCCTAGGTCAAAAGTCAGAAAGTGGCAAAACAAGTATCCAAAGTAGTTTGCGCTGATACTAAAGCCCATGATCCTAACCAGGATAGGAATTCAAGGAAGAGAGAAGGAGGCTTAGGAAGAAGGGGGTGTTCAATACCATCAAATGTTCTGAGGAGTCAAGGACAATAGAGAGGTAGAAGAGATCATTCACTGGACAATGGGGAGGTTAGTCGTAGCCTTTCAGTGGTCATATCACAGGAGATTAATAGAATGAATTGATAGGGAGCAAATGGAGATATAAATCAATAAAGACCACTATAGGGTTGTAACTTCATAAAATACTATACATATCCAGTAAAATATATTTATACATTATAACTATATGTGTGTATCTATGTGTATCTATACCTGTATATAAAAAATACTTCAGCTAAATTATCTAGCTTGATGATAAGACTTTGTTGAACAATTCTTAATTTTTTCACCATATATCAGCAAATTAAAATTAAAATAAAAAGTAGCAAACTGTGGGCAATATGAGGGTCAGAGCCAAGTAAATTTTTCACTGCTATATCCTGAATTTAGTATTATACTGAGATGTCCAATATATGATGAATTAATACATGAAGCATGAAGAAAGTGAGAAATGAAGGAGTGAGCCCAAGTCATGGCAAAAAGAATGACTCACATTCACTTCTTGCTTGTTCTTTACAAATAGTATACCTCTACCATTTATTCCTACCTACCAAGGGATGGAGAACCCTTTCTGTATTTTAGCTTAGGGCCTTACAATTTCACTCGTGCCAATGAATACAGTATTTCATCTTTTATACTTCTTTCTCAAATCTTTTTCTTACCTACCATTTGTTTTTTTTTCCTAAGTTAACTTTAATTCCTTCCATATTCCTCCTTTCCAGGCCACTACAAATGGAAAGAGTCATCTTTCTAACTATCTACACTTCTATAAGGAAATATTTTCAAGATTAAATTATAATAGGAAATCAAGGGTCGCCCGAAGATGCAGTAATGAACAGTGGTGAGTGACCCACTTTTTGAGACAGAGAACACTTACTCTTCTACGTTAGGGACTTAGCAACAGAGAAGTCACAGAAGAGATCATTATTCCATGAACCTGGTAGTAGGTCCCAAACAAGTCCACAGAAATGGAAGATCTTAAATATAGTCCTAGCAACAATGAGTGAGAGGAAATTGACAGAAACTAACTCTTACTAAGATAACACATGCCCAGAATCAATAAAAGGGCAGCAGGAATTAAATTACTAAGCTGATAAAGGACAGATCACCAGCAAGTCTGGGTTTTTAAAAAAAAATCTCTAGGGAATATAGCCTACTAAAAGATACTCAATGGATCTGGTTTTCTTAGAAATTCACTGTATTTGGTACAAGACTCTCTATATACCACATCCACTACACTTATCAGCCAGGCCTCAACCAACAAGATAACTTTTTACATACTACTTATCAATTTCTTATTCATATGATGTTTTTAAAAAAGCACAATAAATATTTTTAAGAACCTAATGTCAGTGCCCATTCCTCTAGCCCAAAAAGGATGACTTCAATAAGTGAAGGCATGACAGACTCTTAGATATACCTGCAAAGTTTCTGTCCCCAGTTCCTCTTCCAAGAAAATCAGCCTCTACCCCAATCAGAGGTCCACAAGAATTTGCAAATTTAATCTTCCCAGGAACAGATTTTTCCCACCTCCCTGCCACCTTTCCCTACCCAATGGAAGAGAAGGGAGAATCACAGGAGAGATAAGTTTTCTTAAAAATGCAGGCCTTTGGAGACGGATGTGCCTTTATAATATTTGGATTATAAAAGCAAAATAGTGTTCTTTTTTACACCATACAAATTCTTATTGGCCAAGACTTAACTGGGGAAGGAATTCTATCACTTAGAGATGCAGTATAATGTGGCCACATTTCAGCTCTAATAATGAAACCACTGGGTTTGTATCCAAAACTTGGAAATGAGACAAAAGTGTAATTATATCTGTTTTTTATATGGAAGTGTTTTTTTATATGACATCATCTAACAGGCCCACTGGAGGACTATTTAATTTGCTTTTTAATTTTTTTTAATATATTAAGACCCAGAATCTCTCTGGTTATGTGTTAATTTATAAATTGTTCTTGAGAAATGCAAATAGTTTCTGCATTATAGGGAAGATAACTCCAAAGAGTATAGTTTTATTGACTTATAAGACATTAACCAGTTTTGTCCCTAATTTAGCAAACTTATTTCAGTATGCCTTTCCCAACTGATAAGAGAAATCTGTTCTCTAAATGCTCTTTGAACTATGTTTAGTTCCTGTTAGTTCCCTCATTAATGAGTCACATTTTGATACATATCTACTTTACATTTATATGAGATACTTTAAGTATTTTTTATATATATTTTGACCTTATCTGTGTGACTTTAGATATGTTAAATCTATACATCTTAGTTTCCATATCTGTAAAATTAGAATAATATTAGTACCTACCTCAGAAGGAATTGTAAGAATTAAAGTAGTTAATATCAGGAAACAAAAGGGAAATTAAACTATTGGAACTACATAAAATAAAAAATTTTGCATAGCAAAAGGAACCATGAACAAAACAAAAAGACAACCTACTTAATGGGAGAAGGTCTTTGCAAATGATATATTTGATAAGGGGTTATATCCAAAATATATAAAGAACTTTCACAACTTAACAGCAATAAAGCCCAAAACATTCCAATTAAAAAATGAGCAGAGGACCCAAATAGACATTTTTCTAAAGAAGACATACAGCTGGCCAACACACACATGAAAAGATGCTCAATATCACTCATCATTAGGAAAATGCAAATTAAAACCTCAATGAGATATCACCTTACACTAGTCAGAATGGCTAGTATCAAAAAGACAAAAAATAGCAGTGTTGGTAAGGATGTGGAGAAAAGGGAACTTTTATACAATGTTGGTGGGAATGTAAGTTGGTACAACCACTGTGGAAAAAGTATGGAGTTTCCTCAAAAAATTAAAAATAGAAATATAATATGATCCAGTAATTCCACTATTGGGCATTTACCCAAAGGAAATGGAAGCATTAATTTTTTAAGAATATTTTATTTATTTATTTGTCAGAGAGAGAGAGCATAAGAAGGGGGAGTGGCAGGCAGAGGGAGAAGCAGGCCCTCCACTGAGCAAGGAGCCAGACGGAAGACTTAAGCCCAAGACCCTGAGATCATGACCTGAGCCAAAGGCAGATGCTCTACCAACTGAGCCACTCAGGCATCCCAAAAACATTAATTTGAGAAGATAAATAAACCCCTATATTTATTGCAGCATTATTTATAATAATCAAGATATGGAATCAACTCAAGTGTCCATCCATAGATGAAGGGGTAAAGAAGATATGGTAGAGACGCACACACACAATGGAATATTACTCATAAAAATATTACCTATAAAAATGGATAAGTTCTTGTCATTTCAACAACATGGATGCATCTAGAAGGTATAATGTTAAGTGAAATAAGTCAGTCAGAGAAAGACAAATACCATATAATTTTGCTCAACTGGGGAATTTAAAAAACAAAACAAATGAACAAAGGAAAAAAGAGACAAAAATAGAATCTTAAATACAGAGAACTGGTGGTTGCCAAAGGGGTGGTAGGTAAGTGGGTGGGTGAAACAGGTGAAGGGGATTAAGAGTCCACTTATGATGATCAGCACTGAGTAATATATAGAATTGTTGAATCAGTATATTGTACGCCTGAAACTAATATAACTCTGTTAATTATACTTCAATTAAAAAAGAAAGAAAAAGAAAAAAGTTAATGTTTATAAAGTACTTTGAACCATGTTTGGAAGAAAATATATAGGTGTTTGTTAAATAAACTTAAATAAAACTACCAAGACTGGAACAGGAAGAAACTGACAACCTTAATAGACCAATAACCAGTAACAAGATTGAAGCAGTGATAAAAACCTCCCAAAAAATAAGAGTCCAGGACCTGATGGATTCCCTGGGGAATTCTACCAAATATTCACAAAGGAAATAATACCTATTCTCCTGAAGCTGTTTCAAAAAATAGAAACAGAAGGAAAACCTCCAGACTCATTCTGTGAGGCCAGCATGACCTTGATACCAAAACCAGGCAAAGACCCCATCAAAAAGGAGAATTTCAGGCCAATATCCTTGATGAATATGGACGCCAAAATTCTCAACAAGATACTAGCTAATAGGATCCAACAGTACATTAAAAAGATTATTCACCATGACCAGGTGGAATTTATCCCTGGGATGCAAGGGTGGTTCAACATTTGCAAATCAATCAATGTGATAGAACAAATCAATAAGAGAAGAGACAAGAACCACACGATCCTCTCAATTGACGCAGAAAAAGCATTTGACAAAATACAGCATCCTTTCCTGATTAAAACACTTCAGAGTATAGGGATAGAGGGAACATTCTTCAATTTCATAAAATCCACCTATGAAAAACCCCACAGTGGATATCATTCTCAATGGGAGAAAGCTGAGAGCATTTCCCTCAAGATCAGGAACACGACAAGGATACCCACTCTCACCATTATTGTTCAACATAGTACTAGAAGTCCTAGCAACAGCAATCAGACAACAAAAAGAAATAAAAGGTATTCAAATTGGCAAAGAAGAAGTCACACTCTCTGTCTTCCCAGATGATATGATACTTTCTGTGGAAATCCTAAAAGAATACAACCCCAAATTACCAGAACTCATACAGCAATTCACTAATATGACAGGATACACAATCAATGCACAGAAATCACTTTCTTATACACTAACAAGGTAACTCTAGAAAGAGAAATGAGAGAATCTATTTCATTTACAATAGCACCAAAAACCATAAGATACCTTGGAATAAATCGAACCAAAGAGGTAAATGATCTATAGTCCAGGAACTACAGAACACTCATGAAAGAAATTGAAGAAGACATGAAAAAATGGGAAAAAATTCCATGCTCATGGATCAAAAGAATAAACAATGATAAAATGTCTATGTTGTCCAGAGCAATCTATACATTCAACACCATCCCAATCAAATTACCAAAGTGTCAAAGTGCTGGAACAAACAATCCTAAAATTTGTATGGAACCAGAAAAGACCCCAGTCACCAAGGAAAGGTTGAAAAAAACAAAAACAAAAACAAAAACAAAGCTGGGGGCATCACGTTGCCTGATTTCAAGCTATATTACAAAGCTGTGGTCATTAAGACAGCATAGTACTGGCCCAAAAACAGACACACAGACCAAAGGACAGAATAGAGAGCCCAGATATGGACCCTCAACTCTATGGTCAAATAATCTTTGACTAAGCAGGAAAAAATATCCAGTGGAAAAAAAAGACAGTCTCTTCAATAAATGGTGCTGGGAAAACTAAACAGCTATATACGGAAGAATGGAACTCAACCATTCCCTTACACCATACACAAAGATAAACTCTATATGGATAAAAGACCTCAATGTGAGACAGGAATCCATCAAAATCCTAGAGAAGAACGTAGACAGTAACCTCTTTGATATCAGCCACAGCAACTTCTTTCAAGACACATCTCCAAAGGCAAGGGAAACAAAAGCAAAAATGAACTTTTGGGACTTCATCAAGATAAAAAGCTTCTGCACAGCAAAGGAAACAGTCAACAAAACAAAGCGGCAACCCATGGAATAGAAGAAGATATTTGCAAATGACACTACAGACAAAGGGCTGATATCTAAGATCTATAAAGAACTTCTCAAACTCAACACCTAAAAAATAAATAATCAAGTCAAAAAATGGTCAGAAGACACAAACCAATACTTCTCAAAAGAAAACATGCAAATGGCTAACAGACACAGGAAAAAATGCTCATCAACATTAGCCATCAGAGAAATTAAAATCAAAACCACATTGAGACACCACCTTAAACCAGTTAGAATGGCAAAAATTGACAAGGCAAGAAACAAGTGTTGGAGAGGTTGTGGAGAAAGGGGAACCCTCTTACATTGTTGGTGGAAATGAAAGTCGGTACAGCCACTTCAGAAAACAGTGGGGAGGTTCCTCAAAAAATTAAAAATAGAACTACCCTATGACCTAGTAATTGCACTACTGGGGATTTATCCCAAAGATACAAATGTAATGAAAAGAAGGATAATATGCACCCCAATGTTCATAACAACATCCACAATAGCAAAACTGTGGAAAAAGCTGAGATGCCCTTCTACAGGTGAATAAAGAAGATGTGGTCTGATCGGCCACAGCAACTTCTTTCAAGATATGTCTCCAAAGGAAAAGGAAACAAAAGCAAAAATGAACTTTTGGAACTTCATCAAGATCAAAAGCTTCTGCACAACCAAGGAAATAGTCAACAAAACAAAGAGGCAACCCACGGAATGGGAGAAGATATTCACAAATGACAATACAGACAAAGGGCTGATAAACCAAGATCTATAAAGAACTCCTCAAACTCAACACACACAAAACAGATAATCAAATAAAAAAAATGGGCAGGAGACATGGACAGACACTTCTCCAAAGAAGATATACAAATGGCTAACAGACACATGAAAAAGTGTGCATCATCACTAGCCATCAGGGAGATTCAAATTAAAACCACATTGAGATACCACCTTACACCAGTTAGAATGGCCAAATTAACAAGACAGTAAACAACATGTGTTGGAGAGGATGTGGAGAAAGGGGAACCCTCTTACACTGTTGGTGGGAATGCAAGTTGGGGCAGCCACTTTGGAGAACAGTGTGGAGATTCCTTAAGAAATTAAAAATAGAGCTTCCCTATGACCCTGCAATTGCACTACTGGGTATTTACCCCAAAGATACAGGTGTAGTGAAAAGATGGGCCATCTGTACCCCAATGTCCATAGCAGCAATGGCCACAGTTGCCAAACTGTGGAAAGAACAAAAATGCCCTTCAATGGATGAATGGATAAAGAAGATGTGGTCCATATATACTATGAAGTATTATGCCTCCATCAGAAAGAATGAATACCCAACTTTTGTATCAGCGTGGATGGGACTGGAAGAGATTATGTTGAGTGAAATAAGCCAAGCAGAGAGAGTCAATTATCATATGGTTTCGCTTATTTGTGGAGCATAAGGAATAACATGGAGGACATGGGGAGATGGAAAGAAGTGAGCTGGGGAAAACTGGAGGGGGAGATGAACCATGAGAGACTGTGGACTCTGAGAAACAAACTGAGGGTTTGGAGGGGAGGGTCATAGGTATTATAGAGGGCACATATTGCATGGAGCACTGGGTGTGGTAAATAAATAATGAATTCCAGAACACTGAAAATTAATTAATTAATTAATTAATTATTTTTTAAAAAAAGAAGATGTGGTCCATATATACAATGGAATATTACTCAGCCATTGGAAAGGATGAATATTCAGCTTGTGCATCAGCATGGATGGGACTGGAGGAGAATATGCTAAGTGAAATAAGTCAAGCAGAGAAAGTCAATTATCACATGGTTTCACTTATTTGTGGAACATAAGGAATAGCATGGAGGACATTAGGAGAAAGGGAAAAATGAAGGGGGGAAATCAGAGGGGGAGATGAACCACGAGAGACTATGGACTCTGGGAAACAAATAGGGTTTTAGAAGGGAAGGGGGTGTTGGGGGGGGTGAGTCCAGTGATGGGTATTAAGGAGAGCATGGACTGCATGGAGCACTGGGTGTTACACGCAAACAATGAATCATGAAACACTATACCAAAAATTAATGATGTATTGTATGGTGACTAACATAATAAAAACAAACAAACAAACAAACAAACAAACTTAAAAGGACTTAGAAGTCACTTTTCAGCATCAGGACTAGATCATAATATAGGATATTTACTCCTTCATCTTCTTGGGTCTTTGTGTCACTAACAACCTGAAATAGAGATCTGAGCCATCCTAGAACAAGGGTAGAGAAGTTGCCAACCATGGGGATGACCCAGATTTCAATGGGGAAGGAGTGGTATATGTTTAAGGTGACTACCCAACTTTCTTAGTCTATCATGGGCCTGTCAGAGTAAGGATCTGTTATAGGCCTGTGATAAGGCAGGAAACATTTAATTTTTCAATATAAATTATACTACACTGCCATTTTGCAGATGAGGACAAAGACAAAGAATTGCCTGAACTACCCAAGAGCACTCACATAGATTATGGTGGAGTTGAGGTGAGAGCTTTGGTCCAAGGAGGCAAAGCTACTTCCACACGGAACTTCAAGTCCTGCCCAAATGGTAGATTATAATTACAAAAGATATTAGAAGGAAGAAGGGAGGGAAAGGAAGGAAGATGGGAAGTAAAAGAGGTAAACTCCTCTAACTTTCCTACTTCATTGTTTTGCTGAAGGGTGGTTTCATAGATAAGACCAGATAGGATTCACAGAGTGCCCAACAAATAGTTGAGAACTTGGGCCTATTTCATTTTCTAATGAAGATGATGTACTCTTTAGCCTCTTGCAATATCCTTAGCTCTTGCTTCAATGATACAGCCCTAGGTGTTCAACAAACTCCTTTTTCAGAAAATAGCTCTCGGGGCGCCTGGGTGGCTCAGTGGGTTAAGCCGCTGCCTTCGGCTCAGGTCATGGTCTCAGAGTCCTGGGATCGAGCCCCGCATCGAGCCCCGCATCGGGCTCTCTGCTCGGCAGGGAGCCTGCTTCCTCCCCTCTCTCTGCCTGCCTCTCTCCCTACTTGTGATTTCTCTGTCAAATAAATAAATAAAATCTTTAAAAAAAAAAAAAAAGAAAATAGCTCTCTTGTAGTGTAGTCTTTTCAAGATTACTCTTGCCTGGTCATTTCCTAAGGCTTCCTTGTAGCCCACAAGGAAGCTCACTAACCCTTTGCCACCACTGAGTGAAATAAAAATCACTCCCTCAACTGCACTCTCTTTCTCTCTCTCTCTCTCTTTCCCTCCCTCCCCCCGACTAGTCTTCCCTTTCATTTCTCTGCATAGCGGTTGAAATTTAGTGATATATGAGGGTCTCCTAAGAACCCTCTCAAACCACACTCTCCCAACAGCACAGGGAGAGAAGTGAAGGTTACCCCTCCTCTTCAGACCCTAATCATCCTTTTGAGTTGCTCCTCACTTGGCTGAGGAAGGAGAAAAGCACTCCTGACCTTCCAAATTCCAAGATTCTTCCTTGGTGCACCCTCCAAGCTTCTATTACAGAGGCTGCTGGAAGAGATGGTTACTAGATCAGTTTGGCCACCTCCTGGCATTTCCTCTCCAGATCTCTTAAAATAGATCAGCCATATGTCAACTACATGTATGTGTGTGTGTGTGTGTGTGCGTGTGTGTATTGTATGTATGTGTAGTCTACTTATGGGTCACACACACACTCAGACATACATTGCAGACATATTCCCCAGCTTTGTCAAGCAAAAAGTTTACTCTGCCACTCTCACTTTCAGTCCCTACCATACCCTGCAAAATGAATATCTTTTACAGGTAAGGAAATATGCTTAGACACTTGCCCAAGACCATTCAGCTTCCAACTAGTGGAGCTGGGATTTGAACCTGAGGTGCCTGACTTTAGAGCCTATACCCTTTGCACTACAGTTCAAAATGTTCTGGCTCACTAAGTCAATCAAAAAGCCTTTTTTTTTGGTCATTTTCAAGATAAAATATTGGACACTCTTCCAATGAGTTGCACAGGACTGCTTTGAGTCCTGTTGCCAGAGAGATATAGTATCCACAGTCAAACTGTCAAATTGCTGGAACAAAAACAAACAAACAAAATATTATCTGCCAAGGAATACAGCAACAGATTAAGGGCAGTCATTTGTTTTGTTTTTTTTTTTTTTTTTTTTTTTTCACAGCATCTGTATGAGCAAGATATTGAGAATATTAACCTTCATTCTATAAACCTCCATTCAGAAAGTTGCCTCATGTTCATCCTAGCTCTTGAGCTCTGCTGACCGAAAACATGTCTGGTTATAGTCAGTGGGGTCTTGAGACCTCTAGAAACTACAGGAGGCACTCCCAGGACACAAGGGGGTTAGGATTGCCATGTTTCCATTACAGCAGCCCAGGGGTCCCACAAAAAATTCATACATCTTCCCCACTAAACTCCAGGAGTCTGACTACTCCCACTGCAGTCCTTTTTCCTCACCCAGCCAGTCAGAGTCCCACCTTAATCCTTCCAAAACAAATCCAATGTCTTTCACCCCAAACTGTTCTTCTGCCATCACACCCTTTCTAAATGAATGGCACACCAGAAATGGCTACATAACTTGTGAGTCTGGTACAAAATGCAAATATAAGATACCTTATTCCAAAACCATTAAGAATTTCAAGACAGCTATAGCACAGCATTAAACCAAGCTCCAGGCCCTGTGGGACTTTAATTAAGTTCTTCAACTGCCCTGTTAGCGGCGTTTATTGCCTTCTCATCTATTGCCCCCCACTTCACTGTGAATAACTTGAGAAGAGAATGTGCCTTAATTTTGTGTCCTGAGGCTAGCTCCATGGACTTTCAATAAGGATTGAAAGAATGAATAACAGAACAAGAAGAGTGCCACAGGTCTTCCAGAACCTTGACACTTCAAGGTCACTCTGCCTTTGGAGAACAGAAGGAGCAGAGCAGCCCACCTGGATGTTTGCTGGGACAGGACCCTGTTAGGGGGACATGAAGCATGCCCATGAAGCCAGGCCTGGGAATTACCATCCACCAGTCATTCCAGCCAGAAATTAAGACTTTTCAACTCTTCTGCCTGCCCTCTCCATGCTCTTTACTCTCACATGCATAATAAACTACTATATTCTGTAGTTTATTCTAGCTCCTTAAAAGTACTCAAATCTGGCTCCTTTCTCTCCTCACTGCCAATACCTCTCTTCAGGCTTGAATCATTTTCTACTTGGTGTATTAGTTAGGGTAAGGGGCTGAGCTGCTGTAATAGAGATTCAACAATGCAGCGATCAGAGTTTGAAACCAGATTTGTCTCACTCCAAAGCACAGGTTCTTAACTTATAAGGGTATTTTCTAAGAAGTTGAAAAGTTCTTAGAAGAAAGAATGGAAGAGTATATTATTCAGGGTTCTTTTGGATGTAAGTGATAGAGTCTAAAACTAAAAAAGGAGGGGAGGAATAGATTGGTCCCCATAATTGGAGAGTGCAAAAGATAGTTATTTTCAGGAACCAGCTAGATCCAGGGCTTTGAACAATGTTATCAGGGACCCAACTTTGACTCTGCTTTTCTTTGTTTATTGGTCTCATTCCTTTCTATTGCAAATAGCTTTCTTTAGGCAGCAATGGAAAACAAACTACAAGAGCAGCTCTGGCTCACATGACCCAAAACCTGGTCCTCATCTTTGCTGTCTTAGATACTTAATTTGACCAGAGTCAGGAGTTGAACCTCAGGAAAGCCAATTATGTCAGTCTGGAGGCACAGGTGTTGTAGCAAGCTATAGGCCATGTCCACTTCTCTGACTGAGCAGTGATCGCTGGTGCCCTCCGGTAAGTGTGAGCATACTTCTCCCTTAGACTCCCTCTGACTCCCTGTCCCTGGCAGACTTCCAGGCAGGCTGCTGTGCTCTTTTTTCTCAAGGTAGCTCGAGTTTCCAGTGTCGGTGACCCTTGACACTCCTGACGCTCCTATTTATTCATTTCATTTCAACTCTATGGAAGAATACTGTATAAGGCACATTCTCTACTCTTAAGCTGCTCACAGTGTAGTGGAGGCAAATGAATGAGAAAACAATAAACTCCACTACAGAGCTGTTGAAGGTCTTACTAAAGTTACATAGAAGGAACAGTTGGGAATGCCCAACATGATGGGGTCCTGGGCTGTTATAACCCTGACAATGCTGAGTTGTTACACAGTGTACACAACTGAGTTGTGTTACTCAGTGTACACAACTGAGTTGTTCTACTGTCTGTTCCCTTATAAGAATGGAAGTTTTTTAAAGGAAAGGACATATCCTACTTCCCTCTTTATCCTTAACATGTAATACTCGGTATGGACATAGTAAATGCTTGATCCAAATAAATGAGGATAAGAATATAAGATGGAGGGATTTCCTAAATGCCCACTAAAATCAAGGCTCTGTGATGGAGGTAAGGGAAACACAAGGATGATTAGCTTCTTGTTCTTACAGGTCCAGAGGAGTGGGTTCTTAAAAAGTTAGCTGAGACTTCTTAATAAGTGGACTGTTGTATCTAAAGACCAAAAGTTCTCTCCTATTTACTCCTAAAAGAATGGAGCTTGAGCCAGTAAACTCATTACCCTTCTCTGCCCTGCAATTGAACAGACAAATAACTCTTTAGTTAGTCATTATGCTCTAATCAGAGTAATTTCCATACAAGAGGGTGGATTGAGTTCCCCAGTTGTAACATTTGTGAAATTCAACCACAAGCCCACTTATTAATGGTAATTAGTGGTCTATAAATAAAGCACAATCCTTTAGATACAGAAACCAAGCCATGAGCTTGTTTGAAATGTAAACAAAACATTCATGAATTTGTTAATTGCAATTCCCTGTTTGGCCTTTGGCCAACCTTCATTCCCTGGAAGTGGCCACTGATTGAAATGTTACATGTCCTCTGATGATGAGTCCTGGGGGTCAGAATCTAGCATTTGTGGGTTTATAGTCCAGAAGCCTAGTACCTTCTTATCCAAATATTTATTGAGATCCTGCAGTGTTTGGGTCAATGGGTTACCCAAATGAGAATGCAGCAAAATTCCAGGAAGGTGAGAACCTAAATTTTGCTGTTAGATGTGGACCCAAATATTAGGGGTGCCCAGTGGAACCAAAAACATGCCCCAGGGATCTCTAAAGGTAGAGGGGTAGGGGGGAAAGGAGACTTTTATTTATTTATTTATTTATTTGAGAGAAAGAGACAGCAAAGTGAGAGAGAGAATGAGCTGGGGGGAGCGGGTAGATGAGGCAGAGGGAGAGGGAGAAGCAGGATCCCCACGGAGCAGAGAGCCCAACAACACAACACACCACAGGGCTTGGTCCCAGGACCCTGGGATCATGACCCAAGCCAAAGGCAGAAGCTTAACCAACTAAGCCACCCAGCCTAGTGGATTCATTTGACCCAATGATGTCTCCATGTTGACTGCTAAACTTTAATTCCTGCTAAAATATTATAATACTTTTTATTTTCCTTATTTCTTGACTGATTTTTCTTGGGATTCAAGGTTCAGAGAGACACATACATTTTCTAAGAAATGCTAGGAAAGAATACCAGCATGGAAATGCTAGGTAGTTCTGAGTAGCCCACTGTCTCCCTTGAGATGTATGTTGTCTAATTCTCCAAAGTCTACAACAGCCTTGCTTTTTTCTCCCCTAAATTTAGAGGGATGTTAGATATCATTTATCATTTTCTCTTCAGTTATATGTCTGCCTGGCCCCAAACATATTTCAGACTTGCCTCTGGGTTTAGGGGGATGAAGGCCAAGGACATCTGAAAAGACACAGGCAAGAGCAATAGCTGCTTTGAATCTAGATCATGGGGAAATATTGCTGAAACATCACTGGATAGCAAGCTAAGATGTTTCCCACTTACTCAGTGGGAAGCTATCAAAGGTTTTAAAGGAGCATGACATCACCAAAGCCACATATTAGGAAGATGAATCTGTTAACAGCAAAAAAGACAGCCCCAGAGGCCATGGGCTAAAGGCAGGAGGCTCATGATGAGATCCCTTGAAGGAGGGAATGAGAGCTTGAAACAAAGTATAGGCAGTAGATGCAGAATGAAAGGGACAGACACCAGGTACATGGTGAAGGAGGGTGAACAACACTTGGCTGCCCATTGGAAGGGAGTGCTAAGAGAGTAGGCTCTGAGATTTTAAATCTACAGGGTCTGAGCTGTCCAGCTTGTCCAGGAATGAGGACATCAGGGAGAGGAGTAGGAAAGACCACATCTGAAGAAAGGTCCAGCTGCCCAGGATCCTACTAAAATATATTCACAGAGGGATGAGCAGGGTGCCCTCACTTTTTCCATACCTCTGCCCTTTTATAAACTTCTCAACTTTCAATGGACACCAGCTTCACATCTGCAAGCCAGAGGAAAGGAGATAAACTTAGTTTAAAAAAAAAAAAAAGATTCTCACAGGGTACTTGGATGGCTTAGTCAGTCAAGTGTCTGCCTTTGGCTCAGATGATCTCAGGGATCAAGCCCTGGGTTGGCAGGGAGTCCGCTTCTCTCTCTCTCTCTCTCTCTCTCTCTCTGATCTCTCTTACTCATTCTCAAATAAATAAAAATTTTTTCAAGTTAAAAAAAAAAGATTCTCACAATTGTTTAAAATTGTGTTTTCTTGTTTTTTCCCTTAATATAGCCTCTGTTCCAGCCAGGGGGAAAGACAGGATTCTCTTTGCACTGAAAGGAGTTGCCTGGTCTAGATTTTTTTTTTTTAAGATTTTATTTATTTATTTGACAGATAGAGATCACAAGTAGGCAGAGAGGCAGGCAGAGAGAGAGAGAGAAGGGGAAGCAGGCTCCCTGCTGCGCAGAGAGCCCGATGCGGGGCTTGATCCCAGGACTCTGGGATCATGACCTGAGCTGAAGGCAGAGGCCTTAACCCACTGAGCCACCCAGGCACCCCCTTGGTCTAGATTTTTATATAAAACTTCAGCCAGTGTGCTGCCTTCCAGACCCCATCACCCAGGCCCACAGCACACTGCTTCCCAGCTGGGCTGCCTCCATCAGTTAGGCACTCTCTGAGCATTCCCTCGCCCTCCCCAGCCCTGAGTAATTCAAACCTTCCCAGGGCCCGAGCTGCAGCTGCCCATTACCTAGGAGAGTTAATAAGAAATTCACCTTCCCTCCCTGGCACAAATGAATTCCAGTCAGTTCATTCTCACAGGAAATAAATTTTAAAATGGAAATTAAACAAAACAATTGCTAGGAAAGGTAATAACATGTTGCTCCTGAATTCTGCCTCTGAGAGGAATATATTACCATTCCCAAGATCATGGCAGGCTCAGAGAAACACCCCCCCACTCCCAGACACAGGGCTTTTGTAGTGGTCAGACAGGCAGGCCCTGTACCCCTTGTGTCCATTCTCTGGTGCCCCATCAGGCTATTAAATGGGTCTCGAAACCACATATCTACTCTTCAAAATGCATGGGCCACATGTAGGTAAGGGCCTCTGTACTCACTTCAGAATTCTTGGTGGCCTGGAGTCACAATGTCTTTGTCCCCAGGACTGTTTCCACACCAATCAAGACACTGTGCACTCTAATACAGTGATTAAGAGACAGGCTTGTGGTGGATACAGGCTCTTCCATTCACTACCTATGTGACCTTGGGCAAATTACTTAAACGCTCTAAGCTTTGGTTCCTTATCTGTTAAACAGGATAAAAAAAAAAAAATTTTTTTTAAAAACACCTCTGCCTCAGAGGATTACTGTGAAAGCAAATAAATTAATGCTTGCAAAGCCCAGTGCCTCACAGATCATAAGTGCTCAATAAATGTCAGTTTTTATTATTATCCTATTTTTAAAAGTCTTCAGGGGTGAGTAGATATTCTTCAACTTAAAGCAGTTCCCGTATGATTTATTGTTTAAAAGTGAATGTTCTGTTGAAACAGTTAATGTGCTTCCTTATAAGACATTTTAGCTTTAAGTGAAACTTACAGTTAAATTCCTGAGTCAGGAATTTAATAACAAAATTCAAAAATATTATTTGTTGAATAGATCCCATTGACCAGGAAAATCACAAAATTCTGAATTAAAACATTTCTACAGGTGGCTCCAAGCTACATACACACAAATGTGCAAGCAAGATGCTTCTTTTTGCTGCAGGAGAAAACCAGGGGTAGTCCTTACAAAAAGAGACAAAGATTGTTATAAAATAGCTAGATGGAAACACTAAGAAGGCAACCTAACTCCTACCCTTTTATTCATATAAGTTATCTAAAGAATACTGAAATAGTATAAGAATCTTCAAAAGGATGTGGTTGTCAGACTTTCTTTATGTCCCAAAGTGCCATTAGTGTTTTTATTCTGGGAGAGAGTTTCATTTCAGCATGAATCAAGGTTGTGATCCACTTAAACTTGAGAAAAAGAATCAGAGTTAGTTTGAGAAGAAAGATTTAAATAAAATCCAGATGAAACCATGAAGTTGGACATTAGCTTATTGCTACCTTGTGGGGGAATACTACACAGCCAGTAAAAATGATGATGGCCCTGTTGGTGGGACTGTACATACAAATTATCTGGAGGGCAATTCAACAATATATATTTAAGTTCCTTATAAATGTTCATATATTTTGATAAAACATTTAATTAATTTTAAGAAAATAATCTTGACAATATTTGAAGAAGAGGTACAATGATACCGAGACGTTTACCACTGTGTTGTTCACAGTAGTTAAAATTTGTCTCTCAATTAGGTAATGAAATTAAAACATTTTAGGAGCTGTTTAGCTCTGTGTATATGTGCTTTTTTTGCTATTATTTGCTCAATTTTCTCCAGTTATGTCCTATTTTTGTGTTCAATCTTGCTCAGTTCTACCAACTGCCAAGCAAGGAAGAATTTTAACGCAATGGATAAGAGCTTAAGTTCTGGGGTCAGGTGGTCATGGGTTTGAATTTTGCCTTTGCTATTTATGCTAAATTATCTGGTGCCTATTCCTTAACTTCATTTCTTCACCTGAAAAATGGGAATGATAATAGTACCTATCTAATAAGGCTACAAAGAAGATTAAACGAATTAATCTAATATCAGTTACATGGATTAGGGTCTAATATTTAGTATGCTTTCAATAAACATTAACTTTCCTCAATACAGCTTATTTCTGGCACCATTACACCAAACACATCTGAACTCTAAATCCATGAGCTCTCAATCAATACTTAGCCAAATCACTCGTGAAATCATCAGGAACGTGAGCAGACGTACCTGTCCCTCTTAACTACAACCCTGGTGATTCTTCAGTGCTTAAATTAATGCTTTAGAATTGGTGACACTTTAAAGGAAATCAAATGTGACAACCCTCCCCCCTCCCCCAACCAGTACCTCCTTCATAGAGTTCAACCTTCAGAACAACCTCAGGCATTTCTCAGACCCAAAAGACTTCAGCCTGGGCCCTGCAAAGCATGGACAGCCAAGGGACAGCATGCTTAGCCTCTCCCTTCTAGGAACCATCAATCCTTTAGAACAGGGGCCCCAAAGCAGTAGCCCTGGCCAGCCTTCCTCCTACCTATTTAGCCCATGCTGTTTTAAATTTTTCTAAATTCATTGTCAACAATTAGTTGGTAGTTTCCATATAAAATTTCAGGTTTTTTTTTTTTTTTTTTTTTAAGATTTTACTTATTTATTTGACAGAGAGATCACAAGCAGGCAGAGAGGCAGGCAGAGAGAGAGGAGGAAGCAGGCTCCCCTAGAGAGCAGAGAGCCCGATGCGGGGCTCGATCCCAGGACTCTGAGATCATGACCTGAGCCGAAGGCAGCGGCTTAACCCACTGAGCCACCCAGGCGCCCCTAAAATTTCAGGTTTTTATTGAAATATCAGAAGAGTTGACTACATTGGGCCCATATTCCCAAAAGGCAGCAATCCTTGGAAGTTGGGTAACAGCTGCCCCCTCCAGGCAGGGCATGGGATCTTCAGTGTGCCACAGCCCCGTCCCACCAGAAATATTTACCTGTATTTCCTGCCTACCCTGTGGGCACTTGGTTCTCTGACCTGCTCCACTGCTTCATACCATGCATGAATGCGCATGTGTCTGTGTGTGTGTATGTGTACATGCCCATGCCTATGCTACAGGAGGGTGTGAGCTGGAGGATATCTGGTGGGAATCTCTTAGGACTCAGGAATGTTTTTAAAAGATGGAGGCAGGCTCTAGCAGCACTGATGGAAGTGTTCTTAGGTAAGCAGGGTGTTTGGGGCTGCAGGGTTTCTGAACACTATTTAGAGGTTATGCCTGTGTGGGCCAGGCTGTAGGCAGCCCCTCGGGGCTGGCTAGAGTTCCAGAATTTCTGCACTGTCCCCTGTCAGCAAAGTGCTGAGACAACAAACTTAACCTCTCTGTCCAGCATGAGCCTATCAGCCATGGTTATTAAATCCCACAAAAGGGAGAAGAGGAGAAGTGAATAGGGCTGAAAGAAAAAGCGCTTTCCCCATTTGGATAGCTGTGCAGAACAGGAGCTGCTGGAGAAAGGCAGGGAGTGTAATTGCTGGCCTGAAAGAAAAAGGAAAACTATAAAAGGAAAGAAAGAAAGAGGGGGGGAAATTGATAATGAACGATTTATCCTCAGAGCTAACAGTTAATTAATTCTGAAAATATCTGTCAGGCTAATAGAAGTGTGTGGGGGGGGTGGGGGCTATGCCACATACACAATTAATAAAATAATAATAACAAAAAAGGAAAGAAAAAAGATTTTTTAAAGGTGTTACTATCTTCTTACAGGCTGGGCCCTTGGCTTCCCAATGTCATTTTCAACACAATTTTTTTCCCCTCCGTCTCTTTTCAGAAATTGTTCTCATGAATGATTTATATATGTCTAGTTATCTGGAGTGATTTCTATGGACCCCGGCGCATTGCTGCATAATTGTTAATTTTAACGCCATAATAGCTTCAGATGGAGGAAGAGATTAGGCATTTATTGCACAATTAAATGAAACATACTTGAGAATCACAAAGGGTTCCGTAATTATTTCAGACCATTAATAAAATGGGCATTAAATTATATGGGACACAAAAGGGAAAGGAAATAGATTTTCATTACAGCAATAGAAGCTGAGAGTAGTAATAGATCCTTGTTGAATTATCTTTCTCTCTCTCTCTCTGAAATTAATTGTTGCCCAGCTTATTTCAAAGCAAAATAAAGGAGGAAAAAAAAGTGTTTTAAAGAACCTCTGATGAAAAGGCTTTGTTTGATGGGGACAATAGCCAGTGATACACTCCAAAAAACAAGGTAATCTTTGATTCTGGCTCCTTGCCTTTGGTTCCGAAGACTTTAAAGGCAGTTTTTCAGCAGCATGGGGTTTCCCCACCCCTACCCAACTCCCAACATGTGAGGATCCAGGTGGGAGAGGGAAGAGTGGGGAGGTCAAGGAAGGCTGAGTATCTGGCTTCTCTCTCCAACCACTCCTGACAGGAGAACTCAGACCACTGCACATAATCCCACATGGCTTGACAACATTAAGACCATCCAGCTTGAACTACTTGAAAAGGAATAAAAATGGAAGGAAAATACACTTTATTCATTGTATAATTCACACAACATGCACTGCTCTTCAAAATGACACTGTGAGGTAGGTACTATTATTATCATCCCCATTTTACAGATGAGGAAACTAAGACTTGGAATAATTGAGGAAACTGCCCAAGGCCCCACAATCACAAGGGGGCTGTCGTGATTTTAAGACAAAGGAAACAGTGTCCCTGCCCTAAAAATACTCCTAATCTATCAGTGGAAGATAGAGAAGCATGCAGAAAGTCTGATACCACATCACTTACTCCTGGACAAGTAAGCCGCATCCAGGCACCAGAACACATCTACCGCTGCAACTGCAAAAAATGCAGTGAGATGAAACACTTCCTCATTTTTCCCCTTACTGATGTCATACCTTCTGAACAGATTTCAGGCAAATGCTCTCACCTAAAACAATAGCAGGTCTCAAATAACCAAGAAGCTCCTGCCTTGGACAATGTACCATTACTTCAAGCTTTAGGGCGTCACTACAGTATCCAGTCACCTATGAGGTTAGCTCTACCTAAAATCAGATGGAGCTCAACCTTAGAGTCCAAGATCACAGACTGAATGTCTTTGTCCTTACTGTGTTGCCCAGCTTTGCAGAACCTGCCCAAGCTATACACACATACTAGCGTTTTATTCCTAAAGCTTCAACTCTTGTGCCCCAGACCAGAATCTTGTAACACTCAGTAGGAACCTCAGTTTTTAGAACTCAGATCTAAGAGCCCCCATCATTCCACTGGGGACCAGATATCAGAATAGAGTACATTGTTTCTTTGGGAGAAACTCACCCAGAAGTAACAAGAACAACCCAGAAAGGGAGGCCCTTTGTGCAGATGCCCTGGAAAACTACCCAGATGTCAACATCCAGCAGAAGGTCAAGTTAGGAAGGATTACACACCAATTTTCCCAACACCATTTGTTCAAGAGACGGTCTTTTTTCCATTGGATATTCTTTTCTGCTTTGTCAAAGATTAGTTGACCACAGAGTTGAGGGTCCATTTCTGGGCTCTCTATTCTGTTCCATTGATCTATGTGTCTGTTTTTGTGCCAGTACCATACTGTCTTGATGATGACAGCTTTGTAATAGAGCTTGAAGTCTAAATTGTGATGCCTCCAGCTTTGGTTTTCTTTTTCAACATTCCTCTGGCTATTCAGGGTCTTTTCTTGTTCCATACAAATTTTAGGATTATTTGTTCCAGCTCTGTGAAAAATGTCAGTGGTATTTTGGTAGGGATTGCACTGAATGTATAGATTGCTCTGAGCAGCACAGACATTTTACTGATATTTATTCTTCCAATCCATGAATATAGAATGATTTTCCATTTCTTTGTGTCTTCCTCAATTTCTTTCATAACTGTTCTATTAGTTTTTAGACTACAGATCCTTCACCTCTTTGTATTAGGTTTATTCCTAGGTACCTTTTGGAAACAAATGGAAATGAAAACATAATTGTTCAAAACCTTCGGGATGCAGCAATGGCAGTCCTAAGAGGGAAGTACACAGCAATACAGCCTTTCTCAAGAAACAAGAAAGATCTCAAATACACAACCTAACCCAACACCTAAAAGAGCTGGAGAAAGAACAGCAAATAAAGCCTACACCCACAGGAGAAGCCAAATAATAAAGATCAGAGCAGAAATCAATGAGATAGAAACCAAAAGAATAGTAGAACAACCTAATCAACCAGATTAGGAGCTGGTTCTTTGAAAGATTTAATACAATTGACATACCTCTAGCTAGACAAAAAGAAAAGAGAAAGGACCCAAATTAATAAAATCATGGATAAAAGAGGAGAGATCATGACCAACACAAAGGTAATACAAACAATTCTAAGAACATATTATGATATGTTCATATCATATGCCATATATGCCAACAAATTAGGCAATCTTGAAGAAATGGATGCATTCCTAGAAACATATAAATTATCAAAACTGAAACAGGAAGAAATAGAAAACCTGAAAGTACCCATAACCAGCAAGTAAATGGAAGCAGTAATCAAAAACCTCTCAATAAACAAGAGTCCAGGGCTGGATGGCTTCCCAGGGGGAATTCTACCATTTAAAGAAGAACTAATACTTATTCTTCTGAAGCTGTTTCAAAAAGTAGAAATGGAAGGAAAACTTCCAAACTCATTTCATGGGGCCAGCATTACCTTGATCCCAAAATCAGCCAAAGACTCCCCTAAAAAAGGAGAATTATAGACCAATATCCCTGGTTAACATGGATGCAAAAATTCTCACCAAAATACTAGCTAATAGGACCCAACAGTACATTAAAAGATTATTCCCCCTACCAAGTGGGATTTATTCCTGGGCTGCAAGCATTGTTCAACATCCACAAATCAATCAACATCACATTAACAAAAGAAAGGACAAGAACCATATGACCATCTCAACTGATGTAGAAAAAGCTTTTGACAAAATGCAGCAAACATTTTTTGTTAAAACTCCCCACAGTGTAGGGATAGAAGGAACATACCTCAATATCATAAAAGCCATATACAAAAATCCCACAGCAAATATCATTCCCAGTGGGGAAAGACTGAGAACTTTTCCCCTAAGGTCAGGAACATGCAGGGCTGTCCACTCTCACCACTGTTGTTCAACATAGTACTAGAAGTCCTAGCCTCAGCAATCAGACAACGAAAGAAATAAAAGACATTCAAATTGGCAAAGAAGTCAAACTCTCACACTTCACGGATGACATGATACTTTATGTGGAAAACCCAAAAGACTCCAACCCAGAATTGCTAGAACTCATATAGTAATTCAGCAATGTGACAGGATATAAAATCAATGCACAGAAATCAGTTGCATTTCTTTTTTTAAAATATTTTATTTATTTATTTATTTATTTATTTATTTATTTATTTATTTGAGAGAGAGAGAGAGAGAGAGACAGAGAGAGCATGCACAAGAGGGGGAAAGTCAGAGGGAGAAGCAGACTCCCTGCCGAGCAGGAAGCCCGATGCGGGACTCGATCCTGGGACTCCAGGATCATGACCTGAGCCGAAGGCAGTTGCTTAACCAACTGAGCTACCCAGGCACCCCTTAGTTGCATTTCTATACACTAACAATGAGACAGAAGAAAAAGAAATTAAGGAATCAATCCCATTTACAATTACACAAAAAACTTTAAAACTTTTAGAAAAAGTATAGGGAAAAGGTTTGACTTCTTTTTTAGTTGGTGAAGGTCCCAGCCAAAACCATGATTTGTCACTAACCACCCGAATGTCCGTCTATTATCTATACTATTATATGTCTATAAGAAGTCCAGAGAGTAGGGATGACTGAATGGCTCAGTTGGTTAAGCATCTGCCTTCTGCTCAGGTCATGATCCCAGGGTCCTGAGACTGAGTCCCACATCCGGCTCCTTGCTCAGGGAAGAGCCTGCTTTTCCCTCTACCTGCCACGCCCCCAGCTTGTGCTCTCTCTCCCTCTGACAAATAAATAAATAAATAATCTTTAAAAAGAAAAAAACAAAAAAACCTACACAGCTGTCTTCCAAAGTGGCTTTGAGGAAATTCCCTTCTTTGACAAAAAGACATGTCATTTTATTTTTATAAGATTTTATTTATTTGAAGTGGGGAGAACACAGAGGGAGAACGAGAGGAAGAAGCAGAATTCCCACTGAGCAGAGAGCCAAGCCTGACATGGGGCTTGATCCTAGAACCCTAAGATCAGAATCTGAGCTAAAGGCAGATGTTTAACTGATTGAGTGACCCAGGCCCCCCAAGACATATCATTTAATATAAAAATTACCTCCTTGGGGAATTGTGTTAATAAGTGTTAGCTTTTATTCATATGGTCTTCACAGAATTATCAAGGTCCTAAGTTGTTTAAACCAACTATAGTCTCAGTTCTTCCCTCCCTCCCTCCTTCCTTCCTTCCCTGACTCTCTCCCCACCTCCCCTTTAAGGGCTGTGTGTGTGTGTGTGTGTGTGTGCGTGTGCGTGAGAGAGAGAGAGAGACAGAGAGACAGAGACAGAGAGAGAGAAATATATTTTCCTGCATCCAAGCCTCCTTTAGTGATCTGTAGTATTTTCCATATATGTTTATGGTCTCTTTTATTTCCTTTTTTAAAATCCCTTTTCCTCTTTCTCCTGCTCCCTTGAGAAAATTTGGAGATCAAATAATCTTTTAGAAATTGTTCTGTTATGTTCATCTCTGAGAGCATCTAATCCAGATAAACATATCTAATATAAAATGGAATAAATCAGATTACAAGGTCTCTTTTTTTTTTTTAAAGATTTTATTTATTTGATGCAGAGAGAGAGAGATCACGACTAGGCAGAGCAGCAGGCAGAGAGAAAGGGGGAAGCAGGCTCCCCACTGAGTGGAGAGCCCGATGTGGGGCTCGATGTGGGGCTCGATCCCAGGACCCTGAGATCATGACCTGAGCTGGAGGCAGAGGCTTAATCCACTGAGCCACCCAGGCACCCCAAGGTCTCTTAAAAGCTAATGGGGCAACCTCTTTTCCTATTAACTCAGGAGGGAGGATGATATATTAAACAGTCATATAAATTTGAAAAGGAAACTCAAGAGTTTCCTAAAAAAAAAAGTTTAACTCCAATATTTTGGTTATTTTGGCTCTTCCAAGGAAGAATTTTCTGTTTCTCCTGTAGCTCTAATAAATAATGCACTTGATCTTAGCCAAAAGACCGAGAAGCGATTAATAAATAATAAAATGTTTATCTGTAAATTAAGTTAATGGCCTTGGTTACTAGTTTATAAGATAAGAGATATTCAGGAATGCCTGGGTGGCTCAGTGGGTTAAGCCTCTGCCTTTGGTTCAGGTCATGATCCCAGGGTCCTGGGATTGAGCCCCGCATTGTGCTCTCTGCTCCACAGGGATCCTGCTTCCCTCCTCCCCTCTCTCTGCCTGCCTCTCAGCCTACTTGTGATCTCTGTCTGTCAAATGAATAAATAAATAAATCTTAAAAAAAAAAAAAAGAGAGAGAGAGATTCGGACTTTTAAATGTGATTTTTAAAAAGTATTTTAAATTGGTTTATAAATTCAAATATATTTGAATTGTACTAGAAAAAGTAACAGTCTTATCAAGATGCTTTGGACAAATTAGACTAATTAGATAATATTCATTTAAACTTAACTCTGTCTTCTCCCTGTTTTTACCGCTTCATAAAAATATAATGTAAGCACAATATTCTAGATTGTACAGGTAGAGTTTGTTTTTTAACGATTAAAATTTTTAAATTTCCTAATTTGGTTTTGTGAGTGTAAGTTATTACAAACTGTCTGAGATCGCAAAAAAGTTTAATTAAATAAGGTTGTAGTAATAGACATCTTTTAAAGGTATTAGGCTAGTAAAATTTTTTAATAATACAAATCATAAGAACTTAATGTGTAAACTTAAAATAATTTTCATACCCTTAGTTAACTTTAAGATCTTGAATTGATATTAATTTTTAAATTGATAAATAACATTTGAATACCTGGACAATATAATTTCCTTTTTTTTTTAAGAGAAGGGGGAGTGGGGAAGGGGAGAGAGAGATATGTCATTTCACACCTATCAGAATAGCTAAAATCAAAAGCATAAGAAATAACAAGTGTTGGTGAGGATGTGGAGATAAAACAACCATTGGTAGAAATGCATGCTGGTGCAGCCACTATGGAAAAAAGTATGGAGGTTCCTCAAAAATTAAAAATAGAAATGCCATATGATCCATTAACTTTACCACTGAGTATTTACCCAAAGAAAATGAAAACATTAATTTGAAAAGATATATGCATCCTTATGTTTATTGCAGATTATTTACAATAGCCAAGATATGGAAGCAACCCAAGTATCCATCTCCACATAATGGATAAAGATGTGAGATAGACAGATATGTGGATAGATAGATAGATAATGGAATATCGCTCCACCTTATAAAAGAATGTAATCTTGCCATTTGCAAAAACATGGGTGGGACTAAAGGGTATAATAATGCTAAGTAAAATAAGTGAGAGAAAGACAAATGCCATATTTCACTAATACATAGAATTTAAGAAACAAGTGAACAAAGAAGAAAAGAGACACACAAAAAAAAGACTTAAAGGACAAACTAGTGGTTGCCAGAGGAGAGGTGGGTGGGTGGATGGGTAAAACAGGTGAATGGGATTAAGAGTATTCTTATGGTGATAAGCACTGAGTAATGTATAGAATTGTTGAATCATTATATTGTATACCTGAAACTAACATAACACTATATGTTAATTATACTTAAATTTTAAAAAATCATTTAAAAAATAATTTTTGCTCTAAGTTACATCTTTTAAAATGTGTTATATAGCATATATAGCTTCATATTTGTTATGTATAACCTTATATGATATATATGTTACATATAGAACTTTATATGTTACATATAGAACTTTATATGTTACATATAGAACTTTATATATGTCATATATATAACTTTATATATGTTATATATATTTATATATTTTATGTATAAAAATACACATTCTTCATTTATTACCTTCTACAGATTTAGTGCTATTTGCCTTTATCCTAAAGAACTTGCTACAGCATTTTTTATGCACTGGTCTGCTAGCAATAAATTCTCCTAGTTTTTGTTTGTATGAAAATGTCCTTATTTTGCCTTTATTTTTAAAGAATAGTTTCATTAGATATGAAATTCTTAGGTGATAGTTTTTCTTTCAGTACTTTGAATATGCTGTTCTAATATCTTCTGGCCTCCACTGTTTCTGATAAATCGGCCCTTTGTCATATAATTATTCCTCTTTATATAATGTATTATTTTCTCTAGCTGCCATGAAAAATTTATATTTGCAGTTTAAGTATGATGTTCCTAAAAAGTAGTTTTCTTTGTATTTATCCTGGTTATGGTTTGTTAAGCTTTCTGCATCTGTAAATAAATACTTTCCATCAAATCTGGGAAGTTTTCTACCATTGTTTCATAAATATTTTTTCTCTCCCCTTTCCTTCTGGGGCTACAATGACCATATTACACCACTTCATATTATCTCACAGGTCTCTGGAGTTCTGTTGACTTTTCTTCAATCTTTTTTTTTTTTTTCTCAATTTGGATTGAGTAATTTCTATTTATCCACCTTAAAGTTCACAGAGTCTTTTGTTTTGGGTTTTGGTTTTTTGTGTGTGTTTGTTTAGTTGGTTAGTTGGTTGTAGGGTTTTGTTGTTTTTGTTTGTTTTGTCATCTCCAATTTTCCGTTGAGCCCATGCAGTGAATTTTTCTTTTCAGTGACTATACTTTCAGTTCCTGAATTTTCATATATATTCCATTTCTTAGATGAGATCTCTACATTTTCATTCACTGAAACTAATTTTTTAACTTTTTAAACATATTTTTCTAAATTCTTTGAACATATTTATAATAGCTGATATATGAACATATTTATAATAGCAGTATCAATGTGCTAAATCCAGCATTTGATCTCTCTTAGAGAAAATTGCTGTTTGTTGTTTTCCTCGGTATGGGTCACATTTTTCCTATTTCTTTGCATTTCCATAGTTTGGTTGAAAACTAGACACTGGAAGCTCCTGGGTGACTCAATCATTAAGCATCTGCCTTCAGCTCAGGTCATGATCCCAGGGTCCTGGGATCCAGCCCCACATCAGGCTCCCTGCTCTCTGGGAAGCCTGCTTCTCCCTCTCCCACTTCCCCTGCTTGTATTTCCTCCCTCATCTGTGAAATAAATAAATAAAAATTTTTTTAAAAGAAAAGAAAACTAGACACTGTAAATGATACATTGTAGCATCTCTAGTTTAGAAATTGTTGGATGTTTTTTCATTACTCAGTTAACATTCCTGGACTCAAACCACAAACTTCGTACCCCCTAATGTGTGACACAATTGATATGTCTCTGCTCAGTATTTACGGCTTCCTGCTAATGCTTTTCTAATCTGGCTCCCTTGGGACCCCTTCTGAAGCTGGGCATTTTGGAATATCAGAGATAAATCAGCAAGGTCTTTCCCCTCAAACTCAGAGTTTATTAAGAAAAGTAGGCAACATCATTATGATGCGACTAATGCTATAATAAAAGTATGCACAAGGCATACAGGTAGTGCAAAGCAGAAAGCAATTAACTTTGGGAGGAACCAGTCATCTAAGAAGACTTCATAGAAGAGGTGACTTCTAGGTTGGGTTTTGAAAGATAGTAATTTACAGGTGGAGGTAGAAAGAAGATATTTCAGATAGAGAGATATGTCAGGGTAGATAAGTACAAAACACAACATGTTCTAAGAATGAGAGACCATTTGTTGTAGTCTGAGCATAAGATATTAAAGAATATAAAGCTGGGAATATAAGCAGGGTATAAATCATAAACAGCCTGTACACCAAGTTAAAGGGTAAATACTTGATTCTAGTGATGATAATGAGTCATTGAACAGTTTTAAGCTACATTAAGTATGGATTAAGGTAGCCCAGAAAGACAATGATGCCAAGGTTGAGGGTAGTAGAAGTAGAGTGGAAGTAATTGAACAGCACCGAAAGGTAAAACAGGCAGCAAAATAGAGCTTGGGATACAGGAGAGGAAGAAGTCAAGGATGACAGTAGAGACCATCGTTTAGATAACCAGGTAGAGGACAGTGCCATTTATTCAAGATAAGAAATACAAGACGGGGGTGCCTGGGTGGCTCAGTGGATTACGCCTCTGCCTTCAGCTCAGGTCATGATCTCAGGGTCCTGGGATCGAACCCTGCATTGGGCTCTCTGCTCAGCGGGAAGCCTGCTTCCATCTCTCTCCCTCTGCCTGCCTCTCTGCCTACTTGTGATCTCTCTCTCTCTCTGTGTCAAATAAATAAAATTTTAAAAAAAAAGAAATACAAGAGGAACAAAGGTTTGAGTGGAGAGAAGGGCAGTTAATGGGTTCAGCTTCTGATATGCTGAGGTCAAGATGCGGGGACAACTCAGAAGAGAAGTCTGGAGGGCAGCTGAATATACAAATAGCTACCAGCATGCTCTGGAATCTCAGTGTGTGAGTAAGAACACCTGGAATGTTCAGATTGAGAAAAAAGGTGATCTGAGAACAACACCTAGGGTACACTGACATTTAAGGCATGGGCCCAAAAGGTGATTGACTGGAGAGGAAAGAGGACTTGGTGGTAACAGATAAGATAGTGGTAATCATAGTACTACAGGGAGTAGTGATCTCCCACTATAAACACCAATCCTACTGCAATCTTGAAAAGGGCTGGGTTCACCTACATCTTTTTCCATACCTATTATTGGCCACTCTGACTCGTTCTTAATTCAGATTGTATGTCAGACCTCTGACCTTATTAATTAATTAGAAAATTCCTAATAGGTACATCATCCACAGAAGTGTTATACAGTCGTGCTAGAAACTTCTGTCCAGTTGTAAATCAATCGCATTTCTTTAAGCTTAGCGCAACTGTCCCCTGGCAACTTCACCCCATCCATCAAATGTTGCCCATGAGGCACTGGTGATGAAGATTCACAGAGTCTCAGGGTCAGCCTCATTAGCCAGAGGCTCCTTTAGTATAATTCTCTATGGACCTCCCTTAATAGCCTTCACCAGAGGACTACTGCTCTGAGCCCAAGAAAAGGAGATAGTGTATCACAGAGAGATTAACCAATAGAATTCCCTGCAGTTCTCAGGAACCGGAAAATGGAGGGTTGTCCCCTGCATAAGAAACACATTGATGTACATACATACACAAAAACAGCACAAGAAGCACATTTAAAGAGGGAAGGTAAAAAGCAAACTAAGTGAGAATTTAAAAATTGAAAGAATTTTAAAAATGCTTTTTAAGGATTTAGAATTCATTTATACCAGTAACGACAAATTACATAAATTTCCAAACTGAAAAGAAATGTGTTTTCTAAAAGAAAAAAAAATGAATTACTAAATAACAATAAAAAGTTAAATGCTGAGCCATACTACCTTTCTTAAATTTTAGAAGATACACTCATAAGTTATAACAAAGGAGGAGGATTTAGGTATATATATGAATAATCCTGAACTGGAGATAATAAATTTTGAAGTAGGAACAACAGAGGTATTAGGGAGAAGATGGAAGAAAGGCTGGAGATGGTGCAGGGAAAGAATCAGGAACCAGATGTAGAGTTTTGTTTTGTTTGTTTTTTATTTGAGTATAGTTGATGCTAGATGGGAGTTTTAAAGAAGCTTATACTTTTTATGAAAAAATTAGGCTATCTAAGGACAGAGAAAATTATCCCCCAAGATTTATTGAGGTATAATTGCCAAATTATATGTATAATTAAAATGTACAATGTGATGATTTGATATACGTATTTACCAAAATCAAGTTAAATAACACATTTATCACCTCACATGGTTACCTTTTGGGGAGTTGGGTGAAGAGTCCTTTAGATCTATTCTCAGCAAATTTTGAGTTTACAATACAATATTGTAAACTAAGTCATCATGCTATGCATCAGATTCTCAGAACCTATTCATCTGATAACTCAAAGGTTGTACCCTTTAACCAATAGCTCCTCCTTTCCCCAATCCCTCAGCCCTTGGCAACCACCATTCTACTCTCTGAGTTTAACTTTTTTTTTCTTTAGATTCTACATATAAGTGATACCATGCAGTATTTGTCTTTATCAGCCTTATTTCACTCAGCAATAATGCCCTCCAGTATCAACCATGTCGTTGCAAATGGCAGGATTTTCTTCTATTTTATGGCTGAATAGTATTCCACAGTAGTATAGCAGGGTGACTACAGGTAGTAATACTGTATTGTATATTTTAAAATGACTAACAGTATATTCTGAAAGTCCTCATCACTACAGTTAATAGAGGGCAGGTGTGTGGGAGGATAGGTGAAGTAAAGGATAAAGATTGAGGTGATAAAGATTAAGGCGGGCACTTGTGATGAGCATTGGATGATGTATAGAACTACTGAATCACTGTATTGCACACCTGAAACTATTATAACACTACATGTTAACCATACTGGAATTAAAATGAAAAATTAATTTCAAAAGTTCTCATCACAAGAAAATAAAATTGTAACTGTGGTGATGGATATTATCTAGATTTATTATGGTGATCATTTCACAATATATACAAATATCAAATCATTATGTTATATACCTTAAATAATATATGAGATATATATAAATCAATAAAAATATTCCATGGAATGTGTGGATATTTAGGGAGGTAGATAGATAGGGAGGGAGAGAGAGATCTAGATAGATATCACCTTTTCTTTATCCATTCATCCACTGACAGACACTTAAGTTGTTTCCATATATTGGCTATTGTGAATAATGCCACAATAGGAACACAGATATCTCTTCAAAATCCTGAATTTGGTTACTTCAGATAAATGCCAATAAATGTTACTTTTAATTTTCTGAGGAGCCCCCTACTGTTCTCCATAATGACCATACCAATTTAAATTCCCACGAACAGTGTACAAGGGTACCTTTTTCTCCATATCCTCACCAACACTTGTTATCCAATATTTTTGAGAAAAGCCACACTAACAGGTGTGACATGATATCTCATTGTGGTTTTGATTTTCAATTCCCTGATTATTAGGGATGTTGAGCACCTTCTCATGTACCTGTTTTCCACTTGTATGTCTTCTTTTGAGAAAATGTCTATTCAGATCTTCTGCCTACTTTTAAATCAGGTTATTTCCTCTTTTTGTTAATGAGTTATACAAGTTTTTTTAATATATTTTGGATATTAATCCAATATAGAATATATGGAATAGAATAGAATATATGGCCTTTAAAGTTTTTCTCCTATTCTGTAGCTTGTCTTTTCATTGTGTTAATTTTTTTTCTTTGCTGTGAAGAAGTGTTTTAAATTCATGTAGTCCCATTTGTATGTTTTTTTTGTATTGCCTTTGCTTTTGGTGTCATATCCAAAAAATCATTGCCAAGACCAATGTCAAGGAGTTTTCCCTATGAATATATCACCTATGATATATTCTAGCCAAAATTCTTTAACTTGAATCATCAAGTTTTTTGCGGGGACTTTTTTTTTTCTTTTCAGTGTTCCAGAATTCATTGTTTATGCACCACACCCAGTGCTCCATGCAATACATGCCCTCCACAATACCCACCACCAGGCTCACCCAATCATCAAGTTTTTAAATCTAATTCCAGTTCCAGGCTGCCCATCTGCAACTGACTCAGTTAAAGTCACTCTTAACTGCTTGGGCTTGGCCAACTGCCCTGTCAAAGCTGTATTGCAGAACACAGCAATTAAGAATGCAGGCAGGCCCACTGCTAGATTGGTCACATATGAATTACACTGGTTAATCTTCCTAGCTATAGTACATTGGGGAAGTTATTTAACCTCCCTGTGCCTCAGCTTCCTCATCTGCAAAATGGGGATGATGCCTATAGCTGTCTCATAGGAATGCTTTGAAGATAAATAATTATAGCTGTGTTGCTCTTGGGTCAGCACCACACACATCATGAACTGCTCCATTGCTGCTAGCTATTATTAACTGTTAGATGTTCTTGTGTGACATGCTAGTAATGTAACAGGTATGACCATATACATCTTAGAGATATAAATATGGTCTTGTGCTGATTTATGTGACCCTGTCTTCCTATCTCACTTCACATCATTGTGCTTTGTCTCCACTCCACTCTGAATTTCAGCTTCATCAGTCTTGGAACAGTTCCTAAAATGTTTACCTTTCCTCCCTCCCAGGACATCACAATATATTTCTTTCATCTGGAATGCTCTTCACATGGCTGACTTTTTCTCACCTTAAATCTCATCTCCTTCTCAGTCAGACTACATTGGCCAAGCCATCTCCAATGGCTTCACCCACCCACAATTACAATCCTGTGCTCATTTTTAAAAATTATCTTGTTTTGTAATTATTTTATTTATTTATTTATTCACTTACCTATTTAAGTTGATATCTCTTTCTGCCCATGAAGATACCTCTGTCTCACTCACTCTTGTAATCACAATGCCTAGCACAGGGCTTGGTACACGCAGGAAGTCCATTAATAGCTGTTGAATGAATGAATAAATTAGAGAGGCCATTTAAGTCATTCTTCTTGACAAGAAATGGAAGGGGGGAAAGGAAGGGGATGTAGAGAAGAGGGAGAAGGGAGAAAAGAGAAGGAAGGAAGGAAGGAAGGAAGGAAGGAAGGAAAAGAAATGATGAAGGTAGAAGATCTACTTTAGAGAAATAGTATATATGGATATCTTTTACATGACTTTTTTTCTTCCTTAAAAAAAGAAGTTTTGCTCACTTCACCCCACTATAGTAAGATTGAAAATAATAATAAATATAGTAGTATACAGATTGGAAGCCAGAGATAAAATAATTTGAAGGAGAAGGAAAGAAAATAAAAGCCAAGGAATAGAGAGGTAGCACAATATTGGGGGAGGGGTGGCGTACAGAAACTGGCCAGTATGTACTGAAGTGAGCACTGCCAGTCTTCCTAGAAATGCTTAAATATTATTATTAATATATTCCCTGAGTTATTACATCAACATATATGCAGATTATCAGATCACCGACTTGGGTATAATTTTTACCAATCTTTTTAGGAACACAATGAGTAAATTACAAATATGAGATGGACTTCCAAGATAGCCTAACTCCATTATTACTGATGTAGATGGGTAAGTTACTTAGGTAGAAAAATAGGTAGATTTACCTCCTTGAATTTCAAAATGGATTTGAGGCTTTGAAGCAGGTCATCTCCTTCCATACTGGCAAATAATTTCAAGTATTAACCCAGAAATTAAAACTGACAACTGCTATCCAAAACCAAAAATTTTTACAAATGAATGGGAATGCTTTTTTTTTAAAGATTTTATTTATTTGACAGAGAGAGAGATCACAAGTAGAGAGAGAGAGAGAGGAGGAAGCAGGCTCCCTGCCTAGCAGAGAGCCCGATGTGGGACTTGATCCCAGAACCCTGAGATCAGGACCTGAGCTGAAGGCAGAGGCTTAACCCACTGAGACACCCAGGCAGCCCCGGGAATGATTTTTTTTTTTTTTTAATATTTTATTTGACAGAGAGAGATCACAAGTGGAGAGAGAGAGAGGAAGAAGCAGGCTCCCTGCCTAGCAGAGAGCCT
>NW_019154123.1:20436303-20533769 GCF_002288905.1 Enhydra lutris kenyoni
GAGGAGGAAGCAGGCTCCCTGCCTAGCAGAGAGCCCGATGTGGGACTTGATCCCAGAACCCTGAGATCAGGACCTGAGCTGAAGGCAGAGGCTTAACCCACTGAGACACCCAGGCAGCCCCGGGAATGATTTTTTTTTTTTTTTAATATTTTATTTGACAGAGAGAGATCACAAGTGGAGAGAGAGAGAGGAAGAAGCAGGCTCCCTGCCTAGCAGAGAGCCTGATGTGGGACTCGATCCCAGGACCCTGAGATCATGACCTGAGCTGAAGGCAGAGGCTTAACCCACTGAGCCACCCAGGCAGCCCCCGGGAATGCTTTTTAAGTACAATGCTCATCATCCCCTTCAGTCTTATATCCAACCACTTTTGACATTTCCAATACCTGACAGACCCATGAAGTTAACTTAGTTTTTCACCATCAATTTAAATTCTAAATTAGCTCTAATAGAATTTTTTGTCATGATGAAAACATTCAACATCTATATGTTGTCTGATAAGATAGCCACTTGTTATACATGGCAATTTAAATTAAAATTAAATAGAATTAAAAATTCAGTTCCTCAGTTGCACTAGCTACATTTCTAATGCTCTATTGACACATAAGGTGAATGGCTAATGAATCTGACAGCACAGATGCAGACTTTTCTTATCCTTGGAAGTTCTATTGGACAGCATTATTCAAAACCATCAAAAGCACTATATTTAGAAACAGAGCTGCTCCCATGGTTTATTATAAATGTTTTGACATATTAAAATTTCTTCCCTCATTAGCTATACACACACACAGACATGTATGCAGAAACACATTCTAAACTCTTTTAATAACTTATTTGAAAATCACTTTATTCACAAAGAGCTTTCCCACTATATTATTTTATCCCCACAAGAACCTACAATCAGAAAAGATTAGGTATGTTTAGGGTGAGGTGGCTTACAGAAAAGATAACATTACCCCATTTCATAATTGAGAACATTAAGCCCCAGAAAGATAAGGTTACCTGTCTATAGTCACAGAGCTAGAAATTGCAAGAGTCAAGGTTTAACCAAAGGTTTTCTAGTTCCAATCCCAAATCTCAGGTAACAAGTTATAAATTTGAAGTCATACCAGGCATCTCTTCTGACCACAATGCTATGAAACTAGAAGTCAACCACAAGAAAACATCTGGAAAGAGCACAAATACATGGAGGTGAAGTAACATGCAACTAAACAGTGAATGGGTCAACCAAGAAATCAAAGAGGAAATCAAAAAGTATATGGAAACAAATGAAAACACAACAGTCTGAAATGTCTGGGATACAGCAAAAGTGGTTCTAAGAGGGATTTTATAGTAATACAGGCCTACTTCAAGAAGCAAGAAAAATCTCAAATAGGGAAGACTTGGCGGCTCAGTTGGTTGACTGTCCAACTCTTGGTTTCAGCTCAAGTCATGATCCGCTCAGCATCAAGTCCACTTGTCCTTCGCCCTCTGCTCCTCCCCCTGCTCGTGCTCTCACTCTATCACTCTCTCAAATAAATAAATCAAATCTTTTAAAAAAATATATCAAATAAACAACCTAATGTTACACCTAATGGAGCTAGGAAAAGAAGAACAAACAAGACCCAAAACTGGCAGAAGGAAGGAAATAATAAAGATTAGAGCAGAAACAAATGATACAGAAAACAAAACAAACAAATAAAAACAAGAGAACAGATCAATGAAACCAGGAGCAGCTGGTTCTTTGAAAAGATCAGCAAAACTGGTAAAGCTCTAGCGAGACTCATAAAAAAAAAAAATGACTCAAACAAAATCACCAATGAAAGAGGAAGGAGAGATAACCAACACCAGAGAAATACAAACAACCATAAAAAAGAATTGTGAGAAACTATGTGCCAACAAATTAGACAGCCCAGAAGAAATGAATAAATTCCCAGAACCATATAACCTACCAAAACTGAAGCAGTAAAAAATATAAAATTTGAACAGACCAATTACCGGCAAGGAAATTGAATCAGTAATCAAAAAACTCCCATTACACAGAACTCCAGGACCAGGCAATTTCACAAGAAAATTCTACCAAACATTTAAAGAAAAGTTCATACCTAATCTTCTCAGATTATTCCAAAAACATAAGAAGGAAAACTTCCAAATTCTTTCTATGAGGCCAGTATCACCCTGATACCAAAACCAGATAAAGACACCACAAAGAAAAGAGAACTACATACAGGACAATACCCCCGATAAACATAGATTGAAAATTCCTCAACAAAATATTAGCAAACCGAATCCAACAATATATAAAAATCACTCACAAGGATGCCTGGGTGGCTCAGTTGGTTAAGTGTCTGCCTTCGGCTTGGTCATGATCCCAAGGTCTTGGGATCAAGTCCCGTGTCAGGCTCCCTGCTCAATGGGGAGTCTACTTCTCCCTCTCCCTCTGCCCCTCCTCCTACTTGTGAACTCTCTCTCTCTCCCTCTCTCTCTCAAATAAAATAAATAAAATCTTAAAAAAAAAATCATTCACCACCATTGAGTGTGATTTATTCCCAGGATGCAAGCCTGGCTTAATATTCACAAATCAATCAAATGTGATATATCACACCAATAAAAGAAAGGATAAAAACCATATGACCATTTCAATAGAAATAAAGAAAGAATCTGACAAAAACAACATCTACTCACAATAAAAACTGTCAACAAAGTAGGTTTAGAGGGAACATACCTCAACATAATAAAGGCCATATGTGAAAAACCCACAGCAAACATCATACTCAATGGGGAAAAACTGTCAAATCAGGAACAAGACAAGGATGTCTACCATAATCACTTTTATTCAACATAGTATTTGAAGTTCTAGCCATGATAATCAGAAAACAAAAAGAAAGAAAAGGAGTCCAAATCAATAAAGAAGAAGTAAAACTTCCACTATTTGCAGATGACATGATACTATATACAGAAAACCCAAAAGACTCCACCAAAAACTACTAGAACTGATAAATTAATCCAGTAAAGTAACAGGATATAAAATCAATGTGCAGAAATCTGTTGCATTTGTATACACTAATAATAAAGTAGTAGAAAGAGAAATTAACAAAATAATTCAATTTACAATTACATCAAAAATAATAAAATACCTAGACCAAGGAGGTGAAAGACCTGTACTCTGAAAACTTTAAGACATTGATGAAAGAAATGGAAGATAACAAAAACAAATGGAAAGATATTCCATGTTCATGGATTGGAAGAACAAATATTGTTAAAGTATCTATACTACACAGAAATGTCCGCAATAGCCAAACTGTGGAAAGAACCTAGAAGTCCATCAACAGATGAATGGATAAAGAAGATGTGCTATATATCTACAGTGGAATACTACGCAGCCACCAAAAGAAATGAAATCTTGCCATTTGCAACAATGTGGATGGAACTAGAGGGTATTATGCTTAGCGAAATAAGTCAATCAGAGAAAGACAACTATCATATGATCTCCCTGATATGAGAAAGTTGAGAGGCAATGTGGGGAGTTTAGGGGGTAGGAAAAGAATAAATGAAACAAGATGGGATTGGGAGGGAGATAAACCATAAGAGACTCTTAATCTCACAAAACAAAACAGAGTTGCTGGGGCAAGCAGGGTAGGGAGAGGGTGGTAGGGTTATGGACATTGGAGAAGGTATGTGCTATGAAGTGTGTAAACCTGGCAATTCACAGACCTGTACCCCTGGAGCTAATAATACATCATATGTTAATAAAAAATTAAAAATTATTTTTTAAAAAGTGTCTATACTACAATTTACATATTAATGCAATTGCTATCAAAATACCAACAGCATTTTTTACAGAATGAGATCAAATAATCATAAAATTTGCATAGAACTACAAAAGACCGTGAATAGCCAAAGCTATCTTTTAAAAGAAAAGCAAAGCTGGAGGTATCACAATTCCAGACTTCAAGTTATATTGCAAAGCTCTAGTAATCAAAACAGCATGGTACAGGCAGAAAAAGACACATAAATCAATAGAATGGATTAAAAAACCTGGAAATAAAACCACAATTATATGGTCAATTAATCTTCAACAAAGCAGGAAAGAATATCAAATGGGAAAAAGTCTCTTCAAAAATGATGTTGGGAAAACTGGACAGCAACATACAAAAGAATGAAACTGAACCACTTTCTTGCACCATACAGAAAATAAATTCAAAATGGATTAAATATCCAAATGTGAGACCTGAAACCATAAAAATCCTAGAAGAGAAAACTGGCAGCCAAGTCTCTGATAAGGTGGGGAGATGGAGCCCCACATCAGGCTTCATACTGGGTGTGGGCATGGAGCCTGCTTGTGCTTCTCTCTCTCCCTCTGCCTCTGCCCCTCCCTGCTCATGCTTGCCCTCTTTCTCTTAAAAAAAAAAAAAAAAAAAAAAAAAAAAAAAGAACTATCCTATGATCCAGCAATTGCTCTAGTAGGTATTTACCTAAAAAATACAAAAACACTAATTCAAAAGGATATACATACCTCTATGCTTATAATAGCAATATTTACAATAACCAAATTATGGAAGCAGCTCAAGTGTCTATTCATACATGAATGGATCAAAAAGATGTGGTATATGCATAATGGAATATTATTCAGCCATCTAAAGGAATGAAATCTTGCCATTTGCAACAATATGGATAGAGCTAAAGGATAAGCAAAATGAGTTAGAGAAAGACAAATATCAAATGATTTCACTCACATGTGGAATTTAAGAAACAAAACAAATAAGCAAAGGGGAAAAGAGAGAGAAATTTAAAAAAACAGACTGTTAACAAGAGGGAAGAAACTGATGGTGACCAGAAGAGAGGGGTGGGTGAGAGGGTGGGTGCAACAGGTGATAAGGATTAAGGAGTTCAATTTTAGTGATGAGCAGCAGGTAATGTATGGAAGTGTTGAATCACTATATTGTAGACCTGAAACTAATATTACACTGTATGTTAACTGTACTGGAATTAAAAATTTTTTTTAAAGTGGCATTGAAAATTAGAAGGGAAATAGTTAATAGTGAACAAAAAACATTTTGGAATATAAAACTAAGATAATGTAACTCAGTGTAAAACAAGTTCCAGATGCTCTAAAGAGTTCACAAAGAATAATAATGTACTGGAATTTAAAAAAATAAATCACAAATTCATACCATTCATTCATTCATTCACTTATTCACCAAAATTTATTAAGAACTATCATGAGCCACACTGTGCAAGTCCTAGAATGCCAATATTAATAAGACATGTTCCTGCTTTCAAGGAGCTCACAGGATAGTGGACAAGACAGACAAGTAAACATGGCAGTTATGATCCCCAGTGACAGGAGCTATACTAGCAAAGTGGGAAATGCTGTAAGAACACAGATGGGAAGCAAGTCAAGCTGAAGTCAGCAGATGAAGCAGAATTAGAAGCAGCTTTCTGGAGGACATCTAAGCGGAGAGCAGAAGGAAGAGCAGATATTGGCTGGGTGAAGAATATCCTGGAAAAGGGAACAGTACTGGCAGGGACTAGAGGCAGCAGTGGGCAGGGAAAAATCACAGAACTTGTACTACAAAGTTAGGTTTTCTCATATACTCTGACCTAATTTCTTTCCTTCATTTCATTCGTCTCTTTCATTTCCTAGTGTGTTCAAGTCACAGGGCAAGTTTCTTTTTTCCTGATTCGTCCCAAATGCAATTCCCCTGTCCCACTGCCTCCAAAGTACCCAATTCATGATTCCTCTATTGCCTCTGCTGCCTTCATTCTTTATAACCCCTGAGTATTTTGTCTCCATATTCCTGAGCAGCCAGCTTTCCAAATCTCCTGCTATATGCCAGTCAGAGACTGAATGTTGATATGTTTCTTATTCCCTATACCCTTGCTTTAGACACATGGTGCTTTTCTTACTTGAAACCTGATGCTAGTTATTTTTTCCCAGATGTTTTTAATGTGTAATAGTCTGTAAGAATTCTCTACTTGGCCAAATTATTCTATTTCATGCAGCCTCTACAAATCCTTTTTTATAACCTTATCTACTCATCCACCATTTTCTATTTTATGGGTATGGCTCTCCTTTGACACTTCTTTGTATACAATGTTCTTGAAAACGTTTTAGGTCTTCCGCCTTCATCCTTTCCTTTTCCTTTCCCCGACACTTCCTTTTCAAAGACTAACACTCAGAACACTTTGTGTCTCTGTGTATGAATTATTTCAACAACAACAAAACCTCCATTCTGTACATGCTGCCTTTTGGTTACTTGTTTGAGAATTCAAGGGGTTCACAACTCTTGAAATAAGTTTAAAATGACAAAATCTGGGTCAGTGCAGAAAGGACAATAAAGTCACTTTTCCCCTCCACTTACAGCTCTCTTCAGAATGAATTAAAAATTCTGTGTTGAATCTTAAGAGTCAAAGAAGCTAGGAAGATGGCAAGAAGCACTCTTTTGAACACTGCAGAAGCTGTGTTAACAGGAAAAAACTGAAATGTAGTTGGTTCATTTGATAATTTTTAAGATAACAGCAGTATTAATTTCTAGAGACCTAATCTACAGCTTTATTTATCTATGCATTAAACAGATATTTATTGATATCCTAGTATGAGTTAGCAACTATTGAAGTACCTAGCCCATAAATTGGCATTCTATAACTATCCCATGAACTGTACTCAACTGCTTAAGCAAAGAGAATGCAAATACAATGAAGTCTCTTGAGCTTACAATCTGGAGGATTAAGAAGAGGCTTAATATTTATTGGAGACTATATTAGGTACCAGAAAATTTTAACCTATCCTCCCATTTAATCCTTATAGTTTATAATTCAAAGATAAGAAAAGTGGAAAGCTAGTCACTTAGGAATGCATCAGGTGAAGTAGCAGTAAATCCAATCAACAAAGACCTAAATAAATAAGAATTTATTTTTCCTCACATAACAAGAAGGTAGGTGAATTGCCAGAGATTATATGATAAGCTAAAAATATCAGGATCTACATTTCTGTGTTTCCTTTGGTCTTTCTTTTCTTCTTCTTGTTTCGTGGCCAAAAACGCTTTGGGTGGGTGCACATACCACATCCACATTAAAGACATGAATAATGGGAAAAGGCAAATAATGGTGCTAGGCATTTGTCTTTTTTAATAATATTAAAAAGGTAGATTTTTAAAACTTTAAATTTAAATTTAAAAAAGGCAGATTTAACATATTAAACGCTTCCCACGTGTTATCTCATTTAATTGTCTTCTCTTTGGAATACATCATTTAGAAGTTCTTTTAGCGAGGATCTATAGTAGTAAAGTTTCTAAGCCTTTGTTGCCTAAAAAGTGTACTTACATAATATGCACACTTGAATTACAGTTGGGCTGGGTATAAAAATAAGTTCAATATTATTTTCCATCAGGGTTTCAAAGACATTTCTCCACTGTTTTCTTGAATTCAGTGTTAAATAAAAGTCTGGTATCATTCATATTATTATTCCATTGTAGTTAATATGCCTTTTGGAATTGCTACCATCTAAATTTTCTGCTTTTCCTTAATGGTTTTTCTTAAAGATTTTATTTATTTATTTGACAGAGAGAGATCACAAGTAGGCAGAGAGGCAGGCAGGCAGAGAGAGAGGAGGAAGCAGGCTCCCCGAAGAGCAGAGAGCCCAATGCGGGGCTCCATCCCAGGACCCGGGGATCATGACCTGAGCCAAAGGCAGAGGCCCTAACCCACTGAGACACCCAGGCGCCCCATGTTTTTAAGTTTCATACAATGTGTCTAAGCATGGTGCACCTTGGTTGGGCATCTGCCTTCAGCACAAGTCATGATCCTAGGGTCCTGGGATTGAGCCCCACACCAGGTTCCCTGCTAAGCTTCTCCCTTTCCCTCTGCCCCTCCCCACTGCTTGTGGTCACATGCCCTCTAGCTCTCTCTCAAATAAATAAATAAATAATTTTTAAGAAAACAATGTGTCTAAATATGGGTTTATTTTATTCATCTTGTTCAGCATTTGATGGGCTCTATAATCTGAAAACTTAAGATCATCTCAGGTGTTGGCAAATTTTCAATTATTTTTAAAAATATTGCCTTTCTTCCATTCTCTTCACTTTTTCTTCCTGGGACTTTTATTAGAATATTTGAATTTCCTTACCTATTTCCATTTTTTCTTTATATTTTTCATACTTTTGTCAAATAACAAACATTCAGTTTAGTTAAAGCACAGCTGAAATTTACTTGACTAAGAGGAAGATCAAACACATACAAATTGATTGCCAGAGAACAAAAGTGAGATAAAGTTTATAAAAGAAAAAATAAAAATATTTTGTGGGAAAGTGAAACTTATTTTTACATTCCTGGTAGAAGCTGGGCTAAACTGTGTACTCTGGAGCACACTGGCATAGTAGTCAGGTGTAGTAGTATGGATAGTCACAGCTGTATGGATTTACACCCTTAGAATGCTTGTGGGATGCTCATCTACAGGTGAGGGCTGCTGCTGTCTTTGTTGGTTTCTTCACTTCAGTTAAGCTAGGACTGTATCATTTCCTTCATTATCATTCCTTATTTCTGATCTCTTATTCTCTTTATATAACATTCTGGAAGAATTTTTCAGCTCACTGATTCACTCTTCAGCTAGTTCAATGTGCTATTCAAACCATAAATTGAGGGTTCTTTTTTTTTTCCTGATGGCTATAATTAGATAAATTAGATAGCCTCATGTGATGGGCCAGTTGATGTTTTCTATCAGTTAAAACTCAGCCCATACTGAGAATCAGGGGCTTTGGTTTCTCTTCATCTGAGCCTCCACAATGCAGTGCTTGGGCTTCTGTGTGGAGTAGTTTAGTTCCAAGAGCAAGTGTCCTGAGAGACCTAGGTGGAACCTGTATTCCCTTGTATGACTTAGCTTTGGAAGTCCCATAACTACTTCTGCCATAGCCAAAAACCTGCAAAAATTTAAGAAATAGAAACCTAGATTCCATCTCTCAGTGGAAGATATGTCAAAGTAACATTATGAGAACAGAATGTGAAATGGAGACATTACTATAGTCAATTAAGAAAATATAATCTGTCACATTGTGCCTCTTTTTTTGAGGTGACTTCCCTGAGTTACTGGTCACTTTGTTGTGGGTCACTTACATAGCCTATAGCCTCTTGGTGGGGCACTTCAGACTCAGAGAATATGATACAAAAACCCAGAGACCACCTGGGCCCTCGGGAGCAGTATGATGGTCTCTGTTTATTGATCTGGTTCCTGTTCCACTTTTTCCATTAAGGATTCTCTGTTTATAGTACACAGACAGTCTTCTTTGTTGTCTTAAAGCTTGGGTATATATTTATTATCACTTTGGTGATTCAGTGCATGAGTGGAAGATTTTAGCATTTTCTCAGCTCATCATATTGAACATAATTTCCTAGGCTGGAACTTTTATTGTCCTCATTTTACAGTTAAAGAATCTAAGGCTCAGAAAGGTTAAGTGACTTGCCTATGCTTGAGAGATTGAAATCAGTTTGACTCCAAAGTTAGCACATTCCCTCCCTGTTAAAAGTTTCTGTTCACGTCCATAATATTACTATAGAGAAATGAGACAGATTTCATCAACCATGCATTTAATACCATTCTCTTATAATCAAACCTCATATATGAAGTATCTTAGTATCATGATTAAATAGGGCTAATAAAACCTTAATAGCTTGAGTCCAGCAGCTTCTTATCCTAGGATTTCAAAACATGTGTCTCACCATTTTTGATAAAAAATTCTTTATCAGGAAAAAAAAATATGATTTGCTAACTTCTAACTAGCACTTAATAGGTAGCAGAATCATGGGTAATTTTCAGAACAATATTTTACAATAAACTTAAAATTTTGTGCTTAAAACAAGAGCAATTAACTTTGTAACCCTCTTCTTACCAAGAAAGAGCTGGCTTCTTTCCCTCGAGGCTGATAAACACAGATCTGCTCAGGATAGAGGACCAGAAGCAACCCTGGGGGAGCTGGACCATCACAGCCACCCTGGCAGCATCATAGCTATATCACCATTACTTCTGCCTAACTAATGTACCTAAAACATGGTATTTTAAAATTATATTTCAAATTTGCCTTGAGAATCCTCATTGTTCTCTTCTTCACTTTCATGTCCTCCAAGTCATTTCTATGCCTCTTTCTCTCCTGCTCTCATTATCTTGCAACCTAACATGAAACTCTTGACCAAGTTCTCAACATGCTTCAGAGTAGTGCTTCCCACACATGGAACAGTGTAATTTCAAACAAAGCACAAGAAAAATGTAACACACAAAAATTTAAAGCCATGAGACTAACATGAGAGTTGGTAACTTTTTATTTGGTCAAGTATATTAAAACTTTTTAAAAAAATGGCTACTACCTACTATCATTTCGTAACCAAGGACATGTATGTTTTTAAGAATGAGGAAAACATAATCTCATCCTTTAAATTTTAGACAAGAAAAGATCACCATATAACCTTTCTTCTCTTAGTTCTTTCATTTATTTACAAGAGAAAAACTGGCTTGTGTTTAGGAACTATTGTTCTAGGTAACATGAATAATTGTTTCTTCTCTTGCTCCAGGGTGATGTCACCCACTGCTAGTTCTGGACATCAGCTGACATATCACTGTCATTTTCCCTCTTCATAGCCTACCCTCCTAGAGATTGACTTCCTGGTGAGTGGGTCTGCTGAGTATACCTACAGCAATTGCCTACAGGTCATCTTTGCTTACCATCACTTACCAGACAATGCTCTGCTTCCTGAAACATGAGGAAACCACTATGTTAATTATAAGTAACTGCACAAAATTCTTCCTGCATGGAATTCAATAACTTGATATATTTTCATTACTCAGGCAGGCATTTTATGTGATCAAGAATCTCACTTAACCCAAAGGCTGGCTGGTATGGTTTACACTATTTTACCTGTGCTTCTCATCCACATAGGTAGAGATTTCACCACTAGCCACAGAACATCCAAAGTCTTTTCACATTTTAGATCGTAAGAATCTCTGGGGATCTGAGAGGTTTCCTCTAACCCCCAGTGGGGAGAAAACAATGGTCAAAAGAGAGGAGTCTCAGTCTTCTCAACTGAAGCATTCATTCCTGCTGGGTGTCAGATACTGTTCTGGGAAAACCACAAATAGTTTTTCAATGTAAGATGTTCTTGGAGAAAGCACATTGGTCATACTCAGAGACACTCTTGACTTAAGTGTTACTCCCAAAGTAAACTGATCATGTTGTTAGCTATTATTCCCAAAAGAGAGATTCTAAACAGGGCAAAGTATCAGAAATATAGGAGGACAGGGAAGCCTGGGTGGCTCAGTCGGTTAAGCAACTGCCTTCAGCTCAGGTCATGATCCCAGGGTCCTGAGATTGAGCCCTGAATCCAGCTCTCTCTCTGCCTGCTGCTCCCCCCTGATTGTGCTCTCTCTCTTGCTATCTCTCTCTGTCAAATAAATAAATTAAATATTTAAATAAAATAAAGTCAAAATAAAACACCACACGCTGAAATTTCATGAAAAAAACAGCACATAAGTGATAACCAAAAGGAAAATTTTGTGAAGCTGTAAGAGAAAATGCCAGTTCAGAATGGGGCTCTTTGCTTGGTAGGGAGGCTGCCTCTCCCTCTGCCTGCTGTTCCCTCTGCTTGTGCTCTCTCTGACAAATAAATGAATAAAATCTTTAAAAAATAAAAAAGGAAATATAAAAGGACAGATAGGTTGATTTTAATTTCAGTTATGTGATAGTTTTACATTCTCAACAAATAATCCACTATTTGTAGTTGCAGGTGCTTCATTTTTAGAGAGGACCTTATTATTAGATCCCATTAGGCTAGACTAGTATTCCCCAAAAGACAGTCCACAAGATCAGACCTCTGAAGAAAGAATTCCTTGACAGAAAGAGGTGTGGGGGGAGGGGAGGGAAGGGGAAGGGGAAGGGGAAGCAAAAGAAAAAGGAAAAGGAAAAGAATTACTTGGCCAAATAAATTTGGGAAGATTCATATAGCATTCTTCTCTTAAAGATTCACAATGTCCACTGGTATATGAAATAAAAGCCACAGAAAACCGGCAGTAAAGGAACCTTATACCTACTTTTAACCTAGGAAACTTGGGGTTTCCTAAAAGAATTGGATTTCAGGAAACATATTTCTCATAACATTTATTAACATCTGGTAGAGCCAGTCTCTGCACACTTTATTCCATTTTCAACCCACCTAGAGATGTTCTTGGTTTTATCAGTCAATCCAAATGATGACAGCAGAGCAAAGTTTCCCCAAGCTGGATTGTAAGCTCTCAAAGTCTGAAGAGCCAGTAGTTTTTGCTTCTTAGATGTTACAATTTACTTGTCAACCATTTTGGTAGCATGTGTCATGTAGCATAAGGTGGCATCTTGTACATTACATAACTGCTCTTGGGCTTTAATGGCAGGAGTGGGAAATATATAATATGGTAGTTCATACATCACTGACCATATTAGGTCTCAGAGTAAATTCACTGAGTTGAGTGTAATTTACTTGAATTTTCCACCATGAGCAGGTTACTCCACACCTTTGGAGCTAGTTCTCTACTAAGCAGTTAACAAAATCTACCTCTTGTCCTTCCCATAAAAGCTCATTAAAATCAGCCAATTACTGAGTGACCACCAAGAACCAAGCTCTGCCCCAAGCAGTGTTCACTCTACCCTCCTCTGGATAAGCCCTCTCCCTTGCATTGGCAAAGGTAGCCTGGAAGTACCCATGCTAATTCTTTCTTGATTTCTCACCCTGAATACTCTCTAAGACCTTGGAGGAGGAGAAAGGGAAAAAAGCCAATAAGAACCAAAAGTGGAGGTGTGCAACAAGCTTGAGAAATACTCTAACATAACCATTTCCAACTGGAGGGGATATAGATCCCTTCTAACATCCCAATATTTCACAGATTTCAGCATGATTGGGGATAAGCTTTGAGTACCAGATAACTGAGAAAACATGGAACAAAAAGTTAAACTAAATTAGTAACAATTTAAAACAGGACGCTTTCTGTGGCAAGACACAGAAATCAAGATTCAACCTGCCTTCAACAAAAAGAATATATATATATTCTTGTATATATGTACATATGTATAGGTATATATATATGTACATATATACATATATAATATCATATAAAATATATACATATATAATATCATACTTATATAATATCATACAAAAGAAAGGCCAGAGAAAGGACTTGAGAGAGCTGATTCACCAGATCAGTATCATTGTCATGGCTCCAGGGTCTTTCTATCATGCAATTCTGTCTCCTCACTGGGTTTTTCTTTTTAAGATTTTATTTATTTATTTGACAGAGATCACAAGTAGGCAGAGAGGCAGGCAGCGGGGTGGGGTGGGGGAAGCAGGTCCCCCGCAGAGCAGAGAGCCCGATGCGGGGCTCAATCCCAGGACCCTGGGATCATGACCTGAGCTGAAGGCAGAGGCTTTAACCCACTGAGCCACCCAGGCGCCCCCTCACTGTGGGTTTTGTCCCCAGACTGGCAGCACAACAGCAGTGGCACTCCAGCTACCACATTCAGACACATATGTGAAAGCTATGGAAATCTACCTCTTCCTGCAGTTCTCCCTTGTGGAAGGGAAAGGGTCCTCAGAAGCTTCTTAGAAAACTTCTCCTCAAGTTTCATTAGCCTAAATATGTGCATAAGCACATTCCTGGACCAATGATGATCGTAGAGTAGGATTAGACTGAAACAGACCAGGCTCACTATTGGAGATGGGAGTGAGGTCCACTTTCCCCAGCCTCTTGAGGGCAAGGAAAAGGGTGAATGGGTTCTGTTATGAAGAAAGGCAGAAAACATGTCAGGCACCAAACAATAGTGCTTGCATCTCCTTTTAAATGAATTTGTAGTTCACTAACATGCATTTGAAAAACAAGAGTGAATAAATATGTGTGCTGGTTTTATATATTCATCTATAAGCGAATGGTTTCATGGACTCTGTTAAAATGCTTTCAGCTGTAAGTACCATAATATTCAACTAGAAGTGGTTTAAATAATTGTTGTTTACTTTTCTCACATAACAGAAACATCTAAGGTAGATCATTTCTGACTTGGTTCAGTGGCTCACCAATGTAAAGACTCTACATTAGCTATTCAGTGATTCCCTGCACTTTCTCCTCATGGTCACAAAATGGTTGCTGGTGTTCCACATACTTCATCCCTATGAGACAACTGGAAGGAACGAGAAGGGAGGAGAGGTTTGGAAGGGGAAGAAAAGAAAGAGATAGAAAATCTCTCTTAGAAGAATTCTTAGTCTAGGCTTCTCTAAATTCAGAGCTTAAGACAAAGATTTGTATGCAGGTATTTGGTTAGGAAATTTGATTCCCTAATAAAGAATAGGAGTCTCGGATATGGGCAGTGAAACAGGAATGGAAGAAAGCCAATACAGGATGCATTATTGATGTGGCCACTTCTGTGAGAAACTGGTTCTCAAACATATTGGGACTTTATGAGAAGCTTTATGAACTACATCTCATAACTGTTCATTCAGGAGACAAAAAGAAAAGGGTTTATCACCCCTGACCTCCCAGTGGTCAAGGTCTGCTTCACAGGTATTAAGTTCTCCCACACCACCAGGTTATGCTTGCATAAGGGCAGAGAATATGGTCCCCATGGATTTCCAGGAGTGCAGCATCAAAGGAGCTCCAGAATAGGAAGTGAGAACTCCGATGCCTGGGCCCAGGTGAGGCCCTGTCAAACCCTACCTGCACAGACAGGCACTGGTTTGTACAGAGGTGGTCACCCCAGTAGAGGGGCTGAGGGGATTTTGAAGTGATACACCAGCAATGTTCAATACAGTTTCTTTTTCATTAGGGAAGAAAATCATTCCCTCAAGTCCTCAACAGACACCACCTATGTAATAGCTCATGGCCTCCTCATCCATGACTAGGTGTCATGCTTACCCATAAATGCAGAAGCTATGAATGTGTGTATTTGCTATTTTTAACCTCTAGAGTGAAAGGTAGATTTTGCCAGTAAGACACAAGAGGGTGTGATATATATTCTTAATTAGTTTACGATGTTCTCATGAACTCCTTGTTAAAAATCTGTGCCCAAGGAAAAGAAAAAGAGGGGAGAAAGCCTACCAAGATGATAACAGCAGAGACCACTGGCTGTCCCCAGCATCTTTTCATCTTCCACAATAACAGAATATTTGGGAAAGCATCTGTCTTCCCAAAACAAAGACTGCCAATCCAAGCTTCCTTGTCAGCCAGGTTGGTCATTTGACTCAAGTCTAGACAATGCAATGGAACAGATATAACATGTGTAACTTCAGGGTAAGAGTCAGGGGCTATTGGGAGCCATAGTGAGAAAGAGGAATAATGGAGAAATGATAACATTTTGTTTTGTTTCTATTTGGTTCCAAATTGTTGGGTCTATTGCCAAATTTCATTTTTTATCCTAACATCAACCCATAGGGAAGGCATTAATATATCTGTTTTACAGTTTTGAAACTGAAGCTCAAAGAGGCATTTGAAATTTACTTTAAAGACAAAGAGAGGTGTGCCTGGGCGGGTCAGTTGGTTAAGTGCCTGCCTTCAGCTCAGGTTACGATCCCAGGGTCCTGGGGTCAAGTCCCACATTGGACTCCCAGCCCAACAGGAAGCCTGCTTCTTCCTTTCCCATTCCCCCTGCTTGTGCTATCTTGCTGTCAAATAAATAAATAAAATCTTAAAAAAAAAAAAAAAGACAAAGAGAGTTATGTAAGAGTGGCAAGGTTATTTCCCTTAGTAACTTACCCTGTGTTTCAGCACACTTCCCTCACCCCTTGTCTCTCAGAGGTGTCCTCAGGGTCTTTCCTTTCCCCTGGCCACTCCCATAGTTGTGAGAGCCACTAACTGGGAAAGCATCTATAAATACCAAGTACCTCAAAGCAAAGGACAGATGATTGGGGTGCTTATTTTCCCAAGGAGGTTTTTCTACTACTGGAAAGAAAGTTTGACTACACAGGTGAGTGGAGGAGGAAGAAGCACAGGGCAACTAAGATGCATGGGAAGAGAGGGAAAATTCAGTTCTACTGAAGGGGGGATTGGTAGAGTTTTTGCACTTCAATGACCTGAACTGAGAGTAAGCTGAATCCTGCTCAGTGTCACCAACCTGAGGACACGCCCAGGTCCTCCATGCCCCTACTGACCCACCATCTACATAAAACCCATGATCTAATAGTCTCAACCCCTTTAGGTGGCAGATGGCCAGGAGGGAAGTGTTCTCCCCTAAGCAACAGTGGACTGGGAAGAACCAGCTGAATAGTTCCCTATGAGCCAGGAGAGCAGTGGAAAAAATGAGAAAGAAACAACCAAGTTTGGACATGGAAACATGCTAAGAAAGACTTCACAGGTGGGGTGGATCTTTAGGGCAGCCCCACGGAAGACAGTATATTCTGAGCCACAGATGAACAGAGAAACTTCTCAGCCATGCAGCTGCAACAGGACTGGCAAGAACAGCAGAACCACAGGACTCAGGATAGGACCTGAGAAATGACAATGTGTGTGGGATTCCAAACCCCAGTCTCATTGAGGCCAACACCATGGTTTCTAGCAGCTGCTGAGGGAGAGCAGTATTTGCTGTTCCAAGAACATTACAGAAAGAAACTCAGCCCAGCTCAATCCTATTCCCCCTAGATTGTGAAACTGAGGGGTTATTTATACAGCAAGCAGATGCCAACATAAAGAAACTGGTCAGTAAAAATAATCACAATTTTACTACATTAAAGTATGTGAAAATAGAGTATAGGTGAACAGAAAATCCATAAAAAGAAAGTTCAGATGTGCATACCAAAAGAGCTTCAGCTTCTACACATAAAAACTTAGCCATGGTTGTATAAATTCTGCTAAGTCCAATTCTAGACAAAACCTGAAACAGTGAACAAGGGAGGCTTTGCTATACATATGGAGCTTTTGACTATACCAGTAGAAAACCTGTCCCTGGTGGTCTAGTGGTTAGGATTCGGCACTCTCACCAACAGAAAACCTTAACCAGAAAGGACTTAAACAATAAGGAAAAACAAAATCTCTCACATATCAAGAAGTTTCAAAATTGGGTTCCAAAGCTGATTATTCAGCAACTCTACAAAGTCCTCAAGGAACCAGATTCCCTCTCCTTTCCCACTCCCATTCTTGTCTTACTAACATGTTCTCTTCACCCATTCCCTCCAAGATTCTAAGGAGGCTACCCTAGTCCCAGCGGCAATTGTGGTGATATGCAGACAACAACATCCCCAAACAGAAAAACGGCATCATTTCCTCCTGTGCAACTCTTTTGAAAAGCAAGGAAAACATTTCCCAAAACCTCACACCAGAGCAGACTTCCACTCAGCTAGCCTGGGTCACATGCCCACCTTTAAACCCCTCCCTGGCAAGCAGATGGAGAATCTATTATTGGTTTAATCAAGCAGCCCCTAAGTGCTAGGTATTAAAAAATTCAAGGTCTGATTAACAAGGAAGAATAGGGAAAATGACTGTTAGTTGGCCAGTGAGCTTTGTCTCACAGATTTCATGTTACAAATCAGAGAATAATGATAGGACGGTTTACAATGGAAGGGAGGGTGTACCTGGGTGGCTCAGTCAGTTAAGTGTTTGTCTTTGGCTTAGGTCATGATTCCAGAGTTCTGGGATTGAGTTTGTGTTGGGCTTCCTGCTTGGCAGGGAGCTTGCTTCTCCCTCTCCTTCTGCCCCTCCCCCTACTCTCTCTCTCTCTCTCTCTCTCACATAAATATGTACAATCTTAAAAACAAAAACAAGAACAAAACAAAACAAAAAAATAATGGAGGAGAGGGTTCTGTGCCACCTACCAGTACTGCAAAATAACTTTAAGATATCTGACCTAGTTACTTAGCTCAAAATCATCTTCATATATCTAATAAGTATGCCCTATGTTTCAACATCTTTAAACAAGTATTTCAGGAAGCCTGTATGATAAAGTAAGATAAGACAAACCTATGTATCAATTCTGGCCCCATGATATGCATGTACATAAGTGACCTTCATTGCGCCATTTCAAGGTGGCTTCTTTCTCTCACAAGCTTGTGTCTATTGTGGAGATTAATAAACAAGGAATCTCAGTGTGTGATAAGTACTATGGAATACAAGGACTGAGATTACCTTTTAAATTATAATCCTAGGATTATAAATGGACTGCCCTGATTTATTTGAAGACTAATCATTGCTAAAATTATCCTACTGAATTTAGCTCTTGAACCAAGGTTGATAAGAGAATCAATCCACTCCCTAGCATAGTAAGTACAAACCTAAAAATATTTTTAGCAAAGAACTGCTGCAAGATATATTTGGTTAAAACCATAATAATAAACCAAAATAAGTCCTCATCAGCAGACTAGACATTTCTGCTTTCTGATAAAAGTATAAATTTAGGGGAATTTATTGAAGTGAATGTTACATTAGCGAGACATTGCACATGCTTACCCAGAATAAAGACAGTAAATAAGCACAGAGTAACTTCCAGTGTCTTCCCATCTCCATCTATCTACATAACATTCTCATACTGCACTTCATGAAGTCCCACTGTTAATCTCTCACTCCTCATCTCCAAAACCTAGCATTTTTGTTGCCCATCTGATAGATTGCCAGCCCCTCATTCTAACATCCAGTGACACTGAGACCTGGTTTGCCTAAACTTTTACCTTTTTCTGGTTCACAGCAATTTCTCCAACCCATCCATACACCTGCCCCAATGCATACAGATTCCCCCGACCTGCCTCTTTCCCTCCCCTCAGCCTATGCAATCCTTCCCATCCTTTCCTGAAGGAAGATGATCAAGGCCCCCTACTCAAGGAGTCTTCTTAAGATATAGATCTCAAGAATCCACAGTCCCTCTTCTGCCTCACACCATGTTCACGCACAGGGGATTCGGATAGCAAAAGGCAAGCTCTTGAGTCAGACAACACATGAGTTCAAATCCTGGCTCCACCACTTATTAGCTCTATAACTATGGGCAAGTCCTCTCTGACTTTTTAGGCATAAGTTTCTTCATCTTCAAAATGAGGATAATAAAGATTTCTCCACCTACGCTTACGGAATATTAAATAAAATAATGTAGACATTCCTGCAATCCAAAAACATGAAGCATAAAGCCTGAGAGAGGAAGACAGGACACAAAAACTGGAGCTCCAACACAGGAGGGAAGTGAAGGGGACCCTAGGCACCAGACAGAGAAGCACCTGTTCCAGACTGGAACAGTAAGACTTAAACAGATTTCTATTAATATTACTCAGCCATCAGAAAAGAAGAATATCCACCATTTGTATCAACATGGATGTGACTGGAGGAGACAATGAATCTTGGAACACTACACCAAAAACTAATGATGTATTGTCTGGTGACTAACATAACATAATAAAAAAATTAAAAATTAAAAAAAAAAAACAGATTCCTATTGAGGAATGCAGCTGCCATGCCATCTCTTCAACCTGGTGAAAACACTGGAAGGTACACTTCAACTAAGCCTTGGAGTAAATAAGAACAGGGAAGGTGTGAGAGACAGAAGCTAGGAAACTCAACCCAGAAGGAAAGGAGCTCCAGAAAGGATGTCTTCAAGAAAGAGATTAGAATGCTAGACTTCCTTACATGGCTGACCTAGTGCGAAAATGTATGAGGGACGAGTTAGTAACAGCTAACTGGGGAGAGTTAGTAACAGCTACAAAGCTGTTACTTTGGAAGTGGGGGAAGAGGGCAATTGTGGCAAGTAGGAAATGGAAATAGTTATAATACCCTACAATGTTCAACTGTGAATATCTCTATAGGTATAATAATGTAAATACTGTTAATTTAACAACAACAAAAACCAACCTGTAACAGAACTTCATCAGGAAGGTGGAGGAGAGAAAGCAGATGGCATGGGGGTGGGATCAGAAAGCTAACTCCTCGCCTATCAGGCCAGTAAATAGCAGTTTGCACACTTTTTAGAAACATGGAGACCTAAAGAGATTCGCAAAGAATGGAAAATGACTATCTTTGGGAAGAGTCACTTTGGGGTTTACAAAGAGCAGGAGTTTCCTGAGGCAAGAGACTTGCCAGTCTTTAGTATTTTCTGCTTTTTTAAATTAAGTGAACAGATTATTTCAGTAAAACCAAAAGTTAAATAACAACAACAACAAAAAGAAAAATGTCAAATTGATCAGCATACTCCAAGTCAAGGTACTGGCTCCTCAGCAACTGAGTGTTGACTAATTTTCATATTTTATCAAACTGTATTTTTCAGGATCCAGACTAGCTGAAGAGCAAACAGAGAGTGAAGTGGTATCATTTCAGGGGTGCTGCTAGAGGCTCCCTGCTCAACAGTATTGATAACACTGCCTATCATCTCCCCATCACAGGCCCACTGACCAGGGTCTCCTGCAGCCCTCTCCTTAAACCTAGCTCTTTGAGTCCCTTCTCAGCACCATAATGAGTGAGCCTGTTAGCTCATAGAAGCTGACAAAAGTTAACAAGACACAGCTTGGGGATGAAAATGGTGACAAGTAGGATGGTGTTAAAGAAACTGGAAAATGAGTAAGGGCCAACCCCAAGCAAGGCCAAACATGCACTGACAGACAGAAGAGGTAGAATTCAAGGCAAAATGGGTTTCTCTGCACAATTCTGCCAAGAATTAGCTGTGATCATGTCTGGAAGAAACAACCAGTGTGGGTAACTTGGATTTACAGTGTTTTGCTGCCTTTAAAGCTCCTCCCGTTCTGTTACCCACTTGGAGCCTGTGGTGGTGATTATCCTCCAGAACTGCCTTCAGTGATCCTTCCTTCTAGTATTTGCTCCCTTGTGTAGTCTCCTCCCACACCATACCTGGAATCTCTCTTGGTCCCTGTCATATCATTTGCACAAGGGGAACCAAAATGCCATGTCGCAAGCAGTCCTTATGAAGAGGCCAGTGTGGTAAGGAACTGAGGCACCCTGCCAATAGCTCCATGAGTGAGCCTGGAAGCAGATCCTTCAAGTCAGCCAAGCCTTCAGGTGACTGCAACCCCAGCAACACCTAGACTGTACTCCTTTAAGAGACCCTGAATCAGAACCACCCAGCTAAGCGACTCCTGAATTCTTGACCCTCAGAAAACATATGAAATAATAAAAATTTGTTATTTTAAGCCACTAAGTTTTAGGAGTAATTGTTACACAGCAATAGATATGCAATACCAAGGCTGATAGCCAGCCAACCAACCAACCAAACAACCTGTGTTCAGGTTCCTGACCACCCAATGTATTATCATTCCTATTCTGCAGCTGAGAAAAGAGAGGCCGAAAGAAGTCCAGTCATTTGCCTAAGGTCTCACAGTAATTGGAAGCTCTAGATCGTGAACTGCATCAACTTAACAAATCAACTTAACAAATATTTCAGTATTAAATAAAATACCAAGTGTTTGGTCTTCAGAACATGTAAAAATGATGCTTTAAAGAAACAACAAGTACATGAAAAGAAACACACTTTATGTTGCACCTATTGCTGAGTGTCCCAATATTTCCTGCTATTTAGGCTGTGAGCAGAGGTAGGTACAAAAAGAAGTGTTATTCTGATCCTTGATTGGGGCTTGTTGCCAGAGTTTGGTCTTATCCTCTGCAGAGCATAATTTGTGATAAAACTGGCAAGAGAATGTATGCTCCAATAACTTGGCCGATTGCATTAGGCAAAAGAGTCTTAAAGAGTATTATTTATGAAAAAACTGACCAAGGATTCTTACATCAGAAGAATGGGGGTGGGGGAGCCCTAATGCATGTGAAACACCTGAACACAATAAAACCCAAGACAGAAGCATACAATGTTGACATTCTTTTGGCTTTTATTTTAGAACAAAATGTCTCTCCTATTCTTATAAACACTGGGATTTTTTTTTTTTTTAATTTCAAGAAACATCACTTGCTCACATATAAATCCTCTATTTCTCAGTCTGAGATATTCAAGATGCCTATATGTAGATTCAGTGTCTTGAGAAAGGGCCATCTCAGAGGCCTGTCACTCCCCACAGGGAAGGAGGAAAGGACCACTTGGTGGGAAGTAGGAAGGTTAAGTCGGGGACCCATTAGACTGCTAATATGTACTGAATATCAGTGGACAAATTTTTGAATTCATGAAGAGCTACGACCATCCTTTCTTTTTCCCCCTTAGCTTCCCAAAGGGAAAGGAGAGATAAGAGGAATCCAAAATACTCAGCAGGAGTAGCCTTATTTTTTAAGGCACGGTAAAGAGCTGACCCCAGGGCCAATTAAAGTTTGTCCATTTATAAAGTTTCTGGCCCATAATTTAAGGTAAGATTCCTCCATAAATAGAGAAATCTAAATAGATTAGAAATAGAGTGTCTCCTAACCAGTAGTTTGTGTGTGTGGTTCTAGGATTGTTACCTAATTTCGGTGTGTCCCATTCCAGTGACTTCCCAGTACACTTAGAATAAAACTTAAACTCTATGTGGAGCCTAGAAGGCCCTGGGTAATACAGAAGCTGCCAACCTCACCCAGCCTTTACCTTAAACTCTCCCAGAGTTATGGCCAGGTTTCAGCCACCCTGGTCCCTTACATTCTCAGGCTTAGTTAGTCACCTCTCCAGGCAGTGAGATTTCCTGCTGCTTCTACTTTTTCTCCCCTTTATCAGGCTGCCTTCTTGTGTTCAGCTTCCTGATCACCCAATGTAAATGAGACTTCCTTCCCTCAGCCTGTCCCATCACCCTGATTCCCTTTATGCCACTGAACACTATCAGAAAAATAACTTATTTATGAATTATAAAATAATACAATCTGACCTTTATTGAGCAGTTTCTACGTGCCAAGCACCGTTTTAAGGGTTTTCATTATAATAACTTATTTAGCCCTGATAATAATCCATTATACCCAATACAGGTGAAGAGACCAGGACACAAGTACCTTGCCTGAAGTGATGCAGCTACTGGGTGGTGGAACCAGGAATCACCCCAGGATTTGTTTCTTGTTTTTTGTCTGTCTTCCATTGGGCTGGAAGCTCCATGGGAGAAGGATCTTTGCATGTCTTGTTCACTGCTATATCCCAGCATGGTGCCTAGCACATAGTAGGTGCTCAATAAATAGTCTTTTAATGAATGAATGAATAGAAAGATTTCAAAGCCCTACTGCTGCTCCCACCCATTCTATTTTTGGGGATATGTGTGTAGATGTTATGCAATCCTCCACTAGTTTTCACCAAGTCCGTGAATCACGTGAGCTCTGCTTCAAACAGATCCCTGCTAAGGTAAGGCAGCTTGAAGTATCAAAAATTCTCCTTACCTGGGCAGGCTCTTGGTGTTGAGACAGCTGTGTCCTTCAGCCCAATCAAGCAGGTTTTCCAGGTGGGCCTTGCAAACGTGAGGTAGCAGGCACTCCAGGCACGCGGGGCCCGGTTAAGTTAGCTTTCTCATTGTTTCTTGGTGAAAGCCATGCCCTCCCGTGCCATCTTGACTGCGAGGGACACTTAAAGTTTTTTAAAAATTTCAAGACGAGTGAGGTGGGATGATTTCTGGAGGGAAGATCCTACAGCAATTACCCCCAAAAAAGTCCTAATAGGACCAGAGAGTCCTGCGTCCTTTTGAGCACTTTAGAGATACGGGATATGTGTCTGAACACGGATAAAGAAAAAGCAGGGATGCCTAATATTACAATATTTTTGGCAATAAGAAAAATTTAGTTTATAATTTGACCAAGGTGCATTATTTTCCAAGATCAATTTATTATCCTCGATGTTGGCTCCTAGGTTGTCGACGCTCATGGATGGGCTGGATTAACGCTCTTGTAAACACCTGAGTGTGCCTCGCTCTCACACTCCCCGCAGCGAGCTAGGGAGGCGCGGAGGGTCCCTGAAACCGATACCTGGAACTTCCTCAGTTCCTCTCTGGAATGCCGGCGGGGCCGCAGTAAGTCCGCAGGACTGGCATTCTGCGAGTGCCCAGCGCCTCGTCCGATGCGAAAGCGGTTGACTCTCCTGGCCTCTTCCGAAAACATACCCGGCGCGAGCCGAGTGGCAAGATTCCCTCACGTCCTCCACCCCACAGCCATGTTCTCCAAATCACCATTTGCGCGCATTCCTCTTGGCGCTCCGCTGTCCTTCGGTCCCGGAGGCCTAGGAGCTGAGTCCTTCAGCCCACTAGAGAGGAGGAGGTGGTGGCTGGACGGAGGCAGAACGCTGAGGCCAGGCAGGTGGGCGCGGGCCTGGAAGCCCGGGACTTCCGCGTTTGGCTCTACCAGGCTACACCTGGGATATTTCCCAGCTGCCGCAAGGCTGGGAAAGGCCTGTTGTAAAAGTTTAAGCCGGAGCAGAAAAAACTATCTAGCGTCTTCTTTGCACTCGGAGTTGGCGCGGACACTGGGCGCTCAAAGATAAAACATGCAGTTACTGCCTCCAAGGAGCTCGAAGTCTGATGGACTACACGGGCTACTACAGAGCTCCACGCGAGGCTGGGAAAGGAGCATGAGTTGGAGCGGGCGTAAGAGTGAGAGCATAGGAAGGGGTCTTAGCCTAGCAGGGGAATCGAAGAGGTCTCCCCAGAGGAGGTGAAGCCTTGAAAGAGACCTGAAGTACCATTAGGAGTTGGCTGAAAGGAGAAAGGAGATGTTCCCTTTCAAGACCCAGAGCCGCCGGAGAGCAAGGCGCACCTAGGACCTTGCAGAGTCCGGGGAGGATGGGGGTGGGGAGGGAGCTGGGCCAGAAGTAGATAGGTCTTGACCTCCGAGGTCCCTCCTTCACTTCTACACGAAGAAGGACACTTCGCTGGCAGCATTCCTATTCCTCAGGTGTCCAGACACAAGGCTTAGTCTGGCACGCGGCGTGCTTTGAGTTATTGCGCTGCGTAAAGGTGCGCGTACATACTTAAGGGAGTACGTGGATTCTTCCCGCAAACGCGGAAGCGGAAAAGCCTCCTCCCAAGGAGGTTTCCAGCTTTGGGGAGTGGCCTGACCGCCTGCGGTCCCAGCTTCAGGCGGCGAAGAAAACTGTAGGCTCATTTAGGCGACCTTTGTCTTAAGACCTGTTCGGGCGGTGACCAAAGCTGCTGACTCCCCCCCCCCCCCCAGGGGCCACCTCTCCAGGAAGTCTGCCTAGTGATCTAGGCCTGGCGAGGAGGCAGAGCTTAGAGGGACAGCTCAGAAGAAGGTAGAGGCATGGGCTGGAGATAGCACGGGTAAAGACTCTGGGATCACGGGAACTCCTTCGAGGGGCCCAGAACTGAGTCTTGAATAAACCCGTAGCCAACCAGCACTGTGTAAGGGATGTCAGCGACTGCGCGGTTCGCCTAGAGACACCGGGATGCCAAGCCCAGAAGGCAAGGCCCTCAACCCTCAGTACCCTGCCAGCGCGAATTCGAGTCTCAAGGCCAAGATGCGCAAGGCGATACTGGCTCCCTCCAGGATCGGTGCAGTCCTTTGGCGCCTGGGGCTCCGGAACCGTGGGAAGTACTTTGGGGCCGTGCCCACAAACTGCCACCCCACCATTGCTTGCCCTTTGTACTAAACCGCTCAGGGGTCTTGGATTACGAACTAGGAGGGAGTGTAAGATGTTTAGAGAGTAGCGCAGACAGGAGGTGGAGGAAGAAATTTGAGGAAGTGAAGAAGGGCGCAAGCCTGCCGCGAGTTGCCTCGGGGCAACCGGAATGAGTTGGCTCAGAGGCTGCGAAGAGAGAAAGGGTCTAGGAATTTGTGCCAGATCCCCTTATTGAGCAGTTTCTTAGAGGTTGGTTTGCATTAGCCCATTAACTTCGTGTGTGGATTTGGTGTCCCCCGAGGGTTCCGGAGTGAGAGTCGGCGGGTCTCCGCCAGATGCTATAGCTCTCTGCAGATACGAGCATTTCTGTCACTCTTTCCTCAGTCCGTGGAGATCGCCCAGTGGAACTCAAACTGCCTGGCTCTTAGACCTTGATCCATGACAGGCTCTGAGCGCAGCGCTTAGTCCGCAGGCTAGTCCGATCTGAGTAGGGGTTGCCTGAGACTCTTGACACCCTCCCCGGAGTGGGATGGAAAACACCTCTACTTCCTGGTATGCCAAGCTAAGTGAAACTTGTTTCAGAGAACAAGGTTAGAGGGCAGGTTGAAGGCCAGGGCTGGTGCTGAGAGTAATGTAGTCTACTGCCAGGGAAGCCAGGACACTGACTAGAGCCTAAATGAAACAAGAGCAGACATAAAGATCAGTCTTCCGGTGAGATTCATCTACATGTCAGGTTTCAATGGCTCCGAGAGTCAAGGGTTCACCTTTGGCTTGCCGCACGATCTAATCTTCAGACCTGCGGCAGCATGGGGTGGAAAACAAAATAGTGGTTTTCAAATCTCATACTCTTGGCATCACCACTCCCCACTGGCATTATTTGGCAAATCACTTAGCCTTTCTCAACCTCAGTTCACTAATCTGCAAAATGGGCATAGCGCCCACCTCTCTGATGAGCTTTATCAGGATGAGAAATGCCACGGGTCTAACCGTAGGAAGGAGACACAAAGCCTTCCCCTCAAATTCGATACACTACATGCTAAAGAAAGCCCGTCTCTCTGCCTCCTTATTTTCTGCTTACCTCCCCCACCACCAACCCCTTCAAGCCCTCCGAGCTGTGCGTTTCTGGTCGGTCCTCCCAAGAGAGGCTGGTGCAAAAGCCAATAAGCCTGGAACACACGCAGGTCCTGCTGGGCCTGGGACAATGGTTTCCATTTAATAAATATTTCCCCCAAGGGCATTTCACATTGGGCAGGCAATTATTCAAAGGAAACAGGCACGCAGGTTGGCTCTGCGGGTTATTTCGTCCTTTTTACCCGAAGAATGCTCATCTGACGCAAGAAACGAGTCTCTAATTCTCGCTAGATAGAAGAGGTGCCCAGGGACAAATGGACCCCGGGTGTCCATACAGCCTGAGACTCCATTCTAGGGCATCTGCAGAAGGGGCAACGGGAAAGCCCCCATGCCCCACCGGGAGGAGGCCTGGCCTCCAGGCTATCCTTCCCGTACAAACAGATGTAGGGGGGAAGTTGGAGGTTTAAAAACACTAAATATATAATATCGTAAATTGGAATCATGACGGAAATCCCATTCCCTGGCCGCTCCACAAAAGTGGAGAGCTGATCGCTGCGCTCTTCAAGGCTCACCAACCAGGTTTGAAAACTGCACTGCCAGACACGAGGCCTTCCTGCAACGGCTTGGAACGCACCGCTGTGCTAGCCTAGGACCCAGCACTTCGCCCCGGCTCCAGATCCCGGGGCAGAGGTGGAGGTGGAGGCGGAGCCGGAGGGGCATCCCGTGAGCACTCCGCCAAAGGGCCCCAAGGGTATGTCTAGAAAAGTTTATTTCACTCTTTAACCTGAGTTTGATATATTCTTTTTCTTTTCAGAGGATCTTTGACAGGGAGGGAAGTGCTGTCCTTGCATTTAGTGTCGAGGCTGTCCTATTTATCAACTCGCGCTCTCGGCTCACTCGCTTCGCTACCCCATCCCTAGGTCTTTGTATTCTAAGACCTAATTCTCCTTTGCACGACCGGGAAAGGAAGCAGCCACGAAGAGTTTTATTTGTTGACAGTGCCAGAAACAATGTGGAATCTAAGTTCCCAGTCCTGAGCTGGCCGCTCTGTTCTCACCCTCTCTCCGTCTTTCCCTCACACCTCTCCCCTCCCCCACTAGTCGCGCTCTCTCTGTCCTCCCCAGGCGCGTTGGCAGGTGGGCCCCCTTGCCTTCTCTGCTGCTGATTGGCGCCCAGGTTGGGGAGTCACCGCCCCGCGCTTATGTCAGAGTGCGTGCTGTCCTGGCCCACCTCGCCTTTGAACTTCGCCGCTTTTGGCTCTCGTTCACCAGCCTCCCTGCATTCTCAGCCAGGTGCTGTGCTAGGCAAGGCAGCTCCGGGAAAACCACGGGAGGGGGGAGGGAACCACAGCGGTAGACATAGGAGAGAAGAGAACCAGAGAAGGCGAAGGTGGAGAGGGGGAGAAGGAGGAGCTTCCTGTCCTAGCTAGCAAATTACCTGGCCACTTAATCCCAAAGACTCCGGTACTTGGGCCCTCTGGTGCCGGCAGCCCCCGGCTGACTGCCCTCTCCTCCCCCGCCCCTCCTGTCCTCACTCGCCCCCCACCCCGGGGCCTGCGTGGGTGCCGGGACTGGCATGATCAGCTGAACTTTGCGGGGTTAGCGCTTCTCTCTGGCTTCCCCTCAGCGGTGCAGAGGCGAGGGGAGCGCAGAGCACCGGCTCAGGACCGACAAACAGACAGATAGACAACCGCGCCCAGGCTCGGCTGCAGAGCCCCTACACTCCCCACCCCCACCCGCCTAGCCGCCTCCGGGACCATGTCCAAACCTTCAGACCACATCAAGCGACCCATGAACGCCTTCATGGTATGGTCCCGAGGCCAGCGGCGCAAGATGGCCCAGGAAAACCCCAAGATGCACAACTCAGAGATCAGCAAACGCCTAGGCGCCGAATGGAAGCTTCTGTCCGAGGCAGAGAAGAGACCGTACATCGATGAGGCCAAGAGGCTACGCGCCCAGCACATGAAGGAACACCCGGACTACAAGTACCGGCCACGGCGCAAGCCCAAGAACCTGCTTAAGAAGGACAGGTATGTCTTCCCCCTGCCCTACCTGGGCGACACGGACCCGCTCAAGGCGGCCGGCCTGCCCGTGGGGGCCTCCGACGGCCTCCTGAGCGCGCCCGAGAAAGCCCGGGCCTTCTTGCCGCCAGCCTCGGCGCCCTACTCCCTGCTGGACCCCGCGCAGTTTAGCTCAAGCGCCATTCAGAAGATGGGTGAAGTGCCCCACACCTTGGCCACCGGCGCACTGCCCTACGCGTCCACCCTGGGCTACCAGAACGGCGCCTTCGGCAGCCTCAGCTGCCCCAGCCAACACACGCACACGCACCCGTCCCCCACCAATCCGGGCTACGTGGTGCCCTGTAACTGTACTGCCTGGTCTGCCTCCACCCTGCAGCCCCCCGTCGCCTACATCCTCTTCCCCGGCATGACCAAGACTGGCATAGACCCTTATTCGTCAGCCCATGCCACGGCCATGTAACCCCAGGCCAGCCCACCAGACCTGGAGGGTGACCTGGAAGCAGGGTCTGCACCCTGTCCTCTGCGCCTCGCCGGGTCCTGCAGATGCCTTTGGGTCAGCCGTTCCGCTGCCCGCTACCCCACCCCAGACTCTGCCTCTCTTCCAGGGGGATGGTAGTGGCGTCCTCCCGGACCCAAGGCGCAGACAGGTGCCAGAAACTTGTGAACATATGACAGCTATATAGCTGCCCCTATCCTGACTGTCCCAAAACAAATCTCCGACTGTACCCCCTTTGGACAAAAAAAAAAAAAAAAAAAAAAAGTAGGCAGTTTTGCTTTATTTATGTCCCCTTCTCTCTCCTCTGATGGGCTTTGGACTCCAGAACTCCCAGATCCTGGTATTATATCTAGAATATGCATATTTTTTTTTCTTTTGCACCCTGAAGAGTTAGCTGTGTCTCTGTGTTTTGCCATCAGACACAACTAGGTGCCATTTGCTCTTTATGTATGGGGGGAAAGGCGTAAAAGTTTAAAACTACAGAAAGGGAAATATTTCTATTTAAAATCATGCTATGATAGTGTTTGCTTCTTTAAAGTTAAAACAAAGGGACCCACATGATTATTTTCTTTGTATAAAGCAGTGCTCCTAGAGACCTAAGTTTACTTTTAGACAGAATGTCGGGTTATGAAGTCAGGAAGTAGAAAGTCGACAAAAATTAAAAGAATAAAAACATCCTAAATGGTCATAAATGTTTTGACGATGTCTTGGAAATGTACCTAGAAGGTTCACCTCCTTACTCTGTTCATTTGTTGAACAAAGACGTTTTGAATAAAGACAATCTGTCATTGCAAAAAGTAACCTTTCATGTGCATAAAATCTGAAGTCAGGAAGCCCTGCCTGAGGGCCGGTGGAGTCGGGTCATCGGAGTTTTAGAGTGCATAGAGTGACTCTAGCCGTGGCGACTGGCCTTGCTTGGGCTGAGCCTTGTGGCCTGTGGGCCAGGTGCAAAGGGGCCCAGAGTCGGATTTGTCGGGATCGATCGTGCCCTCTGGACCCGCTATTTGCCTTTAGAGGCTGGACAAAGGTATCTATCCCTCAGACGTCACTTCTATGTCTTCTTTAACAAAGTGGTCAGACCACTTCAAGGAGCGAATGAGCTAAGACTCAAGCCGACCCAGACCTCTAAGACCTGGGTGCATTTTCTTTTCTTTTAAACTAAACTCTAAAGAATGGAGAAAAGTATAGAGTCTACTGGGAAGCAATTGCGCACCACGTAGGGAGTCTTGTGGTGGGTGTTTAAGTTCAACGCATGGGGGGATGACTGGTGTGGTAATTTTAAAAGATGCTTAAGGCTGCTGCTGGCTCTTGGGATTTGGGGCTCCATGCTGGTTCCTAAGTTAAACAATCAAAGTTTAAGAAACATAGAAAAACGTGCCTTAGGTCCCCGCTCTGGACTATGGGAGACTTTTTACTTAGACCCTGCAGGAGCCAAGGAAAAAGGAAAGCAACACGGCTCAGGCGTGGAGTTAAAAAAAAAATCATAAAGATTCAATAACTTTTAGTCCTTGGTGTTTAACAAAAAAGCAAAAGAGCCAGCCTTTCCTTTCCCCACTGGGCAAATGTTAGCTTCAAGATTGCTCTGTTTGTCCTATGGGAGAAGGGACATTCTGATGCCTTCCAACCCAACTCTTTGGAACTTGCTCTCAAATCGAATGGTGCTCCCTCACCCCATCTCTCACCAGTCTCACCCCCAAAGCCCTGCTCTTGCATGTTTTTCTGTAGGTCGGGTGCTTTTCCCACTGGCTTTGATGTGGTGTGGGATGGGAGTGGGGGGCAGCCTAGGGATTTGTCTGCTTTCTGCTTCTTTTGAGGGATTTTTGGGCTTGCCTCTGCCTCTTCCAAAGGAGTCGGTGGCTGGAAGTGCAAGGGAAACGTTGTCAACAGACACCAAAGCCAAAAACCACCGATTAGCATATTGTCCTCAAAACAATTAGAAGTGTTTGAGGTGTTATTTGGAGCCTATTCATCCGAGCCCCTTTGTCAAAGGGGGATTTTCATTATTAAAAAAAAAAAGTTAGCAGTTGTCCATCTGGCTGAGCTGAATAGCAAAGTGATTCGTGTTGTATATGCTTTTCTCATTAAGAGCTCTTTTGAGACCGATGTTAGAATTAAATGGTATAACACAATTAACATACACGGGCGCTGAATAGGAGGGGACGCCTATAAATAATAGATAGATAAATAAATGAGCGATCAGGCGAAGGTAAACAAAAGCGGGCTGGGGACGTGTACGGGGAGGCCGGGCGGGTGCGCCACGCTTACTTAGCATCACAAAACCCTCTTACAAATCGAGACAATTAGGAAGTGACTTGCCTCTGGTGGCCGTCGGGTCTGGGGGCTCTAGGCGCTTAGGGAAGGCCCCTCCTTCCGCCCCCTCGGAAGCCCGGGAGGCCTGGGGCGAAGGCATGGAGTTTTCGCTGTCTGATATAACCCTAACTGACAGTCCTGTCAGCCGCTCTGATCTCCCTCATAGCTCAGTGTCCCTTAACATCTCCTAAGATGAAGCTTACAGGGGTCTGGGTGTCTCCCCGCAGAGCCCGGCGCACCAGCGCCCCAGGTGCATAGAGCGCCCCGGCCGTAGTTGGATTCCGGGGCGCACGGCCCAACCAGGATGTCCGGGAAACTGCCAGGCTAGGTTAGGCTGGGGAGGGGTACCAGGTGGGTCCTCGGGCGGCGGCGGCGGCGGAAGCTGGAAAACTGAAACCAGGGTTCCAGACTGCGCCCGGCCCTGGAGACTCCAAAGGGAGCTCCAGGAAACTGGGGTGCGCTGTAGCGGGGAGGCGCCCATGTGCCCGCGGCTTGGTGTGATTGAGGCTCGTTACAACCAGCAGAGAGCGCGGGGCCCGGAGCAGGTCCCGGGACCTAAAGCCGTAGACCTAGCTCTAGCCGTGTCTATCTGTTCCCTCTCGCTTCTTTCCTTCCCAGTCGGGCTGTGTTCCCCCTTTCTGTCCTCCTTAGGCCTGGCCCCAGCCTCGGCCCCGCAAGGCCTGCCTCTGCCTAGCCTCCCGCGGGCCGCAGAGGCTCGCGGAGGTGAGCGGCTGCGACTCGCCCTAACAAACAGCCGAAATCCACCTCGTCACGCCGCTGACAGGGGCCGATTACTGACTTTGAAGTCAGGGGCAGACAAAAAGAAATCCCCTGGGGGAGGTGTGGAGGGGGACCGCAGTCCCTGTCAAACCTGTTTGCTCACAACTGTCTCTTTCTTTCAAGAAAATCATTAAAGCAAACCGGTAGGGAGAGGAGCGCCCCGCCCGCCCGGAGTCAAGGAGAGCCGCTTCTCCCGAGCGCGCTACTCGCAGCAAAGAGCAGTCAAGAGTCGCCCTCGACAGACTCTTGGTGCCGTCGGGAGAACGCGAACTCCCGAGGCGTGCGGGGCGACCGGGACCCTGCCGGAGCCGACTCCGTGGACTCCTCCACTCTCTGAACGCGTCCCGCAGCCTGGGAATCCCGGGCTTCTGTCCCCAGCCTTGGCCTCCCTGGATCCAAGGGGGCAAGGGTGCCAGAGAGGCCCCGGGCCGCTCGCCTGCGGCTGCGACTGCGACTGCTTCCAAGGAACAAAAAAAAAAAATTGACCCCACAACATGGCACGCTTACTCCCGCCTCTCCTCTACTGGCCATTTTCTAGGACCCTGGAGTCCTGACCAAAACGGGCTCCAGATGGCGGTGGGTGGCGCTGGTGTGGCAAGGGCAGAGTTGTTCGGGTTTTAGTTAGGTTGTCTTTCTTAAACCTCAGCGGCCCTCTGGCTCAGGGGCACACTGGCCACACCGTCTGGGAGATTCAAGATCGTTAGCCCCCTTCAGCTCCTGGCCTCTCGTGGATAACCTCTGCAGCCTCTCAGGCGCTTCCCCAGCTTTGGGTCTGTTTCCAGAAATCTTTAATCCCCTTCCAGTTTCTGAGTTTTCCCATTTAAGTATTAATTTCCTCAGAACCACTAACTTTATAGGTGGGAGACACCAGCTATGTAAAGTAAAATAAATCTCTCTGAGGTGTGACTGACATCTGAAACCCTCTTAACATTTGCATTTTAAAACGGGATCTAGATAACCTCCTGGAGTTTCCCGTTAGGGTGATGTTTCAGTCAGGGTAGAGTCTGGGGGACTTTATTTGCGCCTCGCTACCTAGAGAAGCTCTCCCTCGTGGGGAGCCTCTCTGGAGAACTGAGGCTACCAAGGTCCAGAAAACTCCGTGAGACTGGCGCTAGGACTGTCCTCGAGGACTCAATCTTTCCGCTCCTCCCCAGCTCTGGTCTTGTCACCATTGTTCAAGAGGACAATGAATTTCAAGTCATTTGAATTTGAATATCATGTAATTCACAAGATTCGTGTTAAGAACTCTCTATTTGCTGAGTGGGTTGTGCGTGTGTTTGAGTGTGAGAGAGGAAGGCAGAATGGGCACATTAGATTTGGGTACAGGACACGCCAGGGCCTCCCCCCCACACCCCGCCTTGACCAAGGGGAACGCCCTCTTAGCCTCTTGGCCCTGCCCTGGCCTCCGACCCAGCTTTGAGGGCACTATTTGGGCCGTTACTCTCTTGGCGCTATGGGGATGGGCCTCGTCCTGGAACCAGAAGGGTTGGCGCTTGGCAGCTGCAGAGTAATTAAGGAAATAACAAAGTTGGGGACGGGTGGGAATCGCTAGAAATTCTGGGGCAGGCGTAGACGCGGACGAGGAGATTCGCTGCCGCCTCGGCCTAACCTTTGCTCTGTGCGCTCCGGGGGCGGCGACTTGGTGGTGCTTGCCCCGGCACTGGGAAGAGAGCTGGAGGCAGAAAAGAGAGCCTCAACACCTCCTCCTCGCCCACCCCTGACCCTGCGTCCGGCTTAGCTGTCATCCTCGACCCCCTGCCAGTCCCTGGTTGGGGTGTCGGAGTTATGCTCTTGAGAAGCTGGAAGGGTCTCTGGCCCAGGAAGTTCTTGAGCGGCCTTCCTAGATTCTCGTCCTCTTCGCTCGAATTCCTGCTCTGGGCATCTTTTCTGACCCCCCAAAATGTCCCAGGAATTTGGTCCGAGTAGGGGAAGGGAACGGGTCCTCCGGGCGGACAGACAAAAAGGAGCCCGCGTTTCCTCTTTGCTACAAAATGAAGGAGTTGCGCTATTCTGGCGGCCAGTGGCCATTTCCAAACTTTTCCACTCTTGGGTCGGGGAGAGAGGCAATCAAATGCAATTCGTGCCTTCGGGGCAGGGCTGGAAGGGACTTCAGGAAAGCTCTGCTAGCCCAGCCGGCAGGACCGCACTCCGCCGGGAGCAAGGAGGAGACCAAGCCCAGACCCGACGTTCGCGAGCGGGGAAGACGGGTCGTTCTAGAAAGCAGGTCCCCTTCTACCTCCCCGCCGCCGCGTCGCCTGCTGCTCCCTGCTCGAGAGCTCAGTCTCTCCTGGGTGCCACAGAGCTCGGTGGCCCCTCAGAGCACCGAGGCTCTTCGGGCCCTACAGCTGCGAGAAGCGGGAGGGGAGGTGGGTGTGAGGCGCGCGCTGGGCTCCGCGGGAGAGGCGGGAGCGGCCCATCAGCCTAGCTGACGGAGGGCGGAGAGCAGGGAGTCCCGAGAGTCGAAGAGCGGCTCCCGACTTCCTGTAGCGGGGCCAAGCCCCCGCGGGCTCTCGGGACGCCCCGCCCGGGGACCGCGGGAGGAGGGAGAGGGGAGGGAGGACGCCGGCGGTCCAGGCGCTCGCCTCTGGTCCCCGTTCGCCCGGCACCCCCCGTGGCGCGGCGAGTCAATGGGATTTGCACACTCGAGGTGTAACAGCATTACTGCATTAATTACCATTTCCATTTCACGTCCAGATTGTTTACTTATCTGCGGGAAACATATGTCGGGAGAAGTTCACATTCCGGATTCTGCTCCGCTGCCCAAGGTGCAATTCCGGGGAGGCGGCGAGGGGGAGGGGAGGGCTTCAGATTTTTTATTACACCCTCTAGCCTTATCTGCCGCTGTAAATTATGAGGATCCTCCATTGAGCGGCATATGGAGATTATATACTTTTTTGAATATCGTTTCCCAAAGCCTGCAGATTTTCACTTTGAAATGAAACAATCCTCTGCCGACTCCCTCGGGGCCGGGCTCCTGCTGCGCTCCCGGGTGAGGCCTGGGGGACCCTTTCTGCAGGGCCGGGCATGCACCCACAGCCCCATTGCTGCGGCCATTGCCCAACAGAACACTATTTTCCAGGGTCTGAAATAATCTCTCGGGGATAACCCACCCATCGAAAGTGTTTGAGATCTAAGGCGGCGCCCCTGCTCTGTTTTCTGAACCTTATCCCCGGACTTCCGCGCGGTTTGCAGCGCTTTTTCATTTTGGATACCCGCATAGACGCGAACCCACTTCTGCCCTCTTGCTACGCCTGGCAGCTCCAAACCCGTGGAGAGGGTTGAGGAGTCCACTCCTGCCCGCAGCAGCCTGCCTCGCCCTCATGCACCTCGAAGGTTCTCAAGCACATTGGGCTTGGGACAGCCAATTTTGACTTCTCTGTTTGGGGGGCAGTGGAGGTGGTAAGGAATGTGCCCCCGTTTGAGACCGCTTATTGTGAACCCCGAACGGAAATCTATGTGGAAGGCCACTGCCTCGCTGTTCCGGAATAAGCAGGACCAACCAGAGCAGCGCGTACCGAATCCCATCTTTCTTATCTCTAGGAGACTCCTTTCAGGCTGAGATCTGAAACGGAGGGAAAGGAAGAGACAATCATTGTTCTTTTTTTTTTTTTTTAATTTAATATACCAAACCACCCGTTCAAGTCATTTATATGCTTAATTTAGTGATAAAAGCCAATAAACAGAATCAGAGGATTCTCCTCTCTATTTCTTTTGACCACATCTTTCCACGTAATTGGGAATGCTGTATAATACATATGCCCCCGGTTTTTTTTTTCTTTCAATGTTTTGTCTGCAATTCAATTATAATAGGTGTGCTTTTTGTAATGTAATTTGTTTGCCTTCTTAAGAACATAAGGTAAAATATGCCTCTTATGTGGTTATTTTTCATCTTCTTTGGGCTCGGCTTGAAGTATTGCACACACTCCGTATGTAGACACTCACTCTCAAAAACCAAATTCAGAGATTTCTGTGAAATGCTCATTCTTAGGATGCTAAATATCCCATGGGAAACATATTGCAATGTTCTACCAGGAACAATTAAATGTACCAGAGCAATGCAATTAAGGTGGAAAAAAAAAAGTAAGATGGAAGAATGGGGAAATAAACAGATTCTTTTCCATTAAGTATTGTTTTGGGATTTCTAATTTTTTCAAGACCTCTAAGAAAATTGTGAGGTGTCACTTCTCTCTTCTGGGTCTATCTGTAATTGAATCTAGGTCACTATTCTAAAGCAAGAAAAGTCTGCTTCCCACTTTCCTACATCAGGCTGAAATTTGGGGGAGGGACAAGGGTCTTGCAATTTCATTTAAAATGTAATGGTGGATGAACTGATAAGCAAATAGGGAGAAAGGAGTCTGCTTAAAAGAAAAAAAAAGGCATGGTTTTAATATGCTCCAGATGGGGGGAAAATGATTTACATGAGAGTTTATTTCCTCTTTGCTGATATGAAAGAATTACAGATACAAAACCCACTGATCTATAGAATAAAAAAAGAAAAGAAATGTTATTTTCCTGTAAAGGTGTCAGTTCATTTATATTCATTTAACCATCCATCCATCAATTCACTTTCTCACTCCTTGCACATCCTCTCTGGCTCTGTTAAACCTTCGCCTACCAATACACTTTGCTAGAATATGCAATAAGTTTTCTTTCTTTAAAATAATGTGAGATTGAGATGAAGTAGGTAAAGATAGAAGAGGGAAGATTTTTGTTGTTTTTAAATATCTTTGTTAATTTAACTTACAATTTTGGGGCAGAATTTTAACCATATTCACCTTTCATTCTTTGCTGCAGTTTGAGCACATGCAGCATGACTGAAAAATTATATGCAGAGGATATGCAATTATTTTTCCATAAAATATGCATGCAATAGAAAGACATTTATCAATTGAAAACCTTTCTGTAACATAGAAATGTACCAAAGGACAAATCTTTATGTATAGTCAGATGTTGGGTCAATAACGCATTGTTTCACTAAAACAGTGTTATGGGTTCAAACAAGTTCATATTTCCCTGAGGATTTTCTGCTTGGTCAAGGTATGAACAGCAGCATCAAATATTTTGTGTTAAAAGTTGCCAGGTCTAAATAATTGTGTACTAAAATTTGTGCATATCAAGAAAGAAATAAGAGGTACTGCCACTTGGGAGCTTCCAAGAGGAAGAGGAGATTACTTGAGAATAGGTTTTACTTCTCTTGAAATAAAAGGTAATGACCAACATGATAGATACTGTCCCCACACTCACCCAAGTAAAGGGGTGATGTAATGTCACCCCATTTCAATATCACCCAAATAGATGATAGGAGACCTACAAACATAAGAAAGGACAAGAACAACCATCAATATCTGATGATGGTTTTCACAAGTAAGAGAAATAGTAAATGGATTCACACAGAATAAATCTTCACCAGACTGAAGACTAATCACGTAATTCTTTGTTTTTCCTTTCTTTTTCCTTCTCTTCCCCTTCCTTGTCCCCTTCTTGTTTAGTTTTCCTTTTTAAAACGTGGATACTACTATTAGATTAGAAATTTCCTTTGTAGGTCTTCATAAATTATCAGCATCATTCTTCTTCATATTGGTTTCTTCCTGGTTTCACCTCCTTCCACTGTGGTAATACATGTTCTTACCCATCTAATTTTTTATCAGACAAACTGAATAAGAGGCAAAAGGGGTAACGTTTTCTTCGGAAGTTGAAATGTTCTGGGTGTATTTCTTACCTCCAACTCTCAACTCATTTGGAGTAGTGTTTATAATATAAATCGGCTGGATGAGAAAACACCTTTAAGACACTTAAAAATTTCTCCTTACCATTGTCTTTTACCTCCTGGGTTCTCTGGAATGTTTGTGATACTTGTACCTAATAAGAAGGATCCATTTGCTTTGAGTTATCTTTGAGAACAACACTGAAGGCTTAAAGGTATGTCATCTGCAGAAAAGGTGAGATGAACTTTTCTCTTGTCCAAATATACTCATGGTTTACAATGTGTCATTTATACATTTATGTAAATAGGTTACACACAAACAAGGTGTAAAAGTAAATGACTACCTAGTGGCTGCTGTGGCAGCTCCAGCTGACTCCTGGGCTTCAGACCTGCCTTGCAGCGTAGGTTCGATGAAACTCAAAGTGTATCACACAACTGTAGCAGTGTTCGTGGCCAGCTTGTTAGGCAGGGAGGACTGGAATCAGACAGGGGGTCAGTCTGCTATCCAATTAACAACCTTAGTTCCTTTGCAGATGGTTGGCGTTGCTCCAACATTTCTTGAAAACATATTTTGTAATAAACAGGTGAAATGAGTGATAATGGATGTGGGTTTTGATTTTTTATTTTAGGAAGAGAAATTCCAAGAACAAATCTGAAGCCAAGCCTTGTGATTAGGTCTCTCTCTGCTATAGCTCCATCCTTCTGCAGGTGACCTCTTCTGGAGTTCTCTTGGCATACCAAGACTGCCTGCCTCTTTGGGGACAACATTTTGCCACCTCATGTCAATTCTCAGAAGACATCCGATAAGGACATTTTACTCTTGTCTTCTTTTTTTGTTTGTTTTTTAATGGAGAGAGAAATTAAATTATCTCTACTACCCACCATTGTGTAATATGATGGACATTCAAATCATCAAACCCACTTGGAAAAGGAGCCCTCGTTCCCTTTTGAGACAATCTGGAGGAAAACAGGTAAATTTGATTTGTGGCAAACTGTTGCCAAAAAGAAAAGTACCGTTGTGATTTCACTTCTTTTAGTTGGCCATGGCTCCAAAGTAGGATAAAGCTTAACAAGAAAAAAAAAAAATCTTTGGATTGAGATTTAAAAAAAGCATATGTACTGATTTCTGTCTTCCGGCCATCCTCTGAGTTTCAACTAAATGTCAAAACAGCATTCCTTTAGTTACTAAGGGGAAACAAGTTGAAAAAACCTTGATTTGTGAATGTATTTGCCAACTCATTAGGGTCCCAATTCCTTACTTTCCTGAATGCGCAGCTAGTCACCAGTACCCAGAGGAACCCAGAGACCTTATGCTAAGGTTCCACACCACTCTCAATGCAATGTGGTGGGAATAGAACAATGAAGGGAGTGGCATGCCTCTGCCAATTACTCATGAAAGTTCTAATAATTGTGCTTTAGTTCCCTATTAATTGTATCAAGTTCACTCATATACTCTTTCCCTTGATAAGGGAGGGCAGCAACAAAAGTTCTGACTGCCTTACTAGGAGAAATCCCCAATGCTGAAAGACACAAAACCTGGAGTGTGATCAGACCAGCCTGGAAGACGCCCAGAGCCCATTGGATCTGTTGCCTGGCATGGAAGCAAGAACCTGAGCACCAAGCCTCAGACCATTCATTTAATGAAATCCCTGGCTTAGATGCAGAAAAGTAAGTCAGGAAACTCGTATTTTACTCCAGGGGGCATCCACTGTGCCTGCACTGGTGGGTAAAACACTCTTCGATGCAAAGGGGTAAGATTTTGATCTCTTTGAAATCAGTAACTGAGAGAAAAGCCAACATTGTCAACTGTGTTTAGGTACCATCTCAGCTAGTGTAAGTGAGAATACTTTCTCTTTCAGTAAAATATGTTTTGGGACTATGTTTTAATTGATTGTATTTCCTCCTAGCACTCTGAAGATTTTTCTCCATCTTCCCTGGGGAGATGTACTCTGTTTTCAATAAGGGAGAACCACAGTAGTTTACTAAATGGATATTATTTGAGAATCTGTGCAAAGAACCATGTGAGGTGCCATAGATACTCCATCTTATTAAATTCTCTCCAAAGTACCAGGAGGTATGTACTGCTATTACCCTTATTTGACATAGGAAGAAACTGAGTCTTGGAGACAAAAAATGACTCACCCAAGGGCTCATGACCCTCACGATAGAACTGCTATACCAATTCTCGCTGTTTGCCCATAACTATCTATAAAATCAAGGGCTCACTGAAGGTGGGGGAAGGAGAAGAGGACCCATGGAATTCACAACTGGGGACAAGACCAAGGAAGAGGAGAAAATATAAAATTTGGGGTAAGGTGGAGAATTGCAACACTTTCCCTTTCTCAGGCAGATGAGCAGATTATGCAGAATCAAATTGAACCCAATTCTCCTGTTACTGTGAATGGAGCCCTCTTATTAGGTGTGCCCACAATGCCTCAGCCTTCTTGACCCAAGTCTCACTGATGCTTCTGCATCTTGCAGATGTGGCCAGGGACCAGGATATCAACAAATTAATCCTAAATCATCACAGATTTGGAGGGGCACATCCACAGACACAGATTTCCTGCAGGGCCAATCAGATGAGCCCCAGCCCCTTCCAGACTCATTTCATGATTCTCACTTCCAAGGGACCTCCTACCCCAGGGAGGTTGGCAACTGAAGGCATAGTGTGTTGGGAAGGGAAAGAAGTATTTCCCTCAATCCTGTTTTTCATTTTCTTGCTCCTACTCAGGTTTAGTAAATTTGTTACCCTTATCATGCCCCTGAATCCTCAGCCAGATTCTTGAAATCAGCCCAGCTTCTGTGGCTTTGCCTTAAGATTCAAACACTAGTTTTTGCTTGCTCATCCTGTATTGAGTTCCTGCATATCAATCATAGTATATCAAGTGGTTTTGCACTTCCTTGCTAATAATAGTTTGCATGAGTTGCATCTTTCTGGGAAGATCAAAGCTTGCCATAAACCAGAAGTTATTAATCACAATATTTATGTTTAAGGAAATTTTGGGACATTCCAAAGTTCCTCTGTTGCTCAGTCCCTCCTTTGGGCACAAGTTTTACAGAACTGCTCAGAAATATGCTCATATTTTCCTTCCTTTTCTACTTTTAGAATCATCCCCTTGGTTGGAATAAAAATGAATCCTAAGAACTCAAGTAAAAATGAATGTATGGACCAGAGGAGGGAGTCCGTGGAGAACTGAAGGGTAGAAAATTGTGAGCAAAATTTGATAATTTTATAAACATTTCAAAAGGAGATTTGACATGCTATTGGCCTTACTAAGACTGTTATTTGTGAACTACAGTTGATAACATGATCACTTGTGCAAATTACAGTTTTGTCCCAAAAGACCACAAACCAGTGGATGTATGTTGGATAGGTTTTTCAATAATGTTGATAGGAAGCCCTTAAGGCTGGGAGGTCAGGGAAGAGGGAACACCAAAGAGAACACAAGGAGCCTGAGTGCTGGTCCTGGTCTCTGCCCTTTGATTAGAATAAAAGGCCAAGATTGGCCTTGTTTCAAGTATGACCTTTGCAGTTTTGGTCATTTCCCTCTATAATATTAGTTTATGTGTTTAAGTTGACTCATTTTTTTTTTTCACTTGAGCCTCATCCTACACAATAATGTACTTGAGTTATGAGTTTGTCATCATTCTTTTGGTAATATTAATTGAAATTAAAATTCTTGCCTCATAACAGTCGTAATATTTTGTCACACACTCTGAGCAACACTGATCTGCTGTGCTCACTTCACCACAGAGGAAAAAGAACAAAGATTAGAGGCGTGAAGTGATTTGTGCAAAGTCACACAGCTTGACAACAGGAAAGGCTAGTCTGTAGTGCAAGTCTTTTAGGTGTTGGCCCAACACTGTTTCCTTCTATTTTTCTCATTTTTTTCAGAGGCAAAAAGAAAGCATTGGGCAATTAGCACGTTCTCTTATGGGGGAAGGGAGGTTGCTGCCAGGGTGGAGGGGTGGGGAGTATGAAGATTCACCATGTTCTTTCATAAAGCTTAAGTGTTTTCTTGGTAGTGCTAAGCCTTATCTCTTATTCAGAATGTCTTCAGTCTACTACTTACACTGTATAAAACCTAACGCGGGGAGAGCCTGGGTGGCTCAATGGGTTAAAGCCTCTGCCTTCGGCTTAGGTTATGATCCCAGGACACTGGGATCAAGCCCCCCCATCAAGTTCTCTGTCTGTCAAATTAAAAAAAAAAAAAAATTGGGGGGGGTGCCTGGGTGGCTCAGTGGGTTAAGCTGCTGCCTTCAGCTCAGGTCATGATCTCAGGGTCGTGGGATCGAGCCCCACATCAGGCTCTTTGCTTAGCGGGGAGCCTGCTTCTCTCTCTCTCTCTGCCAACTTGTGATCTTTCTCTGTCAAATAAATAAATAAAACCTTAAAAAAAAAAACAAAAACTAACGCATTTCCCCGGGTAACTGGGGGGAAAAACAAGGGGCTCCATGGGAGGAGGGATCAGAACAGGCTCTGGGAGGTAGGGGCTGTGTGTCCTCTAGGAAGGTCAGAAGGGCAGGAGAGGGCAGGAAGGGAGGGGAAGACCATGAGCGGTCCGGTCATGGCAGCAGTGTCATCTGGGATCCCAAGTCTGTGCACAGGCCAGCCTTCCTGATTTCCCTGGATATTTTTCTGAACTTGGAGCACCCTGTGGCCCAAGAAGGCTGAGTTCTTAATCGGTGGTCTTGAAAAGTCTGTGATTGTTTCCAAAATCCGGAGGCCTTGTATTTGTCACTGCCAGCACAGATTGCAAAGTAGCTTTCAGCAAAAGGTAAAAGAAACCAAGAGCCAGTAAAGCAGTTTAGTTCCATAGGAGAAAAAAGCTCCCGAGAAATCAAGTATTTTGTTGCAGACACATGTTGGTTTTCTTTATTTGTTATTTGAGGGTCTGATGTCCTCTCGCCTACTACTATTTTTCCATCTGCTCAGACTTTCTCCTCCAGAACTATCATGTAGCTCAACACCTCACTCCCAGCTCACCCTGTCTTCCATCAGCTTACGGCAATCCTCGAAAACACCCATCTGTAGGCACCATCTCCATTTTACAGAAGAAACTGGAGCTTTGAGAAGTTAAGTGACTTGCTTACAATCACAAAGCCACTAAGAAGAGGACCTGAAGCTCATCCTTCCTAGATTGGGCTCTTGCTCCCACCCCACCAAGCCTCTCCCCTTGGCCCCCTGTGTGCCTTTCTTTCAGGTCAACACACACTTTCTCCAGAACCCTGAGTCCTTCATCACTGACCTCTGCAGCAGTTACTAATTCATTAGGACTCCTCTGCCATGGGTTTGTTTTGTCTTTTGTGTCTCTCTCAGTCTTCATTACCATTTTGGTTAATCCCTTGATGTTCCAGTCAGACCCTGGAGACCTGAATCTTAGCTCTGCTCCTTGCCAGCTGGGCTACCTCTCTGTGTCTTGCTTTCCTTGTCTGCAAAATGGATATAGAAATAGTACTAATCTCACAGGATTGTTTTGAGGATTAAAAGATGTTATGGCTATAAAATGCTTAGAACTATAACACATAAGTGTTAGCTATAATTTGGGATTTATGATTTATTTTCTTTCACTTTTTAAAATTTCTTTCTCCATATGTTTTTTATGGTGAGTGAGAATATAAGCTTAGGCTGTGTTCTTAGGGTGTGTTCTGTCCATCTTTTCAAAGCGGCTTTTTCTTTTTCAAATGATACAAAGAGAATCCCCAGCCTTCCTCCCCTTCTCAGGAGGCCACAGTTTGCCCATCATTAGATAGGTTATTTGTTTTCTTTATAGCATCACTGGGAGTAAAAACACAATTTAGGAATGGTTTAATTGACAAATCTTGTTTGTTTTATCCAGGTTATATTGAAAAGAAAAACCTCCTTCCTGTTTTAGAAACACTGGTCTTTTTGCTAATCAGACACTGGAGATGGCAAAGGGGATTTCAGTGGGTTTCTCAGCTCTGAGATCAGAGAGACCATTACCCAACTCCTGCTATTCTTAGATCCAGAGTCCAGTGCCTCCTGCCTTCACCACAGTCTTTTTGGGTAACCGCAACCCTGCAGGTCCCACCCTTCTTTCTGTACTGAGTCTTCTTTCCCAGAGCCAGCCACTGCTAGCCAACCTCCACCTCCTACCTGATCTCCATACTCTTCTCTTCCTCTTTGCCCACTGCAGTCTCCAGGCCTCTCTCGACCTCCTACACCAGCTTCCTCCTCCTTCTTTTCCTTTATACATTTATTCATTCAACCCACAGTCATGGAGGGCTAGTCACATTCAAGCGCTTTTTGGCTCTATGGAATGAGGCCAACCCTTGGAGACTACTGTCTTCCCTTTCATGATGGGAATGAATATAATACCTATTCTGAAATTACCTATACTTTATTGGAGCTCTGTCTAGTTTTCTACTAGGAGATTAAAGTAGCCATCCCAACTCCTCACCCGGTGTGTTATTAGGATTAAATGAGAAAACATGCCCGGTGCACAGCCTGGTACCTGGCGCATATTAAATGGCCAGGAAATGTAATGATTGACATGAATTATTAGTGAATTATATTTACATGGCAGAAACTAAAGCAGAGAACTGTTTTGTTTTGTTTTGTTTTGTTTCACATAGGCTCATTCCCCAACAGGGGGCTTGAACATGGGGCTTGAACCCTAAAATCAAGACCTGAGATCAGGTGTCAGACACGCTATTGACCAAGCCACTCAGGAGTCCCAGGAACTTCTTTCTTAATTCAGACTTTTCATTCTCTTTTTTTTTCCTTTCTCATGATATTTGAGAAGCGAGGGCCTATATATTTTTTAAATCAACTATCTAGTCATTGTTTATATAATGATTCACTTAAGAATCTCTCCAAGTTTCTGTATAGACTCAATGAGATGTCAGAATAATAAACAGAAGGAGAGGGGTTGGTCCACACCTTTGGGGTCAACAAACAGACCAGCAAACCAGATGGAATGGAGTATATAGAGTATATAAGTATATAAGAGCTTGCTAAGTTCTAAAGTGGTCTTTGAGTATCTGGAGTTTTAGAAGTTCAGAGCTGAGAAAAAACCTTTGAGAACTTTGAGGTCAGCCTCACATTTTCATATAAAAAAAAAAAATCAAGGACTGGGGAGGCCAAGGTGTCTTCGTCAAAGCCACACAAGGGGTCAGTGGCGGAGCAAGGTCTTTTGGTACCTACCCTTAAGTGAGCTGAACTTCACATGCTACAAGTACAATGGACAAAAAAATGAAAAGTTCAATGCACTGTTTTTTGATACTGAATGATTTTTTGTGCTGTACCTATATGGCAGCCTCCAAAGGAATGGTCTACAGGCTTCTGTGATGCCCAAGTGGATGCAAACTCATAATAATGATAGCTCAATATAATAACTGCCTACAATTGACTGCCTGCCCTACATCGGGGGTTTTGTATTTGTCCTCTCATTTCATCTTCTCTCCCACTCACCAGGGGAGATGTTATTCTGCCCTGAGGAAATTGAGGCTCCGTTAATGCCCACAGCCCTATCAAACTCAGGTTGATGTTGAGATATGTGTGTCTTCAGGGAACATGTGCTTTTCCCTGCGTCATGCTGCTCAATTTGTGCTCAGAACTAACTTCTTGAGAGAGTGACAACAGAAAGGGACAGACTGTGGAAGAAAGGCTCAGAGAAGGAAGATAAAGAAGTTCTGGGGAACCAATAGGAGAGGCCTTCTGGAAGAAGTAAGTTTATAAAGAATGGAAGGAGAGTGTATAGAGGGAGAAGGGAAGTATGACAATAAAAATGAAAGTCATGTTTACAAATGGATTTTCTCATATTCAGCTTTATGTCAAATAATTTTAAGTTTTGAAGACTTTATTTAAGACTATAAAATAAGGCAGGGCTCCTGTCTGGCAGTCATTGGGTGTCAGACTCTTGGTTTTTGCTAGGGTCGTAGTCTCAGGATTTTTGTCTTAGGGTCATAGGATCAATCCCAACGTCAGTCTCTGCACTTTGGGTGGAGTCTGCTTGGGATTCTCTCACCCACTCCCTCTGTCCCATCCCACTCTTGCTCTTTCTCTCTCTAAAATAAATAAATAAATCTTTTAAAAAATATATAAAATAAAGCAAGGCTGACTTTTCCATTCAGCAGAATTTCTTCCACTTATATGACATTCTTGAAAAGTCAAAAGTGTGGTTGCTAAGGGTCAAAGGTGGAAGAAGGGGTGGGTAACAAATGGGCAGAAACTGTTCTGTGTCCTGATTGCAGTAGCAATCACACCCCATTAATGTTCATAGAACTGTACATCAAAAAGGCAATTGTACTGTATGTATCTACTGAAAATAAAACAATATGCTATAAAATGAGGCACAGAAAGTCATGGAAGAGCACTTGGGTTGTGTTCACAAGGATATAAACCTATCAGATTAAATTGGCCTCTGATCTCGTCTCACCAGACATCCTGACGTCCAGCTACTTTCCTATGGTACCAGCTGAGGGCCAGGGGCCTCTTTCATCTAAGTCCAGGCTTCAACACATCCATGGGCCCTGCTGTTCTGTCTGAGCCAGTAGGAAGTTGACTGGGTGGAGGTGAGAGGTCAGGTGGTAATGTGCATCTCCTTAATAATGCATATTTTTTGTAAGAGGTCTCTATCACCACAGAGTATGAATGACATTTCTTCTAAACCTATTATCTTATGAAATTAAATATAGGTAAAGAGATTCTCTAAAAAGAATGTTACTCTAAAGTAGCATTAAACCCTCTTGCAACTAAAATAGCAACTACTATCATTTACATTATTTATTATTTATTTATTATAGCCTACTCAAGTAATCAGGAATTTTATCTATATGCATTGTCTCTTTTTGTCCCTACAATCATCCTTCAAAGAAGGGAAGCCTTTGCTTGCATGAGGAAACTAAAGCTCAGAGAAGTGGAACCACGTGCACAGGTCACAGGGCTAATCTCTGCAGAGCTAGGGTCTTAAGACTCAGATACCAAGACATGGTATCCTTCCTCTGAGCTCCAGTGCCACTTCAGGTGAGACAAGTCTGTCCTCCTGAGGAGCCAGTCCTACCCCACCTCTCCTCCCCCTCCCACTTCTCACTCCTCAACAGTGGCCACCCCATTTCCGACTCTACCCACTTGGTCTTCTCCCCTCCCCCAGATATGACCCCACCCTCACCTATCCCCTTAAGAGGTTTGCCTTTGCTTTGAATCCCCATCTGCCCCAGCCTTCCTATCCTGCCTCTCTGTGCTCTAGAAACCACCTCCAATAGCTTCAGAGCTGGGAAGAAACACAATGTCAGAAGATGAGCTCCAGGTACACCACATGATCATTCATGCACTTATGCTTACAGACCTTGTTATAAATGGTGGTCTTTTTTTTTTTTTTTTAAGATTTACTTATTTATTTTGAGAGAGAGGCAGAGGGAGAGGAAGACAGAATCGGGCAGACTCCACACTGAGCTTAGAGCTCAACATGGGGCTCCATCTCACAACCCTGAGATCACTACCCTGAGCTGAAACGAAGAGTCAGATGCTTAACCAATGGTGCCACCCAGCTGCCCCAAATGGTGATCAGGTCTTATAGCCCACTGGCTTGGAATCAGACCATTATTCTCTCTCTTTATTCATAGACATGAGTGTTGGAGGAATCCTCAGCCCTTATCTTGTCCAAGCTCTAAGGACTACAGAGATATTTTTGTGGGCCAACATGAGAATTTAGTCATATATAAATAAGTCTGTGGTACCCCTGACATGCGTGCATCAGCAACTGGGAACTTGTTAGAAATGCAAATTCTCAGGCTTCTTCCCAGACTTCCCAGTTCAGAAACTCTGGGAGCAATCTCAGTTTTAACAAGACTTCTAGGTGATTCGGAAGCATATGAAAGTTTGGAGTCTTCTGATATGAACCAGTACTACTCAAATTTTAACTTACATAAATATCACCTGAATCTGTTGCCAGATTTAGCAAACAAAAATATAGATATACTTATGGGACATACTTATATTCAAAAACTTTTCATTATTTCTCTGTAATTAGAATTGCACTGGACATCCTGTGTTTTATCTGGCAACTCTACCTGATATCTTTGTGAAGTGCAGCTTCTGAGTCAGTACGTCTGAAGTGAAGTCTAAGATTCTACTTTTCTAACAAACTCCCAGGTGCCAGAGCTGCCAAACCACACACATAGCAAGGATCTAGAGCCACTTGTTAAATACAAATTTGTATTTAACTCACTGAATCAGAATATACAAGGGAAACATTGACTTGGAATATTATAACCAAGGAGTCATGTGTCCTGAGTCACAAACATCCCATTTACAGACTTTGGGGAGACATCCCATTAAACTCAGATCTTACACATACATGTAATTCTGTGCGTGCGCGTGCACACACAGATTAATAAAGCCAAGCCAAGAACAGGGTGGCTGTGCTGAGAGGTGGGGAGGGGATGGGAAGCTTGCTGAAGAGACCTTCCTGTAGGAGTAGGAGGCCCAGGAAATAGGAGGCTCCATGCTGCTCTGGGGAAGTTGCAAAACTCCGAATCTGCTCATGCCTCAGACCCACCAAAGACAACCACATTTTTCTCAATATGGAAAATGCTAGTAGGTGCTTTTGTGGAACCCCTCTTGTATAAAGAATCCTATATATCATACTTCATTTCAGGTTATTCTCAAACAATGCTTTCAGTTGGAAATTCTTTCCCCCACTTCATAGATAAAGAACCCAAGGTTAAGAAAGGGCTAACTTGCCTAAGGTCACACAGCTATCATGTTCTGCAATCAGGATTCAAACATAGGTCTGCTCATGACCTATGAGCCTCCTCTCCCAAAGCCCCTCTTCTCCGTCTCACTGAGTCATATCTCACTCTACTCTCATTCTTGTGGAAGGTATTAAAGCACAGTGGTGTTTCCAGGAGAGAGATGGCCACTGCCAGGTACAATTGCCCCCTCAGACTCCTTTCTTCACAGCATCTGCTTTCAACACCAAGCTCGGCTGCTTGGTTCCATCAGACACTGCCCCAGAGCATCACCTACACGGACCCAGCCGGCTTTTGGACTCACCTGCTGGTTTGTTTCTCCCTAGGAGTATACCCCGGCATGGTGAGAGCTCCTGGAGAGGGCCTGACCACCCTCTTCATTAGGCCCATTAGCTTCCTCCTTTGGCAGAGGCAGGATTAGTCGTGTATTTATTCTTAATGCACTTTTTCCCCTTTGATCCTCCAGAATAGCCATTTCAATTTCGGTTTCTACTTGGACATGATGAAATTCCAAGCATGTTCTTAACTCCATCCCAGGTTTCAAGGTGTATTAGTTTAAAGACTTACTCTCCATCCAAGGCAATGATACTGGTCTGAGCAGTGCCAGAGAGTTGGAGGTCCCAGACTCACTGTGGGTAAGATGTTAGAATTTCAACCTCTTAATCCTATTGATTCCTCGTTCTTTTGATCTTTTCAGCAGTTGTCAGGAGTGGTGAGTTTGTGTAATTTGGAGGGGGGCTGATTGGGTCTGGTTTTATTATGACCTATCTGTGTCATTTAATTAATAAGAAAAGCAGCAGCCAGCTGCCGAACCACTTAAGGACATCCTTGCAGCTTCTGCTGTTTCAAAGCCCAGGCAATTATTCGGGTTTTAGAAAGTGACTAAATCAGATCATCAGCCTGGGATGGATTTTGTTTTGCCTTTAAGCAAGCTCCAGTCATCCTTTGTAGAGTCCACAAGTGAATAGAATAACTAAGAAACACGGGGTTCTTTTCAAGGACAGGGAAGGGGAAGAAAAGTAATATTTCCTGAGTGTTCAGGTTGTGCCAGGCACTTAACTCACTTAATCCTCTCAATAGCTGTGGGTTGTAGATCTTATTATCCCCATTTTACAGATTAGAGAGTCTAGCCTCAGAGCTTAGGAAACATGCCCCAAGTTCAAACAGTCAGCAAATGACAAGCCTGTCTGATTTCAAAGTCATTGTGTTTTCATGCTAGGGAGGTTGGAGAATTTCTTAATGCATCCCCAGAAAGTAAGAAAACTTGTTTGTGTTTTAATTGTTTCTGTGTTTTTTTTTAAGGAATAGGATTTGTATTATTTAAAAGTACTGGGTTCTCAGTCCTCCAGATGTCAGTACTCACTAAAAACTCTGCTAGTAAGTGGTAAATATAAAGAGACCAGTGGAATGATATGGAGATCTGAGAAACAGTCCAACAGAAGTCAGTGAGGGAGGTGGCAGGCTGCTCAATAAATAGTATTAGGGTAACTGAATTTCCGTATAAAAATAAATATAAATTTAGATTCCTGCCTTACCTTGTACATAAAAACAAACTCCAGATGGCTTATGTTTCTAAAGATCAAAATAAAACAAAACACTTTAAAGAATCTCTGAAACTATTAGAAAAAAATATAAGGGAATACTTTTGTGATCTTGGGGCAGGGAAGACACAAAAAATAGAAGTAATAATGGGAAAGATTGATAAATGTGGCTACTAGAAATGTTAAATTTTTTGGAGGAAAAAAGGGCCTTGCTTACAAACATAAAGGATGAGACACTACCAGAGAGGAGATATTGTCAAGATACATAACAACCAAGATTAGTATTGAGAATGTTTTAAAAAACAAAACAAAAAATCTCCTACAAATTAATACCCTAAGACACACAATGCAGTAAATAAATGGGCAAAGATTATTAGAACAAGAAGTTTACAGAAGAGAAACGCACCCCACCCAGAAAAAAAAAACAAGTGAAAAAGATGTTCAACCTTGTGGGGAAATGACAACAAAAATAATACAACTGGCAAAAATTGATTTATCATTATTAAATATGAGTGAGAATATGCGGCAATAAAAATGGTCACGTTACTGGAATTAGTGTATATTTGTAAGCCATTTTGGAACCCATTTTGGTAATATAAGTTAAAACTGGCAATGTGCATAACCACTCAGAAACCCATTTATGGAGCTGTATCCCAGAGAAATTCTCAGTCAGATGCAGGAGCAGCTCCACTGGGCATGTGTGGTCTTCAGGGCTCTGTCCTCAGGAGGCCCCCGTGCTTGGTTTAATGCTCTGTTTTCACCATCTTGATATGTGAATAGTTTCATTTTTGGAATTATGCTTTTAAGTGAAGTTGGATGGGACGACGGAGTATGTTGTGAGCAGAGGACATGGGTGCAATGTGTATGCTCCCCTTTCCCCCTTTCCCTGTTGTCCCATTCACTAACAGCATTGGGGTTACAGGGTGGTCACAGAATTCCCGCTGACACATGATGCATGGGAGTTCAGCAGGACTCAGAGCCAGCAGTCGGCAAGCTTGTGACGTCTAGGACTGAGTAAGCCCGGTGCTGACAGCTCCAAAGGCCATGCTTTCTGTATGAACCAGAACTTGCTTCAAAGGCAGAAAGAAAGCATGAGCAACCAAGGAACTCTTATCATATCCTTTCTTACTTATGTTACCTTCCTTTATCAACCAACCACTTACATTGAAAATGATGACATAGGAGGAAAGGAAAAGGGAGCAACTCAGTTTCTTTTCCTTTCAGTCTTTCCTTACTCATCAATAAGCTGAAGGCAGAGAGTGTGGCTAGATCGACAAGTGTATGATCGACAAGTGAAATAAAAGCAGTTCAATTACTCTTGTACAGTGTTTTCACTGATCTGGTAAGAATGGAATATTTATGCATATAGAAACCACAAAATGCAAATTGTATAATTTCAGAGATTTCCCCATAAGTGGTAAATATGCTTCTATTTGCATTTTAAACATGGCATTGCACAATATAATGATAAAAGGCAAAATTCATGATGATAACTTACATTTTAATTTTTCTTAAATCAACATCAGGATGGCAAATAAAAAAAAACCATAACAAGTCAAGGGTTGCCTGGGTGGCTCAGTCGGTTAAGTATCCAGCTCTTGATCTCAGCTCAGGTCTTGATCTCAGGTTGTGAGTTCAAGCCCTACTTTGGGCTCCACACTGGGCACGGAACCTTCTTAAAAAACAAAAAACAAAAAACCTACCATGACAAGTTGAGAGAGAGAGAGAGATCATGGAAGAAAGGGAAAGGCTTTATATTTTAGTATATTTAACAGCACTTCTCCCCCAGTTTTGAATAGGGGGCAGGGGCCAGCCCTATAGTTTCATTTTACACTGGGCCATGAATTATGTAGCCAGTCCTCTGTAATTGCCCATGGAAGTATGAACAAGAATGCCCAATTAATGTAGTTGTAAAGATGAAAAAGATGGAAATAATTCAATATCCAGAAATGTCATTGGTAAACGATGGCATAGTCCCTAGGATGAAATAAATCTATTCACCAAATCCGTAGTTATATAATAAAGATTTAAAAAAACCAAGAATGGTGAAAAATTAAAGCTGGAGAGCATTATACAAGATATGAGAGCCTGCATCTACATAATTTTATAAGGCACCCACAAAATTCATTATTTATGTATACAGTTAAGTATAGAAACATTGACCAGGCACATACCAAGTTCATGACAGTGATTTTATTTAGGGAGGGTGGGGGAATGGAGCCAAGAAGAGGAAATGGAGGACTTTATGTTTCTTTTAGATCTTATACTTCTTAAAAAAATACAACAGATACTATTTATGAAGTTGAGCACAGCATACATGGATTTGGTATGTTGTCTTAGCAATCTCCATATTTGTTTAATTTTTTAAAAAATCCTCCCTTTTAAAATTTTAAGTAAGACAGACCAGTCATGTCTCCCACTATCCCTCCATTCCAAAAGCAATTTCCAAAAAGAAAAAAAAAAATTGCTGAAAATGTGGAGTAGAGTCCTGCATGTATATGTTTCTTTAAACAAGATGCTAAACCATGATTCTATCTATTTGTTGATATGGGAGAGATGAGAAAGAGGCCTAGAGTAAATCTCTTCAGTGTTTGTAAGTAGAGGTTATGCACAGACCATTAGCTAATCATCTGGCTGGCACAGGAAGACACTTACTACATCTAATTTCCAGAGTGATGCTGTCCTTTGTGTGTGTGTGTGTGTGTGTGTGTGTGTGTGTGTGTGTGTGTGTTTAATTCTCATTAATCAGCCTTTTTTGAAGTTATGTGGCTTTCATTTCCTAAAGTTGCAAATAATAAGAGAGACCTTTGGAATCTTCTGTCGTCTTCTGGAGGATGGTTACATTCTTGTCCTTGGATCAGGCCAGTACACAGTGGTGATCTACTGATGAATATAGCCCCTTGGTCCTGGCTTCTACACAGAGCTGTAATAGCTCTTTAAACTCTGAAGGCTTGAGTTCCAATTGATTCACCATAGGTAAAACATAAGAGGTATAATGCAGCCCTTTTGTGTATAAAAGCATTGCAATGAAAAGAAAGAAAGTTAATACAGGGAAGTGATGCCTGCTTTTGTTTTTAATTCCCTCCCTTCCTAGATGCTGGCCTTGTCCGTGGGAACTTGGCTGCTATTTGAGGCCTGGCCCTCTGGGAGTAACATGGTACTGATAATGGCCCCTCAAGGTGACCCTCTCAAGCTCAGCCCGATATCCTTCTGTCTTCTGGCCCCATCCCCCACCTCCATCAAGCCCTTATGAGCAAACCACATATAGGTAAGTAGCAGGGGGCCTCCACGCCATATTTTAATTGAAATAGCACTTAATTCACAACCTGCACCTCTGCCACTTTTCCCCTTAAACCTCAAAACTTGACAAAGATTAAACATGACCAGCATTTAAAACACAATTCAAAATGTAAGTAGCTCTTATGTTAAAAGTGAAAAGAAAAATAAAAGCCTCTATGTGAAAGTTAGATGGCATTTGAAATTATCTTAATATCTCACCAGCGACCCCTTTTCCATCCAGATTGGTCACAAAGATAGAATTTATCTTTCCCAGATAAGTATAATATTTTATTCTAACTTACACAGTTAATAATTCACAAAACAATTACAGCTTCTCTTACTGACATTGTAGACAACCACACTGACTTGAATTTTCTTCATACTAATTGTTTACCCAATGGAGGGGGAGTGGCAACAGTAGGATCACCAGTAAATAAAATTGTGTCTCAAGGTGAAAAACTGATCTTGAAAGGAGCTTGCTGAGTCAGGGGAAACTCTCCCTGTCTTACTGCTTTGACTCTGATGGCTATGTGGTTAGGAACCCAGAACTTTATCAGCTTATATTATACTGTATCTGCACAAAAATCAATATACAATTAACTATCAATTATTTGGACTCCTGAAAGGAAGATATCTCTCTCTCTCTCTTTCTCTCTCTCTCTCTCTCTCTCTCTCACACACACACACACACACACACCTTCCAGAGAATTTATAACCCTATCCATAAACCATTAATATTTGTTTTTGGGAATATGTGATGTGATTTACATTTCAACCAAATTGTCTCCATAATTGTGTATAATTTAGACTAATATGAAAGTTCATTTGCAGTCTGTGTACATAGCAAGGGGAGGAAGGGAAATAGTCTGTTAGATGGTGGGAGGAGGGCAGTCAGTGATGGGAAAATCAAATTTTCACCCTGTATAATCCCCAAGGTTAATAATCTGCAAAGTGGATGTTGCTTCATAATCAGGGAAAAGTTGATATTCCTTCGTTCGTTTATGGCATCTTTTGTTTTGCTAACTCAGATCAGTGCTAGGTGGGGATAGGAGTTGGGGTGGCGGGGTTATGGGGACAGTTGTGATTTCTTTGTTTCCATTTTGCAGATTGCACTCAGCAATACACAGGAGTTGTTAGAGACCCTGAGAGTCCATGAGACCATGTGACCAATAACTTGGAAGCCAAGTCCACTGTCACAGATGTCCTAACACCAAGGTCACTTTTGCAACAAAGCAAAAGTGTACTGACCAGACACATAGATGCTGATTACAAGACTCGCTCTAGAGACATGGATATACCCTTTGCTTCCATCTGAACACACTGGGCACAGGGGACTGTTTGGAGAGAAGCCCCATTGCTCTAATTGGAAAAGACCCAGCCTCCTTAGCAATGCAGATCATTGCTTTTCACTCTACTTCCTGAAATTAGGACTTCAAAATGTTATTAAATGATGTTTATTTTTATTTGTAGTGTTGCCTATTGTTTCATCTAATAGCTAGGTGTACCTTAATCTATCTAACCACTATTCATGTATATTGTTTGACATTTAGGTTTTCTAATTTTCTGCAATTACAGAAAATGCTGCAAAAAATATTTTGCTTATGGCGCTTTTTTCCTTGTTGAGTGATCCTTTAGAACAATTCTCATATGTGTTCCTAGCAGCTTAAAGTATAGATACATTTTAAGGTCCCTTGCATTTTGTTTTTTGAAAAGGATATTGCAATATATACTATCATAGTAATAGAGTGCTGTTGTCTTGCATTTTGTTTAGTCTAATTTTGTATAATACATTTATTTTTTTTCATGTTTCAAGTTTTTATTGAAATTCTAGTTAGTTAACATACAGTGTAATGTTGGTTTCAGGAGTAGAGTTCAGTGATTCATCACTTACATACAACACCCCACGCTCATCACAAGTGCCCTCCTTAATGTCCATCACCTATCTAGCCCATTCTCTACCCACCTCCCTCCATCAACCCTCAGTTTGTTCTCTGTGGTGAAACATCTCTTACAGTTTGCTTCCCTCTCCCTTTTTTTTTCCCTTTCTCCTTTCCTTATGTTCATCTGTTTTGTTTCTTAGTAATACATTTATTTTTAAATTTGATCTTCTCAAAGTTCCAGCCCTAGACTTCAGGTCTATACTGTCACATTACTTGAACTGACTCTCCCATGTTTCTACGTGAATTAGAGCCTTTATCAAAGGAGCATACTGCTGGTTTTTCCTAGTAGTCCATCCCACTCAAGCAAAAAGGTCTAGAATTCTCCTTTTCTAAAATAAAAACAGAGTTCTTTTTTGTGGAAAGCAGAACAAGTATGGCCTGATTCAGTGTTGCTGACAAATCCTTGTGCTCTGGAGGTGCACAGTAGGAGGAGGCTAGGGGGGCAGAGGATGTCTGAAAGCCTCAAGGTCAATCTTGGCCCTTATCAAATAAGCTTCCCAGTATAATACAGAAGCACATGCACATACCCACACACACACCCCCTGAGCCTCCCAAGTGTGGAGACCAGGGATCTACTTAGACTAAAAAAATGAAAAAGAAACCATGTTTTTTTTCCCCCATGATGTCCAGTGATACTATACTCATCCAAAGTAGTAATAGTATAGATAACTGATATTCTAAAATTGTTCTCCAATAAATTAAGTCTTTTGGGTCAGAAAGGATACACTGAACTATGTATGGGTTTGGTTTGCAACTTTCTTCCTAAAAGAAATCTCTGATTCCAGTTTGCTTTCCTGGCAAATGATAAGAGGATAAGCCATAAGGAAACTTAATTCAAAATTAAAATGGCCCATAAGTGTCACTTCTTTCTCAAAAAGTAACCAGCACCTAGGTATATAAAATTATAGTATTTTTATAAATACAGTTCATGAATTGATAGCTCACCCAGATTTCCTTTCCCTAAGCTTTCTACACTCTCTATGCAACACTCTTCATTGTTTTGCTGGGTGTCCGTTGACTTTTCACCTGTATCCAAAATGTTCCCCTACTTTAGGCTCTGCAGCTCCTGCCCAGGTTGCATCGGTGCAATGGTGCCACCTTGTGGGAAGTTGGAATGCTGTGACTTCATCCCAAAGTAAAGTTGCATTTTCCCAACTACAGGCACAAATGAGATGGTCTTCTTACTGCTCTTCCATTTCTAGGCCGATGGGGCTCCCGATGACTGAAGATGTCAAGAGCGCTTGGCGTGGGCAATTTGTAGTGCCTCTTGGCCATGATTTGAGATTAAAAAAAAAAGATTTTATTTATTTATCTGCTAGAGAGAGAGGTGAGAGTATAAGCAGGGGGAGCAGCAGGCAGAGGGAGAAGCAAGTTCCCTGCTGAACAAGGAGCCCAATGTAGGACTTGATTCCAGGACCTTGGGATCATGACCTGAGTCAAAGGCAGACGCTTAACCAACTAAGCCACCCAGGCATCCTGCCATGTCTAAACATCTTAAACAAACCTTGGGAATTTACTGTGTGAGAGTTGTCGGAAATGTTTACAAAATCTATATCAGACCTAATAGAACATTTTTTCCAATAATACAACAATGTTGCAATGTTGCACCATGGGTGAACTGGCATGCTGTGTGACTTGATTTACCCTTATGAAAAATGACTCTATTGGACTTTGGTCTCCAGAAGAATAGGTTCTGTGATGTAATCTTTTGAATATGAGAACTATTTCCACTACAGAAACTCACCCACATGCTTTTGAACTTTGTGGAATTAGATGTTCCAGTTGAAATATGTATTAAACCTCTGGATAGAACACACAGAGTTTTAGTGATGCTTAAAAAATGCAAAATTATTTGGGAGAAATGTTTGAATCAGCACAGAAACTACATAGTTTAGCAAACAGTTAATTTAAAAAATTAATTTTCTTGTGATTAAACTCTGTTCTTAAAAAAGCTTACAAAATTTCTCTTCAATGGACATTTTTTATATGGTTCAGCTAAAGACTGGAATGCCTGTTAGTGTCCCTTGGGAAAAGAAAGCTATGTGCATGTAAGTCACTCCTTAAAAAGCTATTTGTTCAACTAAGATGTGCTGTACTTACAGTGCTATCACTGTTAGAAAATAATCTCAGATCCTGTCTTCTTGGTGTGGATTCTCTGCTAGTAAAATTCTATTTTGAAATGCAAATAAGCTGTTCTTACTACAAGCTTGTAAAAATGGCAAAACATCTCACAAGAAAAGATATAACTGTCACACAATTAGATATCTAAACAGGAATACTGTGGCGATGTTTGATTTTGGCTCCATTGTAACGGTGTATATTCAATGATGAGGCAGGATAGGACAAGATGGTAAGTCAGGGAAGAAAGTAGCTAATAACACCAGATAGGGATGGCCCTGAACCCAGAGCCTGGCAGAAGACAGAACGAACTTCCAGGGAGTCATCATAGGTCCTGAGAGAAATAAACACTGCTGAGGGAGCCCTCTTGACTCCCTGGTTAAATCAGATTAACCAGAACCAACAAACTGCCATTGCAAGCCAGAATTTCTTTTAGAAGAAACTTATGAAAGTGAGTTTATAAAGAGTTTATGTTTTAGGGTCAATACCAATTCCGTTCAATTATTTCAACCTTATTTCCCTACAATATTGTACTTCCTGTTAATGTTTGTATTGACCACCCTGTGGCACTGTAGGATCCTGAATCATCAAAGAGAGATCCAATTATATTCCACAATGACACTTACTAGACAATATAGTGGGTTCATGTGTGGCACAACGATGTTCACAAATATGGAAACAGCACGAGTTACCTGATCCACCTCAATTAATCAGAAATTTCAATTAAATAGAACACCAGTTCTGATTCTATTCCATTATGGTGATAATGAAGATGAAAAGGAGGAGCAGGAGTAGAAGAACAAGGAGAAGGAGGAGGAGAAGGAGAAGAAGAAGGAAAGGAGAAAGAAGAAGAAGAAAATTTTTTCAAATAATAATTCTGTCTCCCTTCCAACTCGTACCTACTTTACACTGAGGAATCCCCCTGTGTTTGGTGGACCTGTATTTTGGGAGGACAAGTGAGCACCAAAGTCATGTGGTGATGCTACTAGCCTAAAGTTATGATTGCCTCCCTCAATCTTCCAGTATGGAATATATTGTGCTTATATAAATGCTGTTCTTTATAAGAGCCCTTTAAATAATTTGTCAAATACATCTTTGATAACAAGGTGCACTATTTTCAAGAAAATCCCTTATAAAATTGGAAACCAGAGGATGGATATGATCCACTGATAACACTGTAACTACCACTTACTCATCACTTATGGAGTCACATTTGCATTGTCTCTCATGTTTAAGGCACCCCTGCCAGGGTGGCAGTTGTATCTCCCTTTTCCAGAAAGGGAACCCATTTCACAAAGGCTAAGTAACCAGAAAAAGGCAATGTGGCTGATAGTGCACAGACAGAGCTCAAGTCTTCCCTGATTCCCTTGCTGGGTCCTAACAGAAGAGCCATGATGCTGTTTGGATAGGAAAATCTATTCTCTCTCTCTTCTTAGCTCAGTGGAAGGTCCCTCTGCCTCTTTTTAGCTAGACAGCAGGAAGAGTAGATGGATCTGTGTCAGATACCAACTGAACCCACATTTGTTGCCCCTCTTTCCAGCGTTTTTATATTCCTCTTCTGTTCTGGGTTCTTCAAATAGGTAAGGGCCATTCCTCTACTTAAAATAACACTACCCCCTGCCATTTTTACTGCCCCACCTACCTACCAATCTAAATCTCTCTTTTTTATTTCCAGCTAAACTTATCAGATGAGTGTCCTAATTGCCATTTCCATTTTTCTTTCATTCTCATGATGAAATGTATCTGTTTCCTACCACTGTAGTAAAGTTGCTCTCCTCATATTTACCCATGACATCTGCTCCAACTCCAAAGGCCCTTTCCCATTCCTGATAATCTGAAATTCTCTGAAGCATCTCACACAGTTGACCACATGCAATATTTGCCTCCTACCAGTAAAAATACCAGCAGCCAATACACATGGAACAGTGACTTTGTGCTAGGTTCCAGGTAACCACATTACATGCATTATTTCATTTAATCCTCACAACACCCCCGTGAGGTTGATTCTGTTATGGGTCCCCATTTTACAGATGAGGAGACTGAGACTCAGGGGGTAAAGTAACCTGTCCAGTATTGCATAAGCAAGTACCTGGCAAAGACAGATGTTATGCTAACTTTAACAACCTTTACCCAATCTTACTACCTTACTGGTATGAAGCTAAGTTCTTTATAGGTATTATCTAATTATTTGGTGTCACATCTTCTCCTGTCTTACTTAACCCTGAGCCTACTATAATGCCAAGTTTATAGTCTTCTGCCTAAAATATGCTCTATCTCTCCTCTTTACTCCTTCAACTTCTAAACTCAATGGCTTTTAAAGATTTTACTCATGTCAAATACTTATTGATGTACAGAGCATGGTGCCAGACTCTGAGCATCAGAAGGGGAGCGAGGCATGCTGCCACCTCCCTCGAGTCAACCATGTAGGGGGGAGACAGACGTGGTACAAGCACTTACCTGAGTCAATCAGCAGCCACAAGAACATGACCTCTGCCTGTCTGTGAGGTTTGGTGTAAAGTGGCATACCACCCCAGATTCCCCTTCCTGGAAAAGTCTGTACTGCCTTTCAAAGCCAAGCTCTCAAATAACCCCCAGCAACTGCCACAAGTGTTGTTTTAGTGGTGGAGTTTGAGCACTCTGGAAACCAGGTAAACACTGGATATCAACCCAGGTCTCATTAAGGCAGGAGATAAGGAGATAGCCCATGCTTCCCCACCCTGGGGCAGCCCTTGAGGTCAGTGTCAGAGCTCCCTTCTCCCTCCTGATTATGACTGGGCTCCTGTGCTTGATTGATAGTCAATGCAGAACAAATGCTCTCCTCTACTTTCCCCTAACTGTGTTTGGTTCCAGGCATCTCTGCAGCAGGAGTATGAGCTTCTCATTAGCTAACAGGAACATATCTTTGCTTTGGTTTCTTTCACAAGTACCCAGCTTTGGACTAAGTATATAAAAGGGATGCATAAGACATACCTGTTTGAGTAAATTTCTCCCCTCAGTACCTGGCGTGAAATAAATGGAATTTACTCCCTGAAACTCAAGTCTCTTGAGCCAGAAAGCAAACATGCTAGCTTTCAAAGAAAAATGCAGTTGTGTCAAAAGAATATAGGCATCAGCTTGAAGGGCTTCCTACTGGTCAAAGTTGGGGAGATTTAAGCATTAAATACATGATAACTGTAAATAGAATATATTGAAAAATCCATAAGTCTACAGTGATACTCAAAAGAGGAAAGGAAAAAAAAGTGATTTGTCACCATTAGAGAAGGCTATTCCATCAACGGCTTACTTGTAAAATTTATAATTAATAGGAAAGAATTAGACATTATCCTGCCTTCCAAGTAGCAGGTATATTCCAGGGTAACTGGAAGACATTTTTCCTTTATTGTAAAACCTCAGCTAATAATAGATGGACTTACAGAATTAAAAGATCACTACATCACAACTCCTAATAAGAGGAATGATTAAGGCATAGATCACTGAGGGATGCTAAAATCATTAGGGGACAGTTGTCTGGTGCTAGCATATCACCCTGTAGATTACAAGGTAGAGGCTTTTCAGAATGGGGATCAGTGTTTTATCTGAGCCTCACCAGTAGTGGGACAACCAGAAAGGATGGACCTTCTGTGGTGAAAGCCACGTGAAGTACAACATCAGCTGTGATAATATTCTTCCAGAACTACTTAGGCTAAATCTAACCAAGCCTTTAGTTTTAACTTTCAGTTTGCAAGAAATACAGTGATTAGGGGAACAAGTGAAACAATTTCACAGGGATTATACATCCACAAGGTGGTACACTCCAAAGGACAGCTGGCCTAGTGTCACAAGGTATTGTTAATGGAAACAAAAGGGAATATGGCTAAAGGAGACAGGCATAACAATGAAATACAGTGTGTGGTCCTTGTTGGGATCCTGGTTTGAATAAGCCATTTTGGGGACAGTTGGAGAATTTTTCACATGGACTAGGTATTACATGATATCAAGGTATTATTGTGAATTCTGTTAGCTGTTATAATGGAATTGTGGTAACATAGGAAAATGTGCCCAAATTCCACCCTGAAATGACTATTGTTAGTATAGATAAACTTCATTTCAGACACTTCCTCATGAGTGAGAGAGAATGAACAGAGAAACATTCCTGTAAAGATAAAATAATTCTATATATAATTTTAAGGGGAAAAATTACATTGAAATTTAACTGAATTTCAAGAAGAAAGAAGAACCAAAATGAAATCTGAAGAAATGCCTGAACTTTAGATGAATGCTTCTTTACTACATGAAATTGCTAAAAATGTAGCACTAAGATTATGAACAAAGTTTGGGAAGCATTTTAAGAGACTGAGGCATAATTTTTTTGGATAAACTAGATGCTTAAATTTTAAGCAACAGTGAGTGATCAACAACTTGGTCTAAAAGTTGAAGAAATTAGCCTTATTTTCCTCCTATCATCTCCTCCACCTTCCAAACCCATCCTTACCTGTTGATCAACATGTTTAACCACTGTTCACACACTTGTCTAATTTTAATTTATATTTATTTTTTAAAAGATTTTATTTATTTATTGGACAGACAGAGATCACAAGTAGGCAGAGAGGCAGACAGAGAGAGAGAGGAGGAAGCAGGCTCCCCACAGAGCAGAGAGCCCCATGCAGGGCTCGATCCCAGGACTCTTGAATCACGACCCAAGCCAAAGGCAGAGGCTTTAAACCACTGAGCCACCCAGGCGCCCCTAATTTTAATTTATATTTAATGGATTCAATGCCCACCACATTTATCACAACTCCATTTTTTAGTTATTTGTTTTTATTCATCTCTTGATAGACTGGATCTTATCAAAACATTTTTTATAATGCCCATGAATGTCTCAAAACTTAAAGCCAGAGGGATTAATACCCCAAAACTTCTTTATTTCTTCCCTTTGATCTTTTGCCTGGACTTTTATTGGCCAACCCTATTAGCCAGAAGGTATGGGGGCCTGTTGATGTAATCCTGAGAAGTCAGCACCTGGGGCAGGGTAGGAAGGAGGAAGAACAGATCTGGAGCAGGAAACAGAGACAGTCCATCACATGTGAGTAGTGGGAAACTGTTGCTGGTAGGACAAGCAATATAAGGACTGAAAATGTCACCACCAGACATTAAGGTCCTCATGAACTTAGAGGAGCCCTTAGGTGGAGAGTTTTGTGGAAGTCAGAATGGAGTGGGCTGCAGAGTGAATGGCAGGTGAGGAAATGAGGAGATTTCACTAAGTTTTGCTGAGAATGGGGAAGAGAAAAGAGAGTGACTGCTTGAGGGTGATGTACAAATGAGAGAGATGCTGTGGATAATATTTCAAAGAGCTCATTGATGTACTCCCTGCCACTCCCACCTGCTCTGCTCTCAGTGAATTTCCCCTCATACCCTGAGGGACTTTCCCTGATTCCAGCCAACCCGTTAGACAGGAATCATATACTGCTTTGGGACAAGAGGTCACTGTGAAACCAGATAGACAATGGCAGCAAATTATGGCTCTTCAGTTCAAAATGGACTTGTCTGGGTATAAGGGTATAAGGTAGAAAGACTCTGACACGTTCTTACAGAACCAGTTTTTCCTACCCCTGCCCCTGAGCTGAAAGACCCCCAGAAATGCTTTACTCACACCTTGGACTGAGTCTGACAGACTCCCCCGCCCCACTTTCATTAAGAGGGGTAAGAGTAGAGAGGACTCATGCCTCATGCCAAGGTAAGATGCGGGGTGATGGCAAGCCTCTTAGAATAATTCCCGTGCCATCCTGGTGTAGCAGCTGTACAGTGGAGGGATTTCTATCATATTGACAGCCCACAGAACATCATCCCTACATTACATTCTTCATGACATTATGCTAACTGGACCCCTCCCCTGCTGAGTGGACCTTGGAAGATTCCTTGGTATCTTTGATTATTAATGTGGACCTTGGGACCATATGGAGAAGCAGGAACTACAGAAACTATGTTCTCTGTGAATTTATTGTTCCTCTTCCCCCATTCCCTTAGCACTATCATATATGGAGATTATGGGTGGTGATTAATATTTTAGGTTGCCAAAGGAAGTATGACAAATTGATGTCACTCCACAATAATATGATAATATAATGAGACATTGAGTGTTTCCTACGCCAGAGACATGAACTCTTCGCCTGAAGGAAAGAGGAGAATGGATGCTGTGGGGCAAGGGGTTGAATAGTACTGGATATCTTCCATTTGTTCTTTTGCATCCACTATCTACCCTTTTCTGCTCTTGTGGGAGGCTGAATAATAACCCCCAAAGATATCCAGGTCATAATCTCGGGAACCTGTGAACGTTACCTTATATGGTGTTAAAGATTTTGAGATGGAGAGATTATCCTGGATTATCTCACTGTGCCTTAAATGCAATTAGAGTGTTCTTACAAGAGGGGGAAAGGAGAATCTGACGCAGAAGTGAAGAAGGCCACGGGAAAGAAGCAGAGAGAAGCAAAGTCAGAGAGGGAAGATGTACATCACTGGCTTTGAAGATGCAGGAAGAGACCAAGAGCCTAAAAAAAATGCATGGAATGTCACCCTAGACTCTGGAAAAAGCTTGGGAACTGATCATCCCCTGGAGCCCTTGATTTGAGCCCTGTAAGGCTTGTTTTAGACTTCTGGACTCCAGAACTGCAAGAGGATACATTTCTGTGGTTAAGCACTACATTTGTGTTCATTTGTTGCAACAGAAATAGGAAAAAATATATACAATCCTGTTCTCTGCCTTGCATGGACTCTAAAATGGCTCCTTTGCCCTCTCATTTTTGGCCCAGTTGGCTACTCTTGTTTAATAGGATCTAAGATTATTCAGGAATAACTAGAGAGAAAGTATTCAGTCAGACTTATCCAGGGATGACATTTTGTGTAGTAGGTTCAGGGATAATGGAGTTGGATTGTGCAGGCTGTCAGGAGCCAACTGTGTACATCCCTCCCTAACCCCATGTTCAATGGCATCATGGTGATGGCTTGAAATCAGCCAGCCATGGGAAAACTTACACCATGGAAATCAGCAAATGCTACAAATCAGCCACCGATTCAAATTGCTTGTTAAATATTTGTAAGCATCCTACTGAACGAAAAAAGAAAGAGATTATGATATTGGGAAGAGAATTACTAAAATTACTCTGTTTGATTACTAAAAATTTAAAAACATGACATATAAAGGGCCTCAAGGATTAGATAAATATATTAATAAACACAAAATTCAAGTCACCTCTAGTGATCTGGAGAGGGAGATACAGTCAGGGAAGGGATATGCAGGGCTCCCAAGGTACTGATAATATTGTATTTATTAACTGTGGTGGGTATATGAATGTTCATTTTATTATTATTTATTAACTGTGGTGGGTACAGGGGCGTTCATTTTATTATTACTCTTTAAGCTTCTAGCTAGGTTTTATACACTTTTTTGCAGGTATGGTATACCTCCATTACATATTTCTAAAGTTGGTTTGTAATTTTTTTGAGACTAGTATACAGACTCAGTTGTTTTGTCAGAGAAAGATATCATGGAATGGTTAAGAACCTGAGCTTTGGAGGCAGACTCAAAGTCCAAACCTGAATCTACTGATACTAGTTCTGTGACCTTGTGCAAAGTGTCTTTTATTTCACAATTTTTTAAAACTTTTATTTATTTTTTAAAATTTCTTTTCAGTGTCCCAGAATTCATTGTTTTTGCCCCACACCCAGTGCTCCATGCAATATATACCCTCCATAATACCCACCACAAATATTTTTTGAGTACCTACCATATTCCAGACATCAGGTTGTGTACTAGGAATACAATAATTCAGAAGACAGGTGGGCCAGAATCACAATATCATTTTCTCTTGTTATAAATCTTCTACTTTGGCCTCTATGACCCTCAGTTCTTATCAAGGACTTGGAATTTGTGAAGATTATGCAGGGGTTAGCAGAGGTTATGATACTCGGTAATTGCTCCATTAGTGGTAACTATTTTACAACTAACATGTAAGAGAAATAAAATGATCTTTCATTTATCAGGCAACACTTGGAAGGAAGTTCCATGTAAATGAATTTTTCTAGACTTTAATTCCTTGTTGTCTTGAATTTTTTTAACTGAGGTATGACATGCTTATAGTAAGTGTACAAATCATAATTAATAACAATAATTTTATATAATTATACACCCATGTAACCACCATTACATCAAAAAGAACATATTTCCAGAAAAGTCTCACAGAAATTCCTAGAACTTTTTGATTTTAGACATTTTCATGACTAAATTTCTGAAAACTTTGACATGCTTTTTTTGGTTTTGGGAAGGGAGGAGTAGAAACATAACATAACTGTGTTGTTGGTTATTGCCAAGGGGTGCTAGAATTTGCTGTGTTCTTTCTTCTCTTCCTTTCCTTCTCTGTATCTCTTTTAGATATAAAAATATAACATGAGGTTGGATAAGTTTGTGTCTGATTTTTGGTCTTTTCTAGCTAACATCAGGCCTTTCTCTTAAATGTCCACACTTCCTTAATGTACATTATTTTTAAGTTTTTGTAGAGTCATATATAAATTACTCATAACTACATGTGAAGTAAGAATCATATTGGCACTAAAGGCAAATAAAGCCCAGTGAAGGACTTTTTAGTGACAAGACCTTAGGACAGCTATGTCAGGCATTTAAAGAGATTTTGTTTGTTTTTTGACAATTTTTTTTCTCTTCTATGAGTTTCACATAATTTGGGCCTGAAGTGGAGTGATCTTACACATGGATTTATTTCTCCAAGTAGCATCCTTTCAAAACTGATAGTAATTTGGTCCCTTCTTATAGATGAGGAAGGAGGCACAGTGCGGAGTATAGCTCACACTAGGGCAGCTGTCTTAGTCCAGGGTCTTTTCCTCCCTGACACTTGAAGTTTCAGAAATATCCCTTTTCATTTCTCTAGGAACCAAGTAAATCTGAGAGTTGGCGATTATCTAAACAGCCAGGTAATCCCAGCAATTACTTCCTTAGGGCAGACTGTGGTCCTGTAGAGATACTCCAGATTGACCACTTGATCTTGACTCACTTCCTGCTCTTTGGGAGTCATGGATAATTCTAGACTTCAGATCATGTTAGGGGATGAATTACTGGAGTGGGATGGATGTATTCGGTATGCAACACAAATTCATAGATGGGTGCCAACTGTCCACATGTGTCCCCTGAGTCCTTTTGTAAAGACTTGGCCCAGCAAATTCATTTTATTCTTAAACAGAAACTTAATGAATAAAAGACTATCAAGGCTAGACCTTCAGGGGTGTGTGGATCTCACATCCACCCATCCATCCATTCATTGACAGCTTGCTGTGTGTTAGACCCTGTGCAAGGAGCTGCTTGTAACTCCCAAGAACCCCTGGCTCATCCCTGCCTGCCACCTCTGAATGAATGTACTTTCTTGGCTTCGTTTTATTTCTCTTTTCTTAGAGACCCATCATCTCCATGCAGTGTGGACCCAGTTTAATCTTGGTTTGGAAATAAGCTCATTTTTCTCCCCATTTATAGAGAGGAGTCTCCACAAGAGAGAGGCGGTATTGCTTTGTGGGCTGTGGAGGAGAGATCATTGCACTGCCTGAGATAGCTTTTCTCCCCTCTGCAGACTCCGAGAGTCCCACTTGGACTCCAGAGTCCCGTTGAGAGCATGACAGCAATGTTTATGTGCAATTCTAATGCTGGTTTGAGCAGCATAAGTGCTTTTTAATGCATAGCATTACAGCGAGTGGGCCCTATTCTCTCAGGCTCTGAATAGCTGTCTAGAGGGGCGTAATTCCCAGCTCTGCCTCCAAGCACAGTTATTTACAAGCTCAGTTACACGTTCACGTCAAGTGTGGTGAAAGCCAGGATGGAGATGGGCTGAGTTGAAGCAATTTGGCAAGTCTTTATTCCCTGCATAATCACTCAGATCCCTCAGCTACCCTTGACCAGAGCTTCCTGTTCACATATGTCAAAGGGAGCCTGGGAATTTGGGGAGATCGACTGCAGAAGTAAAATTTCTTCCTTTTGCCCCATCAACCTCTTTGTTACCCTCTACAGCTACACTTACATTAAGATTCCCAGCCCAGATGTGTCCACTGCTCTCTATCTCCACAGCTTTGCCCTGTACCAAATTCCTTAAGTGTCCAAATTAAACCTGCTTCCGTTTTCCATCCCTTGCCCTAATCCAGCCATCACCCCACAAGCACACCAGTTTTTTTTTTTAGTATAAATCAGATCTTATCATTACACTGCTGAAAACTCTCCAATGCCTTTCCATCAAGTTCAGAATAAAATTTACCTCATATACCTCATTGCATGCTCTCTCTGTCTTGCTCACCACAATCCAGTCACACTGGCCTCCTAACTAAAAGACACCAAACTCAGTTCTATCTCAGGGCCTTTGCACAATTCTGCTACATCTGCCTTTCCCACCGCTGCCTTTTCTTTGCTCAGGTCTGAGGTCAAACTTCACTTTTTAAAAGAGGCTTTCCTTGAACATACAGTCTAAATAATCATTTGTATCTCCCCATTACTCATTAAACCACTGTCCTTTATTTTCCTCAAAGCACTCAACATCATAGGAAATAATCCTATTTATTTGACCATTTATGTGTTTTTCTATGTACCCTACTAGAATTTTAAAAAATCTATAGAGCAGGAATCTTTTCTTTTTTAATTTTTTTATTTTTCAGCGTACCAGTATTCATTATTTTTGTACCACGCCCAGTGCTCCATGCAATCCATGCCCTCTCCAATACCCACCACGTGGTTCCCCCAACCTCCCACCCCTCGCCCCTTCAAAACCCTCAGATTGTTTTTCAGAGTCCATAGTCTCTCATGGTTCACCACCCCTTCCAATTTCCCTCAACTCCCTTCTCCTCTCCATCTCCCCTTGTCCTCCATGCTATTTGTTATGCTCCATAAATAAGTGAAACCATATGATAATTGACTTTCTCTGCTTGACTTATTTCACTCAGCATAATCTCTTCCAGTCCTGTCCATGTTGCTACAAAAGTTGGGTATTCATCCTTTCTGATGGAGGCATAATACTCCATAGTGTATATGGACCACATCTTCCTTATCCATTCGTCCGTTGAAGGTCATCTTTGTTCTTTCCACAGTTTGGCGACCGTGGCCATTGCTGCTATAAACATTGGGGTACAGATGGCCCTTCTTTTCACTACATCTGTATCTTTGGGGTAAATACCCAGTAGTGCAATTGCAGGGTCATAGGGAAGCTCTATTTTTAATTTCTTGAGGAATCTCCACACTGTTCTCCAAAGTGGCTGCACCAACTTGCATTCCCACCAACAGTGTAAGAGGGTTCCCCTTTCTCTACATCCTCTCTAACACATACTTTTAATGCCATTCTGATCAAAATTCCAACAGTATTTTTCAAAGAGCTGGAGCAAATAATCCTAAAATTTGTATGGAATCAGAAGAGACCCCGAATCACTAAGGAAATGTTGAAAAACAAAAATAAAACTGGGGGCATCACGTTACCTGATTTCAAGCTTTACTACAAAGCCGTGATCACCAAGACAGCATGGTACTGGCATAAAAACAGACACATAGACCAGTGGAACCGAGTAGAGAGCCCAGATATGGACCCTCAACTCTATGGTCAAATAATCTTCGACAAAACAGGAAAATATACAGTGGAAAAAAGACAGTCTCTTCAATAAATGGTGCTGGGAAAACTGGACAGCTATATGCAGAAGAATGAAACTCAACCATTCTCTTACACCGTACACAAGGATAAACTCAAAATGGATAAAAGATCTCAACGTGAGATAGGAATCCATCAGAATCCTAGAGGAGAACATAGGCAGTAACCTCTTCGATATCAGCCACAGCAACTTCTTTCAAGATATGTCTCCAAAGGCAAAGGAAACAAAAGCAAAGCTGAACTTTTGGGACTTCATCAAGATCAAAAGCTTCTGCACAGCAAAGGAAACAGTCAAAAAAACAAAGAGGCAACCCACAGAATGGGAGAAGATATTTGTAAATGACAGTACAGGCAAAAGATTGATATCCAGGATCTATAAAGAACTCCTCAAACTCAACACACACAAAACAGAGAATCATATCAAAAAATGGGCAGAAGATATGAACAGACACTTCTCCAATGAAGACATACAAATGGCTATCAGACACATGAAAAAATGTTCATCATCACTAGCCATCAGGGAGATTCAAATTAAAACCACATTGAGATACCACCTTACACCACTTAGAATGACCAAAATTAGCAAGAGAGCAGGAATCTTGACTATCACGATCACCATGGCCTGGCACATAGTAGGTATTCCATAAGTGTTTATTGAAAGAACACATTTTCTCAACAAAGTATTAAGTGATGGAAACTGTTTTGCTATTGCCATCACTGCTACTGCCTCTAGATGCTGCCTTTTCTATATAGTCATTTTAGAACAAACGAAATTGGGCCACTGTGATTTTTTTGTTTTCCATTTTTCCCTTTACGGTGTTATTTGTTTGTTTGTTTTTAAGATTGTTTATTTATTTTAGGGAGAAAGGGAGAGAGAGGGCACACAAGTAGGGAGAAAGGGAAAGGGAAGGAAAATCTCCAGCAGACTCGCCACTGAGCATGGAGCCTGTCATGGGGCTTGATCCCACAAATCCATGAGATCATGACCTGAGCTGAAATCAAGAGTGGAATGCTTAACCGATTGAGCCACCCAGGGGTCCCTATTTATTTATTTTTAATCAAAATTATACATGCCTACAGTTTAAAGTGTTAACTAGTTCTATAAGGTATGTTATTTAAAAACTTAAAAAAAAATCGCAAGTCACCCTTCTGTCTCTTCCCCCTTTCCACAGGCAATGATTTTCTCTTATTTTATTTGACACCTTAGGATTTACGTCCATGTTTCAAAATATCTATTTTGTCAATTTATGACATTTTCTGTTTTGGGCATTATTGGATGACTTCCCTCTCACAAAGATGAGGATTTATCAGGATGCCTGGGTGGCTCAGTTGGTTAAGTGGCTGTCTTCGGGTTGGGTCATGCTCCCAGAGTCCTGGGATCGAGTCCTGCATAGGGCTCCCTGCTCAGTGAGGAGCCTGCTTCTCCGTCTGCCTCTGCCTGCCACTCCCCTGATTGTGCTGTCTCTCTGAGATAAATAATAAATAAAAGTTTTTTTTCTAAGATGAGGATTTATTCACCTTTCTATGAGAGATGGGGATTCAGGTTCCTTTCCTACTTTCTGGTCAATTACCTTCATGCTCCCTCCTCATCGCTGAACTTCCCACTAGAGTTCATCTTAGTTTGATTAGAGTAATATTTCATGTGGATATTACTGTAACCACTTAAATACTGTCACAACTAAGCCATATAGTAACATATGAATACTTTTCCTTTCCTGCACAACCTCTGTTCACCAAGTATGTGCTCAGATGTTCTTGCCCAGAATCTATTTGCATCCACAGGAACCTTTGCCAGAGAACTGGAGATTCTTCCTCCAACTTCAGAACTGTGACTCAGTTTGGAGAGTCCTTCGGAGAACAGAAACAGGAAACTCTGCTCAAGCCAATTTCCTATGCCTTAGTATGTTGACTCAGAAATCACTGACTCTGGTAAATTGGAAGTGTTCTTTTGGAAACACATCCGATTGGCTGTCTCATGTGTCCGTATCATGACACTGTCACGCAGCATTCCTCTCTGAGGGGCTCTTCTCTGTGGCAGCCTGAGGTTGCTAATGGAACTGTGTTATAAAGTGTTTTATAAAGTGTTTTATAAACCTCAAATTCATATCCTGAAGACTTAACCACCCAATGTGACTGTATTTGGAGATAGGGCCTTTAAGGAGGTACCAAGGTAAAATGAGGCATAATGGTGGGCCCGAATCAAACAGGTGTCTTTATAGGAAGAGAAGGAGCCACCAGGGATGCCCAGGCACAGAGAAGAGACCATGTGAAAACATAAGATGGCTATCTGCAAGCCAAGCAGAGAGGCCTCAGGAGACAGCAAACCTACTGGCACCTTGATCTTGGATTGCTAACCTCCAGGACTGTAAGAAAATAAATTTCTGTTGTTTAAGCAATGCAACATGTGTTATTTTACTGTGGCAGCCTGAGCTGAGTGACACACTTTGTAGTTTTTTAATGTTTTGGAGCTAAGGGCTCACTCAGGCAGAGAGGGGCATCTATTCCTGCCCGACTTATCCAACACTTGCAACTTCTCCAACAGCCCCAAGCCCTTTTGGGCCCATATTGGGTATACATGCTGAGTGGAATTTAGAATCCCTTTCTTACTGACCTACATGCTGCTCAATTGCTTTTTCTACAAAGGTAAAAGTATTTCACTCTCAAGATTCATCTTGATTCCTAAGGATTTACATGCTGAGTTACTTGAAGTTGAAGGAAGCCAGAATTTGTGTGGACTTCATGCCTCCACCCAGGTTGGAATTTACAGTGTTATGAAGGCTTTTCATGGTCTTTGTAAAGTTTTAAAAACTGTTAAATTTTAACTTTAACAACTTGGGTTGTAGGTTGATAGAGACACCCTATATGTATTCCCATATTGAGCAATGAATTTTCTTCTGGAAATGGATAGAAGCTCATTTCTGCTGGCTGCGGGTTCATCTTCTTTTCTAAGGAAGCCATTTTTCATTTGTCATAGGATTCGAAATTTTAAAAAATTGTCTACAGTTGTATAGCATAGCTGTCTTAATCACAAATAAATTGGCTTCTGAATGCCATTTACATATTTTTCTCATACCTCAGCTCGAGTTCATTTTTATTATTTGCTTTATTTTTATCAATGTAATACATGCACGGTTTTTAAAATTGCATTTTAAAAATAGAGAAAACAATGGTCCTTTATCCTAGTCCTCCCCATTTCTCTTCCTGCTCCCCAGATGCCAGGATTTTTAACTTTTTAAAGCTGTTTCTTCTATTGGTTACTTCTATAGTTCCAGATAATGTGCTTCTACTACTGTTTCTTGATTTATCCACTCTTGACATTATCTATTGATTATGGTGGTAAGATTAATAGCTATTTAACTCTCTTAGGCTGTCCCCTCCTCACCTGTCCACATCCTCCTAATATAGTTATTTCACTATTTTTGTTAAATCCATAATCGGTAGTTTACAGCATTATGACACAGTAAATACATCCTCTGCAAAGCAAAAGAATGTATCATGACTACCTTTTCTCTCTTTATATATAGTTTTTTTTGTTTGTTTGTTATGTTTTGTCTGGTGTTTCTAGTTGCCTTCCTGATTTCCTGGTGTTTTTCTGGCATCAACATAACCACATGATTTCCAAATGCTTCATCATGTTGGACATTGTATGAAGTCTCCTTTTTCTTGAAGACCCCTTACTCAGGGTCTTCCCTCCAACCAGCACCAGCTACCATCTTGTCCTGCAGCCCAGTGCTCTTCTGAAAAGTTCCTGCTCCTTTCTGCAGAGTTGATTCTAGGGCTTCCCATATCAGGTTGGTTACTTCCTTCTCTGGTTTCATACCCGGTTCTACTCAAGCACATTCTAAGGCAAGAGGCTGTTCATATCTTTGCATGTACGAGATGTGTACATTTTCTTCCCCATTTGGATGGATTCTTTGGCTGCATGTACAATTCTAAATCAAAATTATTTTTCCTCACCATTTTGAAGGCATCAGACCACTGTCGTCCAGTGTGTAGTACCCACTGCTGAGAAGTTTGATGCCATTCTGATTCTTCTGATTCCTCTGATTCTGATTTTGTAGTTCTTTTTCTTTCTGCTCCAGAAGTTTTTAGGGTTGTATTTTATCCCAAAGGCTCTGAAATTTCATGATAATATGCCTTAAGGTTAGCTGTTTTTAAATTCATTATTTTAGATACTTAGTGGGATTTTAACTACAAGTTTCTTTTGGGGTACCTGGATGGCTCAGTCAGTTAAGTGTCTGCACTCAGCTCAGGTCATGATCCCTGGGGTCTTGGGATCCAGCCCTGCCTCTGGCTTGCTGCTCAGTGGAGAGTCTGCTTTTCCCTCTCTTCCCCACTTGTGCTCTCTCTTGCTATCTATGTCTCTATCTTTCTCAAATAAATAAATAAAATATTTTTAAGAATAAAAAAATAAATGTCTCTACTTTCATGCTTTAGCTCTGGAACATTTTCTTGCATAAAAAAAATAATAACTTTCTCCTCTCCATTCTCTCTGGGTTCCCTTTCAGAATAACACCTATGGATCCAATGTTGGGCCTCCTGGATTACATCCTCAATAGTTCTTAACTTTCAATCTCACCTATTTCTCCTCTCCTTTTCAGGAAATTTCCTCCATTTTATGTTCTAACATCTATTGAATTTTTAACTTTAGTAATATTTTTCATTTCCAAGACCCCATTCTTGTTCTCTTAAAGTTCTTTTTAGGGGCGCCTAGGTGGCTCAGTTGGTTAAAGCCTCTGCCTTTGGCTCAGGTCATGATCCCAGGGTCTTGGGATCGAGCCCCGCATCGGGCTCTCTGCTGAGCGGGGAGCCTGCTTCCCACCCCCCGCCCCCTGCCTGCCTCTCTGCCTACTTGTGATCTCTGTCAGATAAATAAATAAGATTTTTTAAAAAGTTAAAAAAAATAAAGTTCCTTTTATTCATGGCCATCTTCCCCTATGTTTTTTTTAAGATTATATATTTATTTATTTGACAGAGAGAGATACAGTGAGAGAGGAAACTCCCCAAGCAGGGGGAATGGAAAAGGGAGAAGCAGGCTTTCTGCCGAGCAGAGAGCCTGATGCGGGGCTTGATCCCAGGACCCTGGGATCACGACCTGAGCCGAAGGCAGATGCTCAACGACTGAGCCACCCAGGAGCACCGCCCCCCTATATTTTTGAGGATACTAATTAGAATACCAATTTGGACACCAAAGTGTTTGTTTGTTTGTTTGTTTGGGGTTTTTTGTTTGTTTTGGTTTTATTTTTCAATTCCTTGAGTAACTCATCTTGCCTAGATTTTGTTTTCTTTTTTGATAAAGTATTTTTTTTTCTGGGGTGCCTGGGTGGCTCAATGGGTTGAAGCCTCTGCCTTTGGCTCAGGTCATGATCTCAGGGTCCTGGGATTGAGTCCCATCTTAGGCTCTCTGCTCAGCAGGGAGCCTGCTTCCCCCCTTTCTCTGCCTGCCTCTCTGCCTACTTGTGATCTCTCTGTCAGATAAATAAATAAAATCTTTTTAAAAAAGTATTTTTTTTTTCTGCTGGAAGCCTTCTTCAATGCCTGGTGACTCTTTGCCATCTGTTCATACTTATGTGGTGATAAAAGGATAATTGGAAGCTGAGGGTCTCCAGGGCAGGGCTTGCTAACTGGTGGTCTGTGCTCCAGGTTGAGCAAGCAGGGTCGCTGGGACACCCCTAAGTGTCACTCAATAGGCCACTAGAGAGAAACTTCTGATCTTCACAGTGCAGTAGACACATGATCACTGACATTCTGCAAGTAAGGTAGTGGGCAATGGGTGACTGGAATTCACTGGTATGTGCTCATCTTTGGGGTTAATTTCTTGTCTTTCGTCCCCTACCTCATCCCATTCCATGGCATCCTAGACCCCACTCTGAAATTCTGAGGACAAAGTGGCTCTGTTTGATGCATACTTCGCACTGTGTCTTCCCTATTTACCTTCTAGCATCTAAAAATGTATTGAAATCTCTATTCGGTGTTATCTTCTGCACAATCTTTTTGTCCCTGTGGGTTGATGTATTATATTCCTTTAGGTGGGGTCTTAGGAGAAAGAGTACATAATTCTTCACCTTTAACAAAAGGCAGCTTGAGTTATTAAGGCTTTGAAAACACATAGTAATTGTACAATTCTATTTCTATGAAATACCCAGAATAAGCAAACCTATAGAGATAGAAAGCAGATTAGTGGTTACCCTGGGCTAAGGGGAAGGCAGAATGAGGAGTGACTGCTCAGTGAGTACAGGGTTACCTCTGGGGGTGAAGGAAAATTCTGTAACGAGATAGTGAGAATGGTTGCCCAACATTATGAATTATACCCGTTTAAATTGTGAAATTATGGAAATCTTTTGTTATGTAGATTTTATCACAATAAAAAAATAGAAAAAATATGTAGTGACCATGAAAAACTTACAGATTTTCACAGAGTGTATTCAGACCATGCTCCCGTAGAATCCTGGTGTTCTACTGTTAGTGCCAATGTGGCAATTGAACAATAGCAGCCTGCCCCATTCATATTTGAAAACAGTCAGTTCCTGAGTAGAATATTCTCAGTTTCAAGTTTTCTTCCCACACAGTTTTCTTTAACTTCTGACACCTGATGCCTCTTATCTATCATGAAGCCCAATAAAAGGTTTTCTCTTATTTACTGTAAAACTAAATATAAAGAATTATTTCAAATTGAAAATATAAGTATCTCTTGCTGTTCTACAAAGAAACCAAGCCATCCCCAATTTTTTTCTTTTTCATTATTGGAAAATACAACACTCAGTTCTTAGTCAAATAAATAAATTAAAAAGCAGCTTTGCATGAAGAATTATTATAAAACTATGAACTGGTTCATTAGTTGGATCAGAAATGCAGAGGTGCCTGGGTGGCTCAGCCATTTAGCATCTGCCTTCAGCTCAGGTCATGATCCCAGGATCCTGGGATGGAGCCCGGAATCAGGCTCCCTGCTCAGCAGGAAGCCTGCTTCTCCCTCTCCGACTCCCCCTGCTTGTGTTCCCTCTCTCGCTGTGTCTCTCTATCAAATAAATAAAATCTTTTTTTTTTTTAAGATTTTATTTATTTATTTGACAGAGAGAGATCACAAGTAGACAGAGAGGCAGGCAGAGAGAGGGAGGGAAGCAGGCTCCCTGCTGAGCAAAGAGCCCGATGCGGGACTCGATCCCAGGACCCTGAGATCATGACCCGAGCCGAAGGCAGCGGCTCAAACCACTGAGCCACCCAGGCACCCAAGAAATACAACTAACATCTTTGCTACTGAGGAGCTTTGGATGTTTGGAAGAAACAGCCCCTCAGATCTGAAGTGATAATTCACTGAACAAAGGTGGCTAGATTTCCCTGACCTTGTCACCCTAGCTATCCTGGAATAAGGACGCTATGACCCTGACCAGAGGCTGACACCCCTTCCTGGTGACCCCTCTGACCAGCCTGGGCAGTGCTCGCTTTAGGTCACCTTCATGCTGGCTTAAAATCTGCTAAGGTTGACAGAGCACTTAGTATGCTAAGAGCTTTTTAAGGCCTGTCTTTTTTAATCCTCACGACATTGCTATTTCCATTCTACAGATAAGAAAACTGAGGCTTGAAAAAGTTAAGTAACTTGCTCAAAGCTGTATAGGTTGCAAGTAGCAGAATCTCTGGTGGCTTGCTCTTAAGTCTGGCCTTGTAGCCATCTTCCCTTTTGCAAATTCTCCCATTTCATGACCTCTGGTCACAGTACAGTTAAGAAATGCTAAAACAAAAACAAACAAACAAAAAACACAAAAATACCTCTGGAGGAGCAGCTGTCAGAAGACCTCAATTTTCCTCTTAATGTCACCTTTACGTACAGTGCCAGTAAAATAGAATTGTCAAGAGGGCAGGGAGCCCAGATGCAGGTGAGCAGAATTCAGCAGGAGGCAGGACATCATGGGGGCAATGGTCTGGCAACATTCCTGGGGCAGTTTTTCCTAGTCCTACAAAAATGGGGCTGCTGCAGGGGTGACACCATCTGCCCCAATCTGCTTAGGCTGCTGATCCAGGTCAGCTGGCCTTAGATTCCCAGGATAGGACCTGTGGGGCCAGTGAAAGACTAGTTACTTCAGGGCATGTGTGAAGGGTTGTGCCGGCCAAGGTGCAAGTGATGGACCTTTCACAAGTCTGGAGAGAGGTCCAGGCACTCTTTATGCTCTCTTCACTGGTATTGAAAGAAAACACTAGAATCTTCCACTAGATTATCTCCATAGGTTCAGAATGAATTACCAATTATCTACATTTAATTTTAATCTAAGAGTATAAGAAATAAATTTACCTTTTAATTTATGGGCTGACACTGGCACCCTTGCTGGTTCACTTGTCACAGGGTCTTTGTTACACAGAATTCTCTTAGTTCCCTGATGGAAGCAAGTGAATGCCTCATGGACCCTCTACTTATCAGACACGTCAGCTGTGTTATGTGTTCACATGTTCCCAATTAAGTAGAAGTACGGACTGGATCATCATTGCTAACATTGTAAGCACCTGTGAACAATGAGAAATGACAGAGTCAATGGACACTGTACGTCCAGGACAAGCTCAACAGCAGCCATAATGCCTGGTCAAAACAGTGGCAAAGATCTGACAAGAAGTTGGCATTAAAAATAAAGTTGAAAAAGACTATAGTAATAATTTTATACTCATTACCATTTAAAATGAACCTGACTCCAGGAGTATCTTATAACTTTGGCTGGCACATAAGGGTAAAACTATCATATTAGCCAAAAAATTATCTATAATTTTTTCAATGGTGTTTAAGTCATGGGAGACATGACGTCATACTATATGAAATTTCACTGGACTATATAAATATTAAAAGTCTTCTTTTGAGGTTTCTTAAATACAGAAGTACGATGTAAGTAAATGAATAAACATTTGAGGGTGAAGCCTCAAATTTTTTAATTGATAGAGGGTTAATTAGAGGGGAGTTTGGAGATCTCAGGTCAGTTGAAATACAGCCTCTATCCTTAACAAGAAGCACAACAGCCTTTCTCACTTGATTCTGGCCCACTTATGGCAGCCCTGCCCCTGATGGGTTATACACACACTCTCATACACAGTCTCACTCACTTTCTCAACACACTCACACATGCATTCTCACACACAAACATACGCACATTCACACACTCTGATACTTTCTCAGTACACTCACATACACACTCACACACATGCTGTCACACACATACACACTCTCAGACATGTGTGCTCTCTCACACACACTTTCTCAACATACACTTTCTCACACTAACATACACACACTCACACAGTCTCTCTCTCTTTCTGTCTCTCTCTCTCTCTCTCTCTCTCACACACACACACACACACACACACAGCCCAGGCTGTTGGTTCCTGTTCTTAAAATACACTTCTCCTTAAAACGGCACATATACACCTTTCTTCATTCCTGATATGCCCTTTTAAGACTGCTATGCTTCCAAACTCCTTTAGTAAAGGAGCTAGAAAAAGATTTATCAAAACTTGCCAAAGATAGCACAAAAATGAAATATTGACTAATCATTCTATAGATGGTGATATACAAATCTGGAATAAAATATTAGTAAATAGAATATAGCAACTGTTTAAGTGAAAAATCCACCAGAAAGTAGAATTCATTCAAGAATTAAAGAAGGGCTAAATATTAGAAAATCTTTTCATATAATTCATTTTATTAGTAGGTCAGATAAGGAAAACAAAGTGATGATCTCAATAAATGTAAGGAAAGCATTTGGTAAAATTCAATATAAATACAAAATGGAAACTCTAAGTATAAACAGAAATTTTAACTTGATTAATATGCAGGTATATTTGCATGTGTGTATAAGTACATATATATGTACACATGTATGTTAATACATATGTGCAAAATAACACATATTTGAAAAGCCAGAATTATGCTTAATATCCAAGCACTAGAAGACTTCCCATTGGAATAAAAACAGTGGCATGATTTTAGGTTCTATGATTGCACACATGAAAAACCCAAGAGAATCAACTGAAAACTATTAGAAATAGTAAGAGAATTTATTAAGATGAATTGCTGCAAAGTTAATATAAAAAGTAGTTTTCCTGTATTCAAATATACCCAATTGGAAAATATGTCAAAAGGAAAAATATCCCATTTACTATTTCAACCAAAATCATCCTTCTACTGCCATCCCCTCAAAAAGGAATACATTTTGAAATAACTGGGAAAGACCAAAATGAGGAAAACTACTCACTACTATTTTCTGAAGAAAAGCTACAACAAATATTTTAATAGAAAGGAATGCCTTTCTAGTGAATGGGAAGATTAATGAATGAAGTCTTCCTACGTGTACCTTCTCTGTTATCCCAGTCAAAACACCTGTATCATTTTTTATTCAACAAATCATATTTAAGTTCACCTATAAAATTTAAAAAGTTAGAATCACCAGAAAATCTCTGAAAAGGAGGAGTAATGAAGGACACTAACTCAGCTACATATTAAAATACATAATCAAGCTACAGTAATCAAAACTTACACAGGTTTAGATAGAAGATTTAAATAAGCAGAGCAGAAAATTGAAAAAGAAAAGATCTAATGCATGTGGGAGTTTTGTACATGGTAAGAGTAGCATTTCAAATCAGCAAGAAAAAAAGATGGATTATTCAATAAACAGTGTTGGGACAACTAGCTAGCCATTTGGGGAAAAATAAAACCTGATCTCTATTTCATTCCTTACATTAACTTGAATTCCAGATGGAGCAAAGATTTAAACATTAAAAAGATAAAGCCATAAAAGCACTAGAAGGAAACTTTTTGTAGAAGGAAGACCTTTTTAAGCATGGCACAAAACCCATAAACCATAATGGAAAAGATTAGTAAGGTGGACTATCTACATTTTAAAGCCTTTAAATATAGCAATAGCTATTAAAATTCAAATCAAACATACACTTTGACTTAGCAATTACGTTTCTAGGAATTTACCTGATATCTGAACTCCAAAAATAGGGGGACAAAAAAGAAAAAAAAGGGAACCATGTATGTAAGGATGTTCATTGCAAAATTATTTATAGTAGCAAAAGAAGACCTGCAACAACCTAAACATCCATCAATAAGAACTAGTCAAGTAAAATATTGTACAAACAAAGGATGAGCCACGGGTAGTTATTTAAAAGAACATGGTGAGTCTACAAGTGCTATAATGGAAAGCAATCCAACATGCTATTAACTGAAAGGGAGCAAGATACAAAGCACAAAAAGGTCATTATACACACTGGTTTTAATGTAAACATTCATAGCACTTTCTAATGTATAAGAATTTTATTTCTGTTATCCCATAATTATACCTCTTTTCTCCCCCAGTACAGTCTCTACCAGCTTTTTCCTCTCAGCGGGTAGAATGTGCTCCCAGGTAGCACTCCCCAGCCTTTCGGAAGGTGTGGCACAGGGAGATGATAGAGTGTGCATAGCATGCTGAGGGAAGTAGATGAGGCTGCTCATGTCAGAAGCAACCCTGTGGTGGGGGAGCTCCAGGTCCCAAGCTGGAGTGAAGGGAAGCAGTAATCAGTATAGGTATACTATAGCCCATTCCCAGTATGCCAGGATACTGTGTTGGAACATTTCCTCAAGAGTCCTAGCACTGAAGCCTTGGGCTGCAGATAGAAGGGACTGGCCTGGGAGGGAAGTGAAAGGGGAATCTTGTCCTGGCACATTCTGGGTCAGTGGGGAAGAGAGAGCAGCAGTCAAAGGAGGAGCTGAAGGGAGGGATCTGAGGGATTGTGCTCAGTCCAAGCAGGTTCAGGACCCTGGGAAGATATGCCAGCTGCATCCCTTTCCAGGCATTACACACAGAATGATGCTTGGGGGCTATTAGGTTTTGTCCTAAGATGAGCAACTTCTGCCAAAATGAAGTATGGGGAAAATGGTGCATATGGAGCTAGACAGACAGAGGTGGAATTCCAGCTGGGCTACTTTCCAGCTCTGTGACCTTGGACAAGTTACATCACGTCGAAGGCAAAGTAACCTCATCTGGAAAGTTGGATTAGTAACGAACTTGCAGGATGGGGGAGAAGGAAACAAATATGTGTTGGTTTGGGGTCAAACATGGTATCCTCTTTTATTTTTATAACAAGTCTGCCTTCAAGACAACACTTACAGAGAGGTATATCAAGTTTGCTAAGAAGTTTCCTTAAGCCCTTCAAATCTCCCCACATTTCCACTTGATCACAATGCATAAAACTTCTTCAATCCACAGAAAATTCTCTTCTCTCTCTGCCTCTTCCTCCCTCTCCCTGACTCTTCCTCCCCGACTCCTCCCCCTAATTAAAGGGAGAAATTATAATATTCAAATATCTGGGAGGAGAAGCGTCACACTGAGTCCCATTCTCCCTCACACGGAAGCAGTCATGACACAACCTGACAAATGATGACTTTACATTGTTTTCTGAGTTTTGGTGGAGCAGGCAAAGTGTACCAGCTCCAATCTCAGGCTGAATCTAAAACCCGGAAGGCATTATCTGCCCTTAGGAGAGAAATTCAAAACAAGGTACCAGGTGTTAAAAATCTCAAGTTCCTGAAGAAAAGCTAAATCCCAGGGTCACGACACCAGCAAATTTTATTCTCACTCAAGCAAATCGGGAAACTGTCCAGGGCAGCTGTCCTATGTGTGGTGCTCTGACAATCCAGACTGCTTTCATCTGAGGCTTGGCCATCTCAGTGCAGGACCTCCACACTGGCCAGGAAGGGAGAGAGCTTGGAAAGACATACAGGGCTCTTCACTGCCTCAGCCTGGAAGCGACCCAGGTTACTTCTCCTAACAGACCATTGACCAGAACCAGATATAAGTGGAATATAACTGTTGTGGGTGAGGGGAGGCAGAATGTCTGGAACTGCTGAAAGAAAAAGAGAACCAGATGCTGGTGGTTCTGATGACAGACTTGTTGGCTTTCTAATGCCAGAAGAGGCCAGCTCTGTTGAATCTCAGCAGGCCCAGCAGTGTGGACAGGGCTAAGGTTTGGCCTGAGGGGCACACATGGGGGCAACCTCCTTCAGCAAAACTTTAGTTAGTGCCCACTCCCTCCCGGGCTCTGTGCTAGCCATACAGATGTGAAGGGACGCAGCCCTACCTTTGGGAAGCTCACACTCCAGAAGCAATTTTGAATCTCGGTGTAACACCTGGGTTTCTTGTATCAGCAGCAGCAAGGCATGTTTCTAATCAGGTCCCCAGGGTCCTGCAACTGCCAATTCCCAGAGTGGTCTCGGGAAGCTTACCTCGTGCCGGGACACTGGGTTGTGTCTGCCAGGACAAACACTGGCATCAGTCGCTGACCACCAGCCTCAAAATCATGAGCCCATTCACTGCTGAAGCCCGAGTGCTGCTGCCACCAGCCTAGCTGCAGCAGCCGAGTGAGAACAAAATTTCATCCATTGGCAAAGCTAGTGAGAACAGCCACTCAGCATCACACAGATCTCATAACTCATCTGGCTGAAACTTTCATCTGTGTTGGCTAGTGGTTGTCAGATTATGAACCCCAGACAGGCAGCACCAGCAGCACCAGCAGCACCTGCAAACAGGTGGAAATGCTAATCCTCAGGCCCCACCCCACCCCCACTGAATTTAGAAACTGTGCAGTAGGACCCGGCAATCTGTTTTAACAAGCTCTCAAGGTAATTTTGGTGTATGTGCAAGTTGGAGACTTTTTTTTTTTCTTTAAAAGTAATGTCAAATTTAACCTGGCAAGTATACAAATTGGATTTGTGGAGCATGTTAGCCTGCCTGCTGCACAGTAAGCAGAAATTTCTTCAGATGATCGATGGATAGGGTTAAGAATCCTTTTGAGAATCCCAATACATTTGGGCAGAAATGTGGAATCTGTTTAATTCCCATTAAAGGCTCCAGACATACCTCCCCAAACATCCATCGTAGTGCCTCCACTAAAGATTTGTAGACACTCCGGTCCTCTTTCCTCTTGCCCCCAACGCCCCACCCCCACCATAAAATCCAACATACTTTACTACTTTGCATGTGGCTGGCATTCAGGCTTTCTCCTATCTGGGTAAGACAAATTTCTTGAAGATGGGAAGAAACATCAAATTAATATTAATATCAAATCAAGCCCCCTCAATAAGAATCACTCTGGTGTGACAGGTTCCATCTCCAGTCTATGCCATCTCCCAATTCAACATATTAATGCTGTGCTGACCTTCCTAACCCTATCTTGCACAATCAGCCAGGTACTATGAATAATAAAACAGACACAGAACTGACAAAGTAGCACCCCTTCCTTCACGTAGAACTAGGGTTTGAGCCAAAATCCACTGCAGCATGTCCTTTCACAGCAAGTTTGGTGCATTTCAGGTTTCCTATTGGGTCAAAAGCAGAGTCCACCAGATTTTCCAGGAAACCCAGTTACATCGTCTTGTCCTTCACACACACAAAATGTGTTCAGACCAAACTTCTTAAAGGCAGCAAGAGTTCTCCTTGATAATGAAGAGCATTACCTAATGCTTTTCCCATTGGTCAATTGCCTGAGTAGCTGTGACACAACTTGCAGGAACCTGACCTCACTCCTACTTTTTCTGCTACACAAATGAAGACTTAGGGATTCCTAAGAGAATACGGCTATGGAAGAGTAAGCTGTAGGGGTAATGAGAATTCTCCGATAAATATTCCTGTGGGATGAGGCAAGTTATCTAACTTGTCTGCATGTTAGTTTCCGCATCTGTAAAATGGGGATAGTATTAGGAACTCAAATCAGGTTGACATATATGTTGCTGCTTAATGAATAGCTGTTGAATGAGATAAAGAAAAAAGAGGGGTGCCTGGATGGTTCAGTCAATTAAGTGTCTGACTCTTGACTTTGGCTCAGGTCATGATCTCAGGGTTGTAAGCTCAAGCCTTGGGTCAGGTTCTATGCTGGGTGTGGAGCCTGCTTAAGGTTCTCTCTCTCCCTCTCCTTCTGCCCCTCTCCTTCCCTGCCCCCACTCACTTGCATTTTCTAGAAAGAAAGAGAGAGAGAGAGAGAAATAAGAAATAAAGGAGCTATAATAATGCCAGCTATAATCCAGGGTCATAGGATTAGACTTGCACAGCCAGGGGCTAAGTCTTAGAGGTCTGAGATCTCACACAGCCCTTCATTCCAGACCATACCTTGGCCAGGATGCTGAGGGATATGGCTTCTCTTCCTGGTTCTGCCTTATTTTTTACAGCACCCAATACCAGAGTCCCTCTTCTTCCCCAGGAAACAGACAACTTTTTTGACTCTCCTTTCCCAGGTTGGCACAAGATTTTGCCTCAGTCCACAGCTGCAACTGGCCTCCTGGGCTCTCTCATTAATGGTGGACCCTTACCTTCATTCCAGGCCTCCTTCTCCCTCAAGCCTCTCCTGTCTTTGGGAACACCTGGGTCTCCCTCACACAACCTTGCCATTGACTTTGAGGAGAGTTTTAGGATCTGCATCTCTTGAGAGCTCTTAGTAGACACAGTTGGTTCTGAGAAAGACATTGAAGATAATGTTCCATCTTTAGAAGTCTCTTAGAAATCACATGCAATGAAACATCATAATAACAACAACTAGATTCTACTATTTAAGCTCTTCATGGATTAACTCTTTATTCCTCACACCAACTATGTGAAGCAGGGAGTACTATTACCATTATACAGATGGAGAAACTGAGGCACTGAGATGTTACATAACTTGCTCAAGTTTAGACAAATTATAAGTCACAGGGCAGAGCTACCAGCCCAGGCAGTTTGTGACTTTAACCACAACACTATGGCTGCCTCTAGTGTGCCACTGCACTTTCTCCATCCCTGCAAAATTTGAACCGTCACTGATGACAAGGAGGCCAATCAACATGTGCAAGATGTCAGTTCGGAGCAATGACTGGTGAATATAAAATGGAGCAGGAAAGCTGGAAATGGTCAAACTCTTGTCACTTTTCAGACTCTCTGACAATTGGTTCCTGGGAACATATTGTATGACGGAAAGACCAGAGACTTAGGTTTAGAGAGATCAGAATGTCTTAGCTCTGTTATGAGTTATGTTTGTTATGTCCTGGGATAGGTTATTCAAGCTCCCCAGCCTCAGCTTCTTCATCTTTAATATGGAGATAATAAATAGTTGGCCCTCAGTCCAACAACTGGCCTCTAGTTCTATTCTGTACTGCCAAAGGAGGAAACCTACCTATGACATTATTTTCTGTCTCTGATGCCAGCTGCATGTAGGTTAGTCTCTCCCAATGGGAGATGCTGGGGGAAGATTAAAAGCAATAGGAAAAGAGGGTCATTTTCCTGTAGCAACACTTGCTATGGAGGCCCCCAGAGGGTAATTATGGGCTATTGCAAGAATGGTAGTGATCACCATAACAGCAGGGTGGGTGTGATGGTGGGATATGATGACTGTAAGACCATGGCTGGGATGTCTGTGTCTGACTTTTCTGGACACACTGCAGAAAGAGAATGACAAGCTTAGGGCTTTAATCTCTCAGCTCAAGTTCTGATCACAGAACCAGAGAGCTTCTCTGATGGCCCTAAAGGAATCTCTTGTCTTTTCAGCCACAGGATGGATATAGTCCCCAAATTCTATCCTACGGGTTGGAGAGTTACAATGTAATTTGAGTTCAGGGGCTAATCAGATTTTGTATGTGACAGTGTGAGGATTGATTTGGAAGGGGTGGGTGGGACCCTGAGAATTGGAAGCGGGTCATCTGGACAGACTAAGGCAAATGTGTGAAACTCCTGATCTCCCACGTACCCTTGCTGGGAACAGTCCTTTCTCCCCAACCTGAGAAGACTAGAAGACCCTCACCCCAAGGCATTGCTTTAAAAAATGTTGCAGTTCTCAAAATTCACTCTCTCCAACCTTCATGGCCACCAGACTTGTTACTAGTATCAGAGTCCAACAACTCTAAGGGTAAAAGTTTAATGTCTGGCCTTGAAGACTTATATGCCTAAATAATTGCAAGATTTTGTTCATTCATATTGGCAAACCCTAAGAAGTATACACGAAAATGGATTATAAGGCTGTTAGACCAAGGAAGATGAGCAAGACATTGGATTGGGCCAACTGAGGTGAGTACAAGAAATGGATAACCACTCGAACTTTCTATTTCTCCTTTGGGAAGAGAGTAAAAGTATATTGGTTTATATAAGAGATAGTCCATTGTATTAAATGAAAGCATGAATTTGTTGATATTGTTGGTGAAAATTTTAAAAAGTATATGCAGATTCTCAGTAGCCAAAAGGGTGAATGTTTCAGTCTCACACTTGTTCTTCTATACTCTTCTATATACTGCCAGGACCAGGAGCTTGAAAACTACATTTCCCAAACTCTATTGCCTGCTGACTTCTGAAAGTCCAGCAAAAGGAAGGGCTGGCCAGAGATTAGAAGACAGGTGGAAGAGAGGAGTTGTTTCTCTGCTTCAGGATCTAGCAGTGACCACACTGGTGCTGGAGGCTGTTGCAGGTGAAACAGTGATGATGGATGCAACAACAGGTAACCACAGGTCCCTGCAATCATGGCAGTGGTCACTGCAGCTGAGGCAGTGGCTGTATCAGCAGTGGAGGGCAGGACACCTGCACTTTGTGCTGAGCAGCAGCCGTGTGGTTCTCCCAGCACATGAATGCAACAGTAGAGCTCTGTCAGCCTCAGTAGTGAGTACACACCAATGGGCTCTGAGTAGCGTAGCCTTCCCTTTTTGTTCCTCCAGATCTTACTTTTGTAACACATTTTCCATATTAAGTTTCCTCTAATTGAAAGACCTAGATGGATTTCTGTTTTCCTGACTGACAGAAGGAGAGAAAGATATGATCTCCTTCCTTATATGGTTGTTGAATTAAAGAAGATACATGTAAGGAATGCTCAGTACAGCATCTGACCTTAAAGAAGTGTTTAAAAAATAGCTCTATAGCCTCATATTTAGTTATTCAACCAAAAGTTACTAAGCATCAACTTTGTGCTTTGAGATTTTGCTGTTTTGATGCCGATTTTGATGTTTCTGGGACATCCAAGGTGGGCACAGAGAAAAGAGAAGAATGCCATGCTCAGGGAGTCTTTAAGACAAAGATGGGAAATGCCAGCTATTAACTATTGTATCTTAGCTCCAAACCCATTCTTCTCCATCCTGCTCTATGATGCTGGTACTGGAACTCTGGAAAGTATAACTTTCCTTTGCCCTAAACGAATGAGTCCTGTTAAGTCCTCAGGATAAGAGCTTCAAAGGGAGCCTGGAAGGCAGGAAGAAACAGAACTTGTTCCTTCCTGCTTGCTTGCTACTTGCTTCTATCAGGATGGCCCAGCAATGGGTCTTCACTCCAGGAGCAGTCGGGTCCAGTTTCCAGCTTTTTCCAGCACTCCCAGACATAGTCTCATTACATCCATATGCAAGTGTCAGAACTATCCAGGTAGTGCCTCTCCTCTTCATTCTGAGGAGCTCCGCTGTGCTCCTCCACAGTGCTCCTCCCAGTGTTCCTCCCAGTGTTCCTCCTAATGTTCCTCCCAGTGTCTAGTTTCAATCAGTTACACCTCTATCACTGTGTTCTCCTAACTTTTGGGTGCGTGGCTTCTTACTATAGGGTTCCTTTTTGGCCTTTTAAGTCTTCCAATACCTTTAACCAGTTCCTTATTTTAAATTCCCTCTGTTAAAATAATGAATGTGGTTCTCCTTTTCTGACTGGACCCTCCTTGACACAAGGGACGGTGCATGAGGAATATCTAGATGGAAGGCTGAGGAGTAAATATTGACCCTGAACCACACAGTGCCATTAATCAGGGCTCTCCACAGCTGCAGAAGTCAGGCCTAAACCCTTTGTCTTTAAGTGTGCACTGGTGATTAAATGAAAGACTGAGCTGATTATAGACACTAGAGAACTAACAAAGAAATGAAAAGCTAAAAACTTCATTTCATACTATAATCATGTTACTTTCAAGTAGTATTAATACATCTTTTGCATAATTTGCATTGTCATTATTATTCTTTTAATGATGATGAATGCATTATCATTAAAATACTGTATCAGATACTACATCAGATACTTCTGTTGTAAAGCAAACCACACCAAAAACTTAGGACTTAAATACAACTGAGGTCATTCATGATTCTGTGGACTGGCAAATCGTGCTGGGCTGGCTCAGTTACATGATTCTTCCAGTCTCAACTAGACTGATTTTTGTGTTGACAGTTGGCTGCCAGATAAACTGAAAAGAGCTTAAGAACCCATGAGGAAAAGTGACTCAAAACTCTTTTACATTAACTTTAGCATCTTGGAACAGGGAGAACAGGATCCATTGAAAGAGAAAAAGCACTAGAGCACAAAAGGGAAGGCAATGAGAGGAAAGGTATCCAGGAAAATGTTTCCAATCCTCCTCCTGCCTCTCAGAACACTTTTCTCTCCTTGTTCCTAAGTTCTCCATAACTTCCAACGGTGGCTACCTGGGGACATAGAACTGTTCTTTTTTGACTCTCTGTCTGCATTGATTGATGATTTCCTCCCTCTACACCTCTCTCCCCATGTTTATAGTCATTCTTTTAAATCCCTTTCCACCTTTTTGTCTTTTTTTTTTTTTAGTACCTATTCTGGTCCTAAGAGTACCTTCCCATCCTTCTCCTCCTCCCTTCCTCCCACAGGGTCCTCCTACAGGCCTCCTGCTCCCTCTACGATTTGTTTCAGAAAGATCCTGCATTGCTTTGAAAGGAAAGAATGGTACTTAACTGTGGTGCATTTGCACAAAGGGAAGGAAAGAAAGACTGGGCAAAAAAGAGCCAGTTTTAGCAACTTCTCATATTCCTGGAAATCCCTGGAAACTCCCTCATGAACTGAGGCTCAAGGAAAACTGCTTTTTGGTGTTGTAGCTCCTGTTTACTTTCTCCCCACATCACAACTTGTTGTTAGCAGAGCAGCAGTAAAGTTCTATGCAGCATTTTTCTGCAAATGCTCAGTATTTTAATTACATAATTAGTTAAAGAAGCCTTGGGGATTCTAATGATTCTCACACATTTTCTGCAAAAGAATATTGTTTTACTTCCAAACTGACTTACAAACCTTTTATTTTGGGAAACAGTTTGTAAGTTGGGGACGTCCTTGCCTTAGGCTAGATTCCCAAGAAACAAGAGCCTGGGATAAGAGTTCATGTTGAAATGATTCATTAGGATGTATCCTCAAGAAAAAAATAGATAGGGACTAGGGAAGGGGAACCAACAAAAACAAAAGGGACACGCAAGGATGGCATCCCTCACTCAAGAGCTGCTCCCAAAGGGACGAAAATCCTCAAGCACTTTAGACTCTCTGGGGCCTCTAAAGAAGTGGCTTTTAAGGTCCCTGAGGGAACCCCTCTGACAAAGAGGCCCAGGTTCTAGCTATTAGGGGTGAAAGTATCCGAGGAACTAGCATGCAAGAAAACGGTAAAGGACTCATGGTGATATTAGTGGAGTACCAACAATTTAGACTACTTTCCTGCATTACCTACATTTATTAGTGTTTCATACATGTTTGCCCTTATTTGTTGAATGACAGAATAAATAAATGTGTGAATTTGCCTTCATAGAATCTTGGCAAAGATATAAGGTCTTTTCTCTCTTGTCTCCAATGTGTTCCTAATTTTTAAAACTTCTCTTCTTTCTTCTTCTTTCCCCCTTACATTTTTATAAATAATAAAATACAGTTAACACTTAACTTAATTGGCTCCATATGGCCAATACTCGTTTGATTTTACTTCTAGATTGCTTAGTATGATTCAAGTATTTTATTAAATCCTCATAACAGACCACCTGATGTTAGTAGCAATGTTATCCCCACTTTTAACTAAGAGTTGTATACAGATTAAATAACAAGCTAATAAGTGAATATAGATCGACTTGACTTTTCCCTCCCCTCCCCTCTATTTTCATCCTCTCCTTTCTACACGCACGCACACACACACACACACACAATGATTCCATTTTATTTATTTTTATTTAAATTCAACTAGCCAACATATAGTACAGAAAGATTTTAATACCCATGTATTTTAATGGGAGTTATTGGCAGATCTCAAGTCCCAGTGAGTTTATCAGGGAGGGAGGGAGGCACCTTGGTGAAAATAACGCTGTGCAGTAGAACAGAAAATAAGATGTCACAGCAAACTAAATATCACTTTCAAAACAAACAAAAGAGCCACAAGAGTATAGACCTGACCTGGTCATAAGTTGTCAGAACCTTTAGCAGGAGCCAGGTGTCGGTGCTCACCTGAACCCCAGAGAGGCCCAAAGCATGGGGCAGGGAAGCTGGGCGTCCCCAATCTGGTCATTCCCTAGGCCTCTCTCTATGGTCCAGTCAACTCAGATATTTGTCCAGAAAGTGAAGATGTTTAGTTTGCCATGACATCTTATTTTCTGTTTCACTGCACAATGCTATTTTCACCAGGGCAACCAAGCTCTCTGATAAACTTTGAGAACATCTGAGCCAGCTTGACAGTGAAAAGACTCCGTGCACTCTGAGTTTTATATATTTATTTATTTCACTTTATTCCATGTTTAGTATGACTGAGTAACCAGTTCAATAAAAAAAAAGAAAAGTGGGTGGGGAATCAGTATGGATTGTATAATAAGCAGCCCTGGCTCTTGCACACTGCATCCCAACAGCTCCAACATTCCTTCCAAAGTACAGATGCTTAACACAGATAGATTTAAGGGCGATGGGCATCTGATATCTCATCCCAATTTACAGTGTGGCTCTGAATAGGAAGAGCAAGAATGTACGTCTGCAGATAGTCAGAAGGCACATGCCTCCAAGGACCACACTAGCCAGGCAATGCAGGAGCGACAGAAAAAGATCTCAGTGCAGGGCTCAATCCTCACGGGCGCCAGGACAAAGACATCAAAAATCTGCAACCAGCCTTCTTTCTTAAGACCACAGGAGCTAGTGGTATTCCCAGGGGTGTGCCAAGAGTCGGAGCAAGCCCACCTCACCCCTGGCTGGTCTGTATTCCCCGCCCTGGGTGGGCAATCCCCATCAGTGTCTCCCACTTTCCATTCTGGTTTTCGGAGGGCTTCTTTTTCACTTCCCATTTCACTTAGGAAAGATTGGATTTGAATTCTATCTTATTGCTCGGTCTTGCCGTCTGGGGTCTGAGTAATGTAGAATGAAGGGGGGCTTAAGAGGTCATGGAACATGATTCCTACCCAATGCAGCCATCTTCCTTCTGGAATACATACAATGATGATGGTCTCACTACCTTAGTTTGCAGCCTATAAAATTGTTGAACAGTATCTGCATGTGTAGTTTCTAGCTGTGTGATTTTATTTGAATTGTCTTTGTCTTAAATATGTCTTTTCACAGGTTTACCTATTTAACGCCTATTCATGACCAACTATTAATATTACCAACTCCAAAATGAAGTGAGCATTTTCTTCTGAGACTTTCAGCAATTCTGTTACAGGCTGAATTGTATTGTCCTGAAATTCATATGTTAAAGCCTTAACCCCTCCTGGCACTTCAGAATGTGACTGTATTTGGAGATAGAGCCTTTAGAGAGGTAATTGAGTTGAAATGAAGCTGTTAGGGCGGTTCCTAATCCAATGTGACTGATGTTCTTATTAAGAGGAGGAAAGAGCCACCAGAGTGCACACACAGAGAGGAAAGACCATCAGAGGACAAGGTAAGGAGGTAGCCATCTGCAAGACAAGGAGAGAAGCTCCAGAAGAAACAAAACCTGCTGACACCTTGATCTTGGACTTCTCGTCTCTAGATATCAGCGCCCTTTGTCTAAATGCACGTGTGATTGCACAGCAAAATTACATTTTAATAAATGCCAATCCAAAGGTATGTGTAGGTGAGAGGGGGCACAGGAGGGAGTGGTTAACTCTTCAGGGGTAGGGACAGAGAGAACAGAGAAGCAATGTACTAAAATAAACCAAGTACAGAAGAACAACCAGAAGTAGGCCAGTGTGCAAGAGGGGCAAGAACTCTCAGGTGCTCCTGGATGGAAATAAACCCAGAAAAATCAGGCAGGGCCAGACCTGATGGGCTCCTGTGAGCTCCGCTCAGGCACTTGGATTTTATTCTGCAGGTAAGAGAGAGTCACAGGAGGATATTCGGCAGGGGAGTGGTTTGCTTGAATTCCCGCTGTCACCTGCTCACCTGATCTTTAAGCGCTGCCTGAATCCTCCACCCTCCAGCACGGGGAGCCAGGGCACACACTCCCACAACCATCCTCCTTCTGTGTGCCCTCTGTCAAAAATTATCTCACAATCACTGTGAGCAATGTATGCAAGGCAGTGGTTTACAGAGATAAACATGGAAGAGGTTTGCCGTCTCTCGTGCCTCACTCTCTTTCAGAGGCCAGTTGCTGAGCATCCTTCCAGTCCCATCCGTGTGTACCTGCATACGAATATGCATCTGTCTCTACAAGCTTTTTGAATGCCTAAATGAAATCATACCATGCAATCTGCTCTTTCACATGCAGTATTCTGAGACCTTTCCACACCAGTTCTTATAGACTTCCTCTTTTTGTCATCAGCATACCCTTCCATGCTAGAGCTGTGCCATCACTAATTTAGCCATGCCTCACAGAGAGACATTTAAGTTGTCGCAAATATTTTTCTGTTAGAAACCATGAAAAAAATGAGTATTTTGTGCAATTTTTATCTCCGCTTTGCAGATGAGGAAACTGAAGCTTCATTTAAGTAAACCAAGGCACACAGACAAGACATCGCAAAAGTGCTTGGGAACTGACTATTCCTGAGTCCAGAATCTTCATCTTTACACCATAACTAGCTCCATATGTAAACATCTTGAACTGCAGGCTTGTAACTTTCATTCTTTTAGAAAATTTTTCGGCTGCTAATTCTTCAGTTATTTTTCTGCCCTCCTCAGCCTTTTTTTTTTCTGGGACTCCAGCGACACATATACCAGGCCACATGACTTTGACCCACTACTCAATACTCTTCTTTTTTTTCAATCTTTTCTCTTCCTGTGTTTCATTTCGGATACTTTCTATTATGTCTTCAAGTTTACTAATATTTTCCTGCATTGTCTATCTTTTTTTTGTTTATGTAATGTTTATTACATATTTATAAATTTTTATAATATTTATAAATTTTTATAATTTTTAAAATAATTTGTATAAATTTTTAATTTTATAAATTTTATAAAAATTTATAAAATTTTTAAATCTTTACATTTTAAATTTAATTTTAAATTTAATTTTTAAATTTTAAATTTAATTTTTTAATTTTAAATTTTTAAAATTTATAAAATTTATAAAATTTTTTTACCTCTTTTTTTATTCTTTTTTTTTTTGCATTGTCTATTTTGTTGTTAATACCATATAGTGTATTTTGTACCCCAGACATTGCATTTTTATCTCTAGAATTTAACCTGGGTCTTTAAAAAAAACTTTCATACCTGTCCTCATCACATTTTCCACTACCTTCTTGAACACATGGAGCATATTAATAACAGTTGTCTGAGTATCTATCTTTGTTTACTAATTCTATCATCTGTGTCATTTCTGGAGCTATTTCTAATCAATCAGTTTTCCTACTTATTATGGATTATAGTTTTCTATTTCTTTGCGTGTCTGATAAGGTTTTACGAGATATCAGACATGATTTTTATGTTGTTAATTACAGGAATTTTTCTGTATTCCTTTATATAGGTCTCGTATTTATTCACAGACACTGTTACATTTCTTGGAAACAATTTGACTTTTTTTCAAGGTTTGCTTTTAAGCTTCCTTCAGTGAGCCCAATACACCCTCAATCTGGGAATAATTTAACCCTTCTATGTAAGCAATAATCTTCGGAGAACACTGTTCAACATCCAAAGTGTTTGGAACTTTTGCCACTCTGGCTGGTGGACGCCGAAACAATTCATGGCCCTGTGTGAGCTGTAGTGATTGCTCTCCCTGCTTTTTTCCAGTGGCTCTGTTCCTGGGCTCAAATGGCCTCTTCACTCGTATGCCCTGATCAGTATTCAGTTGAAGATGCAAGAAGAATCTCCTGCATTCTCTCGAGCTTTCTCTTTCCACAGAGTTCTCCTCTGTAGTACGCTGCCCTCAGATTTGTTGTAGATTTGGTCTCCCTGAACTCTGAATTGTTTCCTCAACTCGGGAAGACTATGGGACTGTGTTTCTCCTTCCTGTGCTAGAAACTCCAAACAGTAAACTGGAACATTCCTAGGGCTTACCTCATTTGTTTCTCTTCTCTCAGGGATCACTGTCTGAAGTTCTGCAAAATATCAGATGAGTACTCCTCAAAACCACCAAAAGCCAAAGAAGAAAAGTATCAGGAACTGTCACACTCTAGAGGAGCCTAAGGAGACATGATAACTAACTTTAACATTGTATCCTGGGTGGGATTCTGGGGCAGAAAAAGGATATTAGGTAAAAAGTAAGGAAATCTGAATAAAATATGAACTCTAATAATAAGGTTTCAGTATTGATCTATCAGTTGCAACAAATGTATCATAGGTGAGATGTTAGCAAGAGAGTAAATAGATGCAGGGTATACAGAACCCTTCTGTATCATCTTCCTAACTTTTTTGTAAATTTAAAACTATTCAAAATTAAAAGCTTATTTTCAAAAAGCAATAATGAAGCTAATTAAACACTGGCCTACTTTCTATTATCACTATGCACCCGCAATTGTACACAATGTCAGTGATAAAAATCTCCTCCTTACTGGAGAGCATCTCTCCTCAACCCCTCATTCTCACCCTCCACTCCAGTTACCCCAAGCCTGATATAGCACTGGTTGCTGTGCAGATGACTTCAGGTACCTATTACCAGTCAAACTTAGGCCCAAATATTCTTGATTCTCCAGAAGAGATGTACTCCTTAATCCTACACCCAGGTCATACCTGCCTGTGCTAACAACCAATCAGACTATTGATGAACACTTAATTCCTCAAACACATTGCCCATTGTGATTCCATATAAGAATCACTTGGGGCAGCGGTTCTCAGCTCTGACTACCCAGGAGCATCAACTAGAGAACTTTAAGAAAAGGATCCCCAGCCCAGACCAGCTATGCCAGTCTCTGGGAATGAGACCCAGAGGCCTCTGGGTCTCTGGGAGTGAGGTCCAGGCATCAGACTTTTTTCTTTTTAAGATTTTATTTATTTATTTATTTATTTATTTGAGAGAGAGAGAGAGTGGGCCAGAGAGAGCATGAGCAGGAGGAGAGGCAGATGAGGAGGGAAAAATAGGCTCCCATCTGAGCAGGGAACCCAATGCAGGGCTCCATCCCAGGACTCCGGGATCATGACCTGAGCCAACGGCAGACGCTTAACCAACTGAGCCACCCAAGCATCCCCGCATCAGACTTTTTTGAACTCCCTGGATGATTCCAGTACACAGCCAGGTTCAGAAACCTACACAGAGCTTTTCAAGTCCTCTCTGGGAGACCCCAATTCAGGCTGTCTGGGACAGGACCTGGGAATTGGGTTTTTTAATGAACACTGCAGCAATTGTTTTTTCATTCAGCAAGTTTGGGAGCATTCCTTTACAGGACCAGATGTGGAAGCACTGTGTACCACAGCCTTTGAGTGACTCCATTTGTAGCTCTGTGCTCTCATTCATGAATAAAAGGTGCTTTTAAAAAAGAAAAGTCACAGACTTGACCTTTGAATTTGCTGTTATTAGAGAAGAATCTTCAAAGAAATGTGGTTACCTAGATATGTTTTATCTACCTGGTCATTATAGCAGCCAAAGCCACTCACCCACACACATCCACTCACTTCCAAACACACCCAGGAGAGAATGTACTGCCCTAGTCAAGAATCCCTTGGCTGATGCTTAAGAGTCCAGCTCTAAAATCTCTATCAAGCAGATGCTAACTTAAAATTCGGGACAGGAAGCTCATTATTTCCATAAGCAAGCCATTAACTCTTTGGACAGTTCCAGACAATAGAAAATGGCAAGATGTAAATTTTCCTCCTTATCCACACACCGCCCCTCCACCCCTTGCACCTTCCCCATGCCCCACTGGCAGCTCTACCATCCTTGTTTTCTCTGAGATGGACAAAAGTGTTCAGCACCATGGTAGTCTGCTCAGGCTGCCTTGGCAAAACACCACAGACTGTGTGGCACAAACAGAAATGCACTTGCTCACAGTTCTGGATACTGGAAGTTTAAGATCAAGGTGTTGGCAGGTTTCCTTTCTCCTAAGGCCTTTTCTCTCCTAGGCTTGCAGATGGCTGCCTCCTTGCTGTGTCCTCATATGGCTTCTTCTCTGTGCATGCGGATCCCTGGTGTCTCCTCCTCTTCTTATAAGGACATGAATCCTATGAGACCAAGGCCATACTTGTGGGACCTATCCTCAAGTACCTCTTTAATGTCCTATCTCCAAATCTAGTCACATGGGGGTTACAGCCTCAGTGTATGAATTTGGGGGGATATGTTCAGTTCATAACCCATGTTCTTTTGTAAGTTTCCTCAGTGCTGGGCTGTACCTATGAGCACAAGACTTTGACTCACTCAGAGAAACTGACGGTCCTCCTCCTTGTCCCAGGCCTCAGAGCTCAGGAACACTCTGGGGCTGCCCTCTCCTTGCAGAGCTCTAATCTTTATTTGCTGCCTGTATGTCTTACTATGTTCACCCCAAATAGGCTTACAACGCACTCTGAGGATCCCATGGAGACTCTTCAGTTTAAAACAAACAGGATAAGAAGTTATTGTGGGATATTATTAATAGACAGGTCCTCAATTCCCAAGCTGAATCTCAGTAATCCAATTCTGGTGATCCAAATCTCTTTTATTTTCTTGCTTATTTACTTCAAATCTTATTTTTTTGTCTTTTCAGAATTATGTTCCTGAAAAGGAGCATTTTGTGAATCAATAATTACTCTTGGAGAACTTGGATATAATTCCTCCAGAAATTAATTGAGTTGGTTTATGTGGTCCTTGGCAGTGAAAAGCTTAAACAGATACACATTTTTGTATTAGGTTTCAGGTTATCTTACTTATTTGACTAACTCTAGGAATACATATTTGAGAAATATTTGCCTACTTACGTAGGTAAACATAAAACAAACAAAGTAGCAAGTAGCAAGTCACCTAACACAAGATGGGAAAATGATAATGCAAGCAAGAACAGTTTCCAGTGACACTTTGGCAACTGTTCTGTTTCCATCCAAATGCCCACTTGGTCTAACACGCAGCTCTGAGAAGAAGGCATTTCAGGGACACACAAGAGGGGCTGAACTGGAGGAGAGTCATTCTCCCGGGATTTGCAGGATTTCAGCAGCAACAATAAGTAGGATAGGAAAATTCACAGAGGAATTGAGAATCCCCTGCAATTACTACCTCAGCCCTGAGACCAAGAATCCACTCGTCTCATCGGCATTGATCACGATGAGACAGACAACAGAAGATGCAGGTGCAAGGCGGCAGTTGAGGCGAAACTAGGAAAAAGGGTAGAACCGGAAACTGCCCCTGTCACGCAAAGAGAGAGAAAGGTGTGACGGGGGGGGGGGGGGGGGG
>NW_019154123.1:20533869-20564414 GCF_002288905.1 Enhydra lutris kenyoni
GGGTCGTCACACCGAAGAACCTAGTAACGGCAGCATTAACGCCGGTATTTCAGAATACAACTGCTGTGAGTGGGCCTACGATCGGGCTATTTAGGAAGTAGCGTCTAGTTCATTTCATGCTGTGCTCTCCGGCCTTCTTGAATTTTTAGTAAGAATTTCTACATCATAAGGGCCCTTCCAAAAGTTGCTTAAGAGAGGGATCTGATGGAAGGTGGGTGAGGGGGCGGCACTTAACTATTGCATTGAAATCCGGAGTTCAGAACACAAATATTAGGTATGGAACCGCCCATACTCTTTCTTTCCTTCTCCCTCTTCCTCTGTCCCCTCTCCTTCCCCAGATGTATGTCCCACTCAGGAAAATTCTTATGAGCACAGGCACTGAACTAGTCAGGGGGGCACCAAACATGTCTTCCCCGCGGACCTGGGCTCGCTGAGTTTACTGCCTGCAGACTGCATCCCAGCCCAGGTGCTGTCACAGAGCAGGGGGCTCCGACCGAGAGGGGAGGTAATTACCCCAGCCAGAGAAGGAGAGGGGAGGGTTCTAAGGCTGCTTCACAGAGGAGAAATTATATGTTTAGCCCAAAGCCTGTTTGATTCAAAAGGTAAATCAGAGTTACCTGAGGTAACTCGAAGCAAAGCGCTCCTGGAAAGATACCTCCCACTTCTCAGATGTCAAATGATCCTATTTCAGATTTATCAAAGCAGCGGGGATTAGCAGAGCCATACACTCTTCAGTTCTGCTCCCGCCTCCTCTCTACTTCTTTGTTTGTCTAAATAGTTGTTTTAGTGAGTGAGAAGAAAGAATGGGAGGTAATTAGTGTTTCTTGTAATATTCCATGTTTAGTTTTATAATCCTTCTGTCAGGTTTATTTTCATGTTAAGCAAAGGAAGTCCCGCTGGAATATTATAATCTCTTCTTAGTGTTAGCAGAAAGCAGTGGTGTTTAAATTAATAAAGAATTTTTCAAGGAAACTAAAGCTTTCCTTGAGAGTGTCAGTTTAAAGAGCACGTCATTCTTCAGAGCTTGCCTTGCCCCACAGTGTTGAAGGCTACAGATAAGAACCTTTCTAAGAAGCTGGGCAGGAGTTTTAGGTTTAAACTGCATCATTGGCAGACATGCCCTGCCATTCTGCACCCACAGGGCCTGACACCCCTGTACCATTCTGTCCCTAACCTCTGCCTCCTGGGCCACTGTCATAGCCTCTTGACTTGACCCCCACCTCCTGCATTGCCTGTGGCTACCAGCCCTACTGAGCGCATCACTGGCTCCAAAGTCCCCAAAACCCTCAACCTGGCCCCAATGACTAGGCTTTCACTCCTTTTCTCCTTTTTTCCCCAACCCCCAATCTTCCCTGCCATATGCTTGTTCCAGGTAAACTATTGTTCTTCCCTCAACCACTGTGCACTTTCCCATCTCTGTGCCTGCTCCATCTCCACAAGGCCAGATCTGGCCCATTCTTCAGCCAGGGGCTGTCTCCTTCACCAAGTCTCCTCCACTCCTTTCAGCTGGAAGTGCTCTCTCCCTCCATTTCTGACCCATAGACCCCATCTCTATCTGTCGATAGCACAGACCAATTTTCATCTTGTATTGTAGATTTCTAATTCCCTAAATAACACATCAATGTATTCTCCTTGTAAGAAACCTGAACACTTACAGGGAAAGCTTAAGACCTCTTCATCCCCACCCCATCCTCAATCCCTTCTCCACTCCCCAGAGGTCATCACTCCAAGGAGTTTGTTGTGTTTTTCTTCTAGGTTTAGATATACAAATATCTATCTATCTATCTATCTATCTATCTATCATCTATCTATCTATGCCTTTTTAACACAGCCATGTTTTCAAGCCTGCCCATGTTGACACATACAGATTTAGAGACTGGTTTTTCATTATTCTATGGAATTTCATCATAGTGCAACACTTCACATTTTACTTAACTTGGCCTCTATTCATGGACATCCTATTCCCCCTGCCTGGGGTATATTTTTCTTGCAGGTGGCCCAGATAACTAACATCCAGGTGATGTTTCCACTAGAATGTCTGTTCTAACCCCTACCCTGAAATGAGATTCCCTGCCCTCCTCTGTCCCCACCCTTCAGCTCACAGTACCAGGAAGACTGGCAACCAGACTCTTCCCCACTGTCATGTCGAGTAGTATCTCCTTCCTCAAAAGCACTGGCATCCAGTGGCCAAGGCCTAGAGGCCCAGCTTCCACACTCTACCCTTATCAATGCCTTTTCCTGACAAGGATAGCTTCTCTCTCTCTTTCTCTCTCTCTCTCTCTCTCCGAGAAACCAATGTGCTAACTGTGAATATAACATATTCAACACGTGGTGTGCACTTCTGTGTTTTCGCATGAGCTCTACAAGAGTGGTCATTCAAAAAAAAAAAAAAAAAGGTCCTTAACAAATATATGCTGAGTCAACATATCTTATTTTTCATGGGACATTGCAAGTTTCTTGAAGTCAAAGTTTGCATCTGATTCATTTGACACTCCCCCAAAAGTCTTATATGCAGATTTACCCACAGATGGTCAATAAATACTAAATGTGTGACGAAGCAACAACTCAGTCTGGCCATTTCAAACAAAAGGTCACTTCTTACAGAGAAATGAGTGGAAAGTGAAGTGGAAAATTAGTAATTTTTTGTTAAAGCAAGCAAAAAAAAAAAAAAATGCAAGGGCGGTGACAGGAGCACGACCAGCTGCTGAACCTACCAAGCAGGGGGAGGGATGTGGCTGAGAGGCTGTACATATCCTGGGCTCTGAATCAGCACAAGGTTCTGAACCTGGGCCTAGCACCTCTCAGTGTTGGGAGCCTCTCCTCCTGAATGGAACCAGGAGCTCAAGGCCAGCAATGTGGTTTATGAAGACACTTAAAAAGAGAGTGCCTGGAGTACCTGGGTGGTTAAATCTGTTAAGTGTCCAACTCTTGTTTTCAGCTCGGGTCTTGATATCAGAGCGGTGAATTCAGCTCCAGGTGAATGAAGCCAGCATGGAGACTATTTGAAAAAAAAGAGAAAAGAAAAGATGCCTGGCCTGAGGATCTGTTGGTCTGTCCTGTGTCAGTATATGGAGCCTCATGGTGGCTGTGAGCAGCTCCTTAAACCTTTCTCTGAACCCTGCCTTGGCCTTAGCCACTCCACTCTGCTCCACGGTCTCCAGAACTTTGCCCTGACTCTCTGAGAATCTCCCCTAAATCTCAGGGAGGCAAGCACTAGCTCTCAGAAGAGCTTTCTGAAAAGGGTTTGTTAGGTCTTTGGGAGTTTTCTTCTACCAGGTTCCCATGTGCCTGGTCTCTGGGCTATCCAGTCCTGCACTTCTCCTTACTGAATCTGGAAGGTAGCCCCCTACTGAAAACCTTCAGTGACTCTCCAGTGTTCCTGGGATAAAGTTCTAATTCAAGCTATCCCTGAGCTGGTTCCTATCTCATCTTGCCATACTGCCTCTTGGTTATCTACACTTCGACAATCCTAGACTCATAAAGTTCCTTGGATGAATCATGTTCTCTCTTTTGTTCCTTTTGCCTGGAACACTCTTCCTCTACTCTTCACATCTCTTCTCAGGTCTCAGCCTCCCTTGACCAATCTTCCCTGGCAAGGTGAAATCATCTTGCTGCATGATTCTATACATCCCCTTCACCCAATGGAGCCCAATGAGTGTTAATGCAAGTTTAAGAGAGCACCATAAGATCTCTAAGGGCAGAGACCACATCTGTCTACATCACTTTGGTATCCCAGGTGCCTAGCACTGTGCCTGACACAAAGTAAGTGCTCACTCAATAGTCACTGGAAAGATAAATGGAAGAGTGCCCTTCCCTGTCCCAGATCCTACAGTGCCTTCAGGGCCAAGTTCTTCTTGAATTCTTTTGTTGGATAAGAATCCCTGGGGGCTTCTGATTTAGAGTCTTTTCCTTGAGGGCTGCACTATGTTTTAAGAAAATGCCTATTCCCAGCTGCACAGTTTAGGTACATAAAATTTGCGTATTGCAATAAATACTTGGCCTCATGAATTTCTAGCCTGTTAAATAACAGAACTTAAAATGCTAGGTAAGCATGTAAAAGAAGATAGCATCGTAAATACCAGAAAATTACAGGTTGGTGATTTTTTTTTCCTTTGATCTTGTAACTTTTTCCCAGATGAAAGAGTGATTGCCTCAGAGAGTCTTGGGTAGAGTTTTTCCTTGCCTTGCTTGATGCTAATCAGTTTAGGGAAAGGAGATAAGCACCACTGTGGTAGACACCAACTAGAGTGGCAGCTTCTCTGTTCCCAACAAGCCTCCCTTCTCTAGGAATGGCTGCAAACAAAAGGGTGTACATAACAACTACATTCATGCCATGTGAGGAAGATTGGTTAAAGGATTCACCGGAACCCAAGGAGGGCCAACTGGTGCCCCTTCTGGAATTTGAATCTTGAACAGTTTTACATACCCAGAGGCTGAAGAATCAGAGTTGAGTTAACATAATGGTAGCTCCTAGATACCTGGTTCACAGATCCTACTGCTGACATCACCTGAAGCTCTTGCCCTGACTCTTGCACTCCCTGAGATCTGAATTCATTCTTTCCTTGATCCTGTGAGCCACCACAGAGTCTTTTCAATACATTATCTTTTTGTACACATTAATACATCCATAAAGTCATCTACCTATTCCAGGCTATAGCTAGCATTTTATTGCTCAAACGTCCTCTCTCTCTCTGAAGGAATCTGAGTCCCAGCCTGACCTAGAGATGGGTAGAGCTTAGCTGGATTGGTCAGTGGCCATCTGTCACTCAAGATTTCCTGGCACCTGGGCAAGATGGGGAAGCCTTAGAGACTTCAGGTCTCCAGAGCTCAATGGGAAGTCTTGTTCTCCTAGAGAAAGAGCATTTGCCTTGCCTTTCTGACAACTGGTTGGTTCTAAAAGTAGAGCAAACAATGAATGTAATTGCTGTTTTGAGTTTGCTAATCAGCATAAGAGAAAAAATTCACCAGTAGTTAGGATTCGTCAGTGCCCCATCTTGTCAATCACATGAACCAAAGTGGTGCCCTAGACTTTAGGAAATTAAACATCTGAATGTTCTAAGGAAAGATAGCCATGATGGTAGAGTTATGCCTTGCAAGGAAATATGACTCAAGAAGCCTTTAAAAATGACATTCTGACTATAAAATCACAAGTATAAAGAGAAAGAGAAAGAAAAGATAACAGTGTGGTTTCAGAGGGAACTCCCTGATAAGCTCAGATTTTAAATATGAAAGAACTTGGTCCCACCCTCAAGGACATCACAGCCTGGCGGAGAAGATAAAATTTTAACCTAATAATTCAAACCCAATGGATAAAGTACTGAGAATCCTGAGATGGGGACAAAGCCACAGCTACTGGGAGTGGGAGGTGACAGCAGCCACTTCCAGCTAGGGGGATAGTATCTTGTCTTGGTCACTATTTGTTTCATATAGACTAGATTGGGCTCCTCACCACATTCTTCTTTTATTACCTCATGTTCAGGGACATGTACATAGTAAATGCTCAATTAAATATCCTATTGCCTGAGTAGCTGACCCACCATCACACTGGAGATTGCTAGCCTTAGTAGAGCCTCAAGTAACCACCCTTTATTTAGCACCTGATAATGAAAGGCACCTGTGGACATTACCTTATTCCATCCTTACACTACGTTTAGGGTAAGGTGTATTCTTCCCATTTTATAGATGAGGGAGAACTATCCTTTGGAAGAGATTCAAAGCCAAACACAGAAGTCTTTCCATTCCACTCTCTGCTTCTTGGGAGATACTGCAGAGTAGCAAGTCCAATACCTCGTTTTACCCACAGCCAGGAAAACGGTGTCTTCCAGATGACTGATTCAAGTGAGTCTTCAATACACAGAGGCAGAGGGGAGCCCCCAATGCTGGACTACAGCTGCCTCCTCTGATGAAAAGAGGCATTACTGAGATAGTAGTTTGGGGCACCAGGGTGGCTCAGTCGGTTAAGCATCCATCCATTTCTTGATTTCGTCTCTGGTCATGATCTCAGGGTCATGGGACTGAGCCCTGAGTTTGGCTCCGTGCTCAGAGCAGAGTCTGCTTGACACTCTCCTTGTGCTCCTCCCCTCCACTCACGCTCTCTCTCCCTCCCTCTCTCTTTCTCTAATAAATAAATAAAATCTTTTTTTTTTTTAAAGAGAAATACTAGTTTGAAAGCTCAGTCTATAACTGATGAAACTGAGGCAAGCCTGCCTCCAGCCAGGCCTCTGGTTTACTGGGCTCTCAACCTCCCCACCACAACAGACCGTTACCATGCCCTCATATGTTGTCTTTACCACTTTTGTCATTAGATCTCATCCATCATCTGGGACTGTTATTGTTATGTTAGACTTTTTCTTTAAGATTTTATTTATTTATTTGTCTTAGAGAAAGAGAGAGAGAGAGCACAAGCAGGGAGAGTGGCAGGGAGAGGGAGAAGCAGGCTCTCCACTGAGCAAGGAGCCCAGTGTGGGGATCCATCATCCCAGGACCCTGTGATCATGACCTGAGCCAAAGGCAGATGCTTACCCAAACAAATCACCCAGGCACCCCCACATTAGACTTGTAAGTCCTTGAGATCAGCAACTCTAACAGAGTACGTGCTTGATATATGTGTGTTGAATAGGAATCTTGCTATTTTGAAAAGATGCAAACACTTTTTTTTTTTTTTTTTACCAGTACTTTGAAAAGGAATTCATTTTGTAAATCTTCTTCTGAATGCTATTGGAAACATATTAGGACCTCACTATTTGCTCTAACCCCAGCTTGGAAGAAACTAGAATCTATTTCTTTCTTTGAATTTTACATTGGTCTTCTAACATAGTGCATTACCCAAACGCTTTCCTATCAACTTGATATGAGATTCTTTCCATAAAGACAGAAAGCATAAAAACTCCGAATAAAAAGCTTGGAAAATCATCATATTGCTCTAGGAACTGATGAATGGTTATGCAAAATGTGGTATATCCAGAAAATAGAACATTATTTGTCCACAAGAAGGAGTGAAGTACTGATTGATGCTATGACATGGGTGAACCTTGAAAACCTTATGCTGAGTAAAAAAAGTCTGACACAAAAGGCCACATATTCTATAATTCCTTTTATATTAAATGTCTAGAATTGGCAAATCTACAGAGACAGAAAGCAGATCAGTGGTTGCCTTGGGTTGGGGGTACAGGGTGGGTCATAGCTAAAGAGAACATGGTTGCTTTCAGGGATGGTGAAAATGTTCTAAAATTTATTGTAGTGATAGGTGCACACCTCTATGAATATATTAAAAACCATGGAATTGTATACTTGGAGTAAACTGTAATGTATGTGCGTTATTTCTCAATAAAGCTGTTACCAAAAATCTAAATCTACAAAAAATAAAAATCATAGACTTATTTTATTTCCTTTGTTAGCTTTACCCCTCAGACTAAGCTTTGATAGAGGAGGCTTGGCAAAAAAAAAAAAAAAAAAAAAAAAGGCCCTCCTCAATTCTTCAACCCTAACTTGGGGCAGGAAGTATTGCCTTTATTTTGCTCTGATTAGTAACACAAAGAATTTTCTGTCTTCACCTGGAGAGATGGGTAGCAAAGCAGACTGCATCATTTAGGAGGTGCTAGGATCCTTAATGAAAGGCCAGATTACCACTAACCACTCAGGAGGGATTGAAAGGGCCTCTGGTTAAACCCAAGATAGAACAGACGAGAGAGATGAAAAATTGGGAGATCAAATCTGCAATCCACAAGCCTTGAAAACACCCAAAGTTAATCTCACCGCTGTGGCATTCCTTGTTGCTTCTTTCTTTGTTAAAGGAGACTTTCTTTCATGTGGTGTTAACTTAAAACACGGATAACAAAATAATTGCCACTTCTGTATTTAAATTTTTTTGTCCTAGACTACAAAAGACAGCTGAGTTTCCCCTCACATCATAAATCTTGGGCTTGTTATTGATGAATTCCTCCAGCTCTATGTGCGTGTGTGTGAAAGAGAGACAGAGAGAGAGGAAAAGAGAGGGCACACATGCGCATGTGTTTTAAACAGCTTACACATATTTCAGTAATTCTGCCAAGTTGCTGGAGGCACTCTGTTAGGTGGTCCTAGAGATCAGGTGCCAAAGGCTTCCCTGATACTTGTTGGGCAGCAGCTTTCAAGGCAAGGAGGGGTGAGGTGGTGGGATTCAAGCAACTCGAATAATAAAGCTTTGAGGCTGGGAGGGCGGCTTGCAGAGGTGATGCATAATTCATCAGGCAAATTAATCAAGTCCCCCTTTCCTATGCCCATTGCAATTACTGGGAACACGCAGAGTCATCAGCTTCTCATCCTCCCTCCGCCCCTTTCCTGGCCCTGGCTGCGCTCCAGGAAGCCGTGGGCTTGAGTCCTGGCTGCTGAGGCCCTGCCTCTGGGCAGAACGGGACCTGGAAACGTACATCCCTCTGACTCTGCTGGGCCAGGTTTTCTCTGACTGTCACAGAACCGGGGGAAGCACACGCAGGGGTTTGGTGTGCAGTAGAGCAGAGAGTGGGGACAATTAGTTTTCTTCATGCTTGGCTGAGCCTTAGTGTAGGGACCAACAGGCTTAGAGGGTGAGGCAGATCGCAGATAATAGAAGCTTCATTTCCAACTGACCCTCCAAGCGTTCCGCCAGGCCCAGGAGGAAGGAACAATGCCGACCACCTCCAGAAACGACCGTGCTGAATGCGGAAGGCTCCAATGAAACAGGGAGGGAAAAACAAAAGCAATAGACAGGGCCTCGCCTTGAAATGGTTTCTATAGTCCCCACCACAAGAGAGAAGAAAAAGAAAAAGTCTCCATTGAGGACAGAAAATAAAGTCTGGAAATGAAACAAATTTCTCACATAGGTAAAAAGCTGACACACACACATACACACTTTCATACACACTGACCATTGTGTAGCCAAGTTCCTTCTGGCCCAGAGATGTGTCTGAGAAGAAGAAAACCAAATTGCCTCTACTGGAGCCCTCACTACATGGCCTTCGAGCTGTGGTATAGGTCACCAGAAAGGACCCATGGCATGAGTGACTTAAGACTAATGCCAGGCACCCAAGGAAGAAAACAAAAAAGTTTTCCACATAGAGGAGGAAATGAAGCACGCCTATCTTTCGTGCTTTTCATCTTCTCTTTAGATTATCTGTTACTGTGTAATAAACTGCCCCAGACCTAGCTGAAAACATTTTATTATGTATGTTTCATAGATTTGGGGTCTGCATTTCAGGCAGGGTGCAGTAGGGTGATTCATGGGTCCATGTAGTATTTGTTGAGGGCACCTGATGGTAGTCCACTGACACCTAAGCTGCTCCGGAAATTCCAGGATGGTTTAACTTATTGATCTCACGCCTAGGAAGGGATGCCTGGAAGATTGAGCTTGGCTGGAACTGATGACCAGAGCACCCACCGTAGCCTCTCCAGTATGGCAGCTCAGAGCTCCCAGAGAGAATGTTCCTGGAGATAGAAAGTAGAAGTTGCCACCTTCTTTTTCAAGGCTTGGGTCTAGAAGCTGGCATGGCATCACTTCCACTGTTTTCTGTTGGCCAAAACATTCACAGACCTTCCAGAGGAGGGGTCATAGACCTCACTACTCAATTTATGAATATGCAGTCATCTGTAATCTGCTACATGTTTCTTCATTGTGGAAAAGCAGAAAGAGAAAAAAGGTTACAAATGGCTCCCAGCATGGTAAGTGGCATTTGGGAACATTAAAAGAAGCAAAGGGAATCACTCTTATGTTTATTGCCCAAACCTCAGGTCAAAAGTTTCTGGAAGGGCAGAACTAGGTATAGCTCAGACAAGATACAGGATGTACATGGCATAGGAGAGACCCTCAAACAAATTTCCCAAATCTTCAATTTGACTGTTTTTCCTCCTTTTCTGAACTTGTTTTAGACTCATGGCCAGTTTGCCCTAATTTTACATCTAAATGATCATTGTTTTTCAATGGCTACAGACTCTAAATTATTCATATCTTCAGTGAATAAATGAATGAACAAATCTAACGAGGCTTCTTGAGTGCAGAAATTCATCTCAAACTTTTTCTTTGTAATCATCAAGAGGTGTGGTGGATGAAGAGTACACACGTTGGCTTTATTGTTTTTGTGTTTCTTTTTCTTCAGTTAACTCTGAATCCTCCATCTGAAGTTATTGGAGGGAACAAGGTAGCTTGTGCTCTGTAGCCTTGCTTTGTCCATTCATTCCTTGTGGATGTTTTCCTTCCACTTCCCAGGATGGTGCTATGGTCTGAATGTTTTTGTCCACCCACAGTTCACATGTTGAAATACTAATCACCCTCCCCTCCCCCCCAACATAGGGATGATACTAGGAGGTAGGTCTTTGGGAAGTTATTAGGTCGTAAGGATGGAGCCATTGTAAATGGGATTAGTAGCCTTATAAAAGAGATCCCAGGGGCGCCTGGGTGGCTCAGCGGGTTAAGCCTCTGCCTTCGGCTCAGGTCGTGATTTCAGGGTCCTGGCATTGAGCCCCGAATTGGGATCTCTGCTCAGCAGGGAGCCTGCTTCCCCTTCTCTCTCTCTGCCTGCCTCTCTGCCTACTTGTGATCTGTCAAATAAATAAATAAATAAATAAATCCTTAAAAAAAATAAAAGATATCCCAGAGACCCCCCCAACCCCCCTCCTTGCTCCTTTCACTACATGAAGACACAGCAAAAAGTTTTTTTTTTAAGATTTTATTTATTTATTTGGCAGAGATCACAAGTAGGTAGAGTGGCAGGCAGAGAGAGAGGAAGGGAAGCAGGCTCCCCACTGAGCAGAGAGCCTAATTCTGGGCTCCATCCCAGGAACCTGATATCATGACCTGAGCTGAAGGCAGAGGCTTTAACCCACTGAGCCACCCAGGTGCCCCAATTTTTGTTGTTTTAACCACCCAGTCTATGGTATTTTGTTACAACAGCCCAAATGGACCAAGACAAATGGTTTTCTCTTTTTTCTCTGTTTTACACTTAAAGGAAAGAGTTCAATATCTGCTATTTATAAGACTCGGCTTCATGGGAACCATGGGGGTTTCTAGCCCTCATTCAGTTGTGGAAGGCTGGGCAGGGACTCTGACAACACAGCCACAAGGGGAGTGACTAGCAGTGGAACTGGGAAATTCACCCCTTTTGTTAGTGCTTTGCATCTGTCAAATGCCAGTTCAGACTTCCATCAGCAAGCATATTTAAAAGGATATGTGTTAGGGAAATTTGTTATCCATGCAATTTCAATGAGAGCCAATTCTATTAACTCCTCCAAAGCCCACGCATTACGGCTGGGCTTTCAGGAGTGAGCCTTGAATAAACTTTTCAGTGATTTCACAACACTTCCATTATGGCTGTTGCATTATGAAGCAGATGAACATTTTCTTGAACAATTAGACAGGGTTGTATAGAATAAAGAGTGAGGTTTGCCTGAGATCACGGAAACCTATCTGCTTAGGTGATTCATTTTCTTCCAACAAGGCAGCCCATAATAAGCTTTTCTTCTGGAGCCTTGTCTTTCTTCCCATTTCAATTAGTGACAATGACTGGAGAATGAGGACAATGTCTTCTTCATGTCCTTGTGCTGCAAACAAGGCTGGCCAATGAAGAACAATGAGGGAAGGAAGGGGAAGCAGGGTAGGGGCAGTGGCACAGCTGCAAGAGAAACCAGCCTGCTTCCCGAGAGAGATGCCAGCAGTGAAGGGGTGGGGTCTGGAGGAATCAGGGCGCAGAGCTAAGACGGGGAAGAAAGACTTTAGCTTGGGTGCAATTCAGCAGGAACCAGGTCAGGCAGGATAGCCAGTAGAGCACAGTACTAAGCATCACTCCATGACTGAGGCAGGTCTTATCCTCGGGTGTTACAGCCCCTGAAATTTTGGGGCATATTGAACTGTCACTTTCTACAAATCATTCATATGTGTATATGTTCTGCCACAGTTCTGCTGTGTTGCTGTTTTGCATACAGTTTCATTGTTTCCTGCTAGCAGGCATGTCAATTGGTCGACCGTTCTTTTGGAGGCGATGTGAAGATGAGAGAAGTCCAATATCACAAATTCATTCATTCATTTATTCATTTTCTCACTGAATGAGCACTTGCTAGGCATTTGCTACATACACTGATTTCCAGGCATCCCAGCCACTGGGCTGTGCACTAGAGAGGCAAGCTTTTTCCCTTTTTGTGTCTGGTTTCTCCTCCGTCACATTTCTCTTGTCCCCTATCTCTATATACAGTTCATCTTTGGCAAACATTAGCAGCTTGCCTCTCCATTCCAGACCCTGTTTTAGGCACCTGCAATACAACAGTGACCAGAACGCAGCTCTGTGTGAGTTTCCTAGGGCCACTGTAACAGAGGCTGGGTGGCTTACAATGGAAATTTATTCTCTCACAGGTCTGGAGGCTGAGAAGCCTGAAATCAAGGTGTCAGCAATGCCATGCTTTCTTCAAAGGCTGTGGGGAGGGAAGGCAAGGATCGGTCCTTGCCTCTTCCTAATTTCTGTGGCTTGCCAGCAATCTGTGCTGTTCCTTGATTTGTGAATGCATCCCCCCAGCGTCTGCCTCTGTCATCACAGGGCATTCTCCCTGTGTCTCTTCAAATCATCATTCCTCTGTGTGTGTCTATGTGTCTCTTTTCTCCTTCTAAGGATACCAGTGGAATTGGATTAAGGGCCCACCCTACTCCAGTACAGCTTCATCTTAACTATTTACTTCTGCAATAACCCTATTTCCAAATAAGGTCATATTCTGACCTTCCAGGAAGGACATGGAATTGAGGGTGAGGGGACAGAAGCTATTCTACCTGGTACACTGCTCTTCTGGAGCTCAGAGTATGAAGGGGAAGAAACACAAGTAAAAAGTAATCACAGCCTTGAGTGATTGGTGGTATGAGAAACGTTTGCACAAAGCCCAAAGGAGACCCAAATAAGTGAGACATCAGCTCTGGAAGTTAACATGAAGGTAAAGAAGAAAGAGATAGAGATGGCCAGCAGCTTGTTCCCAACCAGCTGCCTGTCACTCCTGTAGATCTTGAGGGAGCAACACAAGAGACACAATTGTTGGGTTTGTTTGTTTTTGTGGAAAGCCAAACCTGTGAGCTGGGTCAGACTGCTGGCAACCTATCATGCCGCCTTTGTGCCTGGGCCCAAACCAGTCAGATGGCCTCCTCTGTTCCTTCCTCCCAGTACACCCCCAGAACAAGAACCCCTCACAACAAGAAGCAAAGCAGAGAACAGGCAATGGAGAGAGTTTCTCATCAAGTCCCGTCCACTGAAGAGCTTCACAGAGATGAAAACCAAAGCCAACATACCACACAGCAACTTGGGGTCTTAATCCCCAGCCCTCAGCATCATGCGCCCTTGGCCCCAGCTTCTCCCTGTGCTCCTCTTCCTCCTCTAGGGTATGAAGAAGATGGCAAGAGCCATGGGGTTTCCCTAAACATCAACAAGAGAAATCAAGAAAAGGAGCAGTTTGAGTTGAGTTCTTCTATAAAATGAGAAGAGGGTTGAAGGTCAGGCTGGGAGAACCTAATACACAAAGTCAGAGTTGTGGCATCACTGCTACCATGATCACCAGCACGCCAAGATGCACACATTCCCATAGTGTGGTTTTTGGTTGGGAAAGACTTCTCAGGTGGAAAAGTGCTTTTGGATCTGACTCAAGCCACCCCACTGTCTTCAGTACCCTGTGCCACATGGACAAAGCCTGGACTACTTGAAAAGTCCTTTGAGCAAGGATGCTTTATACCTGACTTGGGAACTGTTCTGATGTATCCAAAATGACAAAATGTTTTTAAAAAGCTAAGTCCTATATGAGAACCTGCACCTAAATGTTTATAGGTCTTAGAATCATCCAGAGTGGTATGACCATGACAAAATATTGTTTAGTGCTGGTGATCAGGATTGACCTAATCAGGTTGCATACACAGTGTTCAATAAAGTGCCAAGTGTGTCATGTTAGATGTTGAGGCAATGGCTGCACTCTCTTCAGGGCCAAAAGTGGGCCTGTTCCTACTCCCTTCCATTCTGGGGATATGGTCTAAAATGTGTAAGGTACAAATACATCACACCAAGGACAAAAAAGTAAGCCTGGGCTTGTCGCAAAAGAGAGACTGATTACAAGATCTAACCTGGAAGTACATCTCTGATATACTACCATCCAAGAGAGAGTCTGACTTGATCTCACCTTGAGCCATATTAGAAAAGGGCCCTTCCTATACCTCACACTATAGAAAGGTAGAACAACTTGACACTCCTTAGAAAAAACTATAATACTTATTCCGCCCCTGCCCATGGGGTTAAGAAGGCTGGGACATCTGAGTTAACACCATTGTATGTCCTATGCCAGCATCTTGGCCCCACAAGAGATGTCCACCTCTCAGGCACATCCACCCAGGACATCATGAGTAACTGAGCTATTTTATGGATTTCTCCGAGTCCTCTGAAAAGTGGTACCTGCTCCTCTAGAAACATAGCTCTCTTCACTCCCATAGGTATCCTCACCCTCTTTTGGTGATGCTAATTTTTCCTGATACAGATGTTCCATCCAAATCCCCTAGACCCAAATGTTATTGCCTATGCATTTAAATTCACAGAGGCAGCTTGCTGTCTAAAATGAGGTATTAGGTACTCCACCTCAATACAGATTTCATTGTCCCTTACTCTACCTAATGAATCATCATCACCTCTTCCTACTCACAATCACTGCCTCCTTGCCAAGGGAATGTTGGAGCCCCTTGGGTCCTTTTGGAGATACGCTTGTTGTCTTGTGTCCTTTGTGTGACTACACAGGTACTAGCACTGAGTGGGATCCCCACCAAGTGGGGGATAGGATGAGTGCTAACACACCACTGAGACAGACTGACCCTAGTCTCCAAGATCATTCCATAACTTGACAGGGGTCCTGAGAGTTGCACTTTAAATGCAAGGTCTGCAAATGTGTTCAGCTCTCCAATCTGAAGGGAAGCCCGTATCTGGCTTGCATGTCCTGGAATCACACAAGGTCTCAGGGAGTTTTTGTCTCACTGTGTTATGCCAAGATGCCTCAGGAGCACACCAATAATAGGTCCCTGGAGAATACTCCTCAGTTGAGCAATCTGAGATGAGACTGTACTTTCTGCCCCTTTTTTCTGCAGCAAAATAGAAAACAGAGGCCAACAAGCCACCTGGCTCTGGTCTGAAAAGCAAGAATTACGAGTGAGGCGAGCAGGATATAATTCCTACTTGGGACCTACATATTGCCTCCATTGGATTACCCACTTCTTTCGAATGAGAGAGAATAATTATAGACAGTTTGATCTTCACTAATTAAAACACTTTAAACACTTTCCATAATAACCAAGTTCCTAAGTCTCTCCTTTGATTGGAATGAATCTGCTCAGAGAAGAATTTTTTTCCTTATAACTATGCAATAATAGATACTTCTTCATTTTCTATAGGATGTACTTAGGATTCATGACAGAAGTGGTTTGTCACCACAGATCTGAGGTTTTGACTTTCAGGTTGAATATACAGTAAGCTGATGCATACTAGTTGTTGTCCTTCATTGGTTTGAGTTTTCAATCCCTCCCTGCTCTTCTTCCTCCCTCTCTGTCTCTTGCTCCTATCTTTGAGAGTAGGTTTCCGATGGGCCAGCTGGGAAACCGGGGCTCCAAAATGGCGGATCTTCCCACCGACCCTCTCCAAGATGGCGGACTTTCCCGCCACCCTCACTGCAGCGTCCACGTCACCTCCAGAAAACTGAAACTCTCCACCCAGGAACTTCCCAATCGGGAACTGTCCATCACGGACTTCCCCTGCCTCATACCTTCCGATCACCACATACCTTGCCATATATGGACTCGAGCCCATGCCTTACCTTGGTCCGATACACTCGCCCCGCCCCATACCCTACGATCACCGCATACCTTGCCTTATATGCCCTACCTCAAACCGATAAAGGGACCTCACCACCTCCCTCCCAGCGGGACTTCCGCGACTCACTCTCTCTCTCCCTCTCTCTTTCTGTGAGTCTCAGAACCTCACCCCAGGGTGCCCATCTCCTCCGGGCGCGACCTTCCTGGCTCCCCTTCTCCCGAGCCCTGAAACTTTGCCGAAGAGCTCCTTTAATAAATCTTGCCTTGCGCCTACTTCGCCTGGTGTCGTGTTTACCTTGCCTGCAAAACTTTACAGTTTCTATCACACATAGATTGAGTAGGGGTGTCCTAATTCCTCTGAATGTTCCTTGGCCCACCGGGATGGACCCACATTTATTTATAACTTCTTCTGCTTCCCCTATGCCTGAGGTCACCATGCCTCACTCAGCACCACAGGGGAGTTTTTCCAGGACAATAATGCCTACACCTCCACCCACACCCACCCCTCAGGATGCAAACTGGGACAGAATGTGCTTAGCAGTTAACTCCTTTTCTCAGGCAGGAGCAGCTGAAGGTCTTGTGTTGGGGAAGAATTGAGGGGGACAGGTAGAAAGGAAGCAACAGCCTGTGGTCATTTCAGAGTTACCCTCTTCCACAGATGTCCACTTCCACCATTTTTGCACAATACTGACTCACTGAAAAATGCTGCTTTTTATTAAGCCTCTATATATTGCCCCCAATGTTTTATATGATTGAAAAACTGGGTTCCTACTTACCCAGTTATGGTGGAGCTTTTCTTTAACAATTTTGTAGCCTCTGGCTCTGCAATGCAGATAATACTGCTCCAGAAATTCACCACTGTCAGGGAATTTTGCAGCAGAATCCTTACGATTTTCCCCTCCGTGGCTCTCAACCTCATGAAATCTTCCTACTAAAACTTCTTCTCATAAGCCTCCACCCCTGCCTGGAGTTGAGACCACAGATGTAGAGTTATTTGTTTTATGACTATTATGGAAGAATCTTTGGAAGTGGTGAAGCGTGTTGTCCAGCCCCATTCCTAGGCCAATTCCCAGGCTCTTGAGTTTCCCGAATGTCACTCCCTCTCTGCAGCTAAGGCCCTGCTGATAAAGAATGTGGAATTCATTGTCCACTAGACCTCCCATAATGCTGCCCTGCAGCATGCAATTTATTGCTGATAAGTGAGGAGCTGTTATCAGTCCACACTCAAAATGCTACTCCATACTTACTTCTTAAATGTATTCTTGATAGCCCACTTCAGCTCTAGGAACCACAGATGTGAATGGGGAAATGAATGGGGTAGCCAGCCTCAGTGCCAGAAAGAATGCAGGAGGTTTCTGCTCTCTGGGGTTCTCCTGGCACAGCCTTCCACCCTCACCCACCCACCAAACTTCCAAATCAGCTTATGTGTCATAAGAAAGGCTTTTGGGGTCAGCCAACAGTGGGCAGGGATTGAATGGCCATTCCGTTCATGTTGGTAAGCTGATCACTCCTCATCCAACAGCTCAGGGCCTGGGCTCAACCCTTCGCTTTCAGTGCCCACGGCTGTCCCATCCAACTGCCTTCTGGCGGAAACTCTCCCTCTGAGGTGGAAACCTCAAGTTAAATCAGTGAGGAGCTTGACAAATCACTCATTATGCCCATCAAACCCTCAAGCTCTCTTTAGTTCTCCAGGACAGGCAAGGCTGAAGTCATAGCCTTCTGATACTAGACACAGCAGAACAAACATCAAAGAGCAAGTCATCAGTACCATAAGTGGTTCTCATGCTCCATGAAGTCCTTCCAACACAACATGTCCTTCAGAGACACTAGTGCTTCACAGGAATTCCTAATCTCAACCACCATCTCCACGCTCACACCACTCCCCTGTTCTACCTACACTCAGCTCTTTCCTGCCCTAGAACACGTTCCATCTTTCCTACCCAGCAGCCTTGCACTTCTGGTCCACCTGCCAGGTCACCCCATTGCTGGTCTCTTGTCCTTCTGGTCTCAGAGCTTCTCAGAGAATCCCTTTGTGATTTCTCTTCCTACAATACCCTCTTGCTCCCACTTGCTTCCAATTTCTTCACCCTGATCATTTCCATCCATACACTTGCAAGTAGTTAATGTACTTAATGTATTTGATAAGCTGGCCTTGGTCTGAGCCTCCGGCCCCACCCCTCATCTGTGCTGTTCACCACAATCTTCAGACCCTCAAACAGTGCCTGTAACATATATAATAGTGCTTGGTAAATGATTATTGAATGATGTCAAAAGAAGAAATGAAGCTGTTGAGATTGTCTCTTAAAACTTGTTGTCCTGAAAACCTACCAGACTGTGTCCAGGCTAAGTGTCTCATTAGAAATTCTGTTTAGTATCATGCAGGGTCTTGGAATCTGAGGACGCTGGTCTTTCGTTAGCTCCAGAAAGATGTTCTAGTCTGATTTATTTGTATGACCCACCACCACCCTGCATTCTTCTCTGTTAGCTCCTAGAACTCCTACTGGACAAATGTTGAACTTGTATGTCTATCCTTCATGTTTCTTAATTTTCCTTCATATTTCCTGGCTCTTCATCCTCATGCACTGCTCCAGTTTTCAAATTGCAAATTCTCCCTCCAGCTACAGACATTCTGCTATTCAGAAACCACCCCCCCTTTTTTAGATTTATTTATTTATTTTAGAGAGAGACACAGAGACAAAGAAAGGGTGTTTGTGTTGCGGGGAGGGGAGAGGGAGAGGGAAGCAGAATCCCTGCAGGGCACGGAGCCAGGTGTAGAGCTTGACCCCACTACCCCAAAATCATGACCTGAACCAAGTCAAGAGTTGGACATTCAACTGACTGAGCCACCCAGGCACCCCTGTTCATCCCATTTATAGAGAATTTCATTTCAATAGTCATGTATCTCATTTCAGGAATTTCTAACTGGCTCTTTTACATAAAAATTGTTCTTGTTTTATTTTTCTTCATGGAACTTAATACCAACTGACATATTTGCATGTTTATTTACTTATATATTATCTTTTATTCCTCCTACTAGGTTCTGAATCCTGAAAGAGTAGGAAATATTTTGTTCATTGCTGTATTCTCAGCACATAATGCCTGGAACATAATAGTGCTCGATGAATAAACTGAAGGAATTAATTGTAGTATCTTTCAGTATCTATCTAAAGATAATAGTTACATATTTTAAACATTTTTTTTGCAATCATTTATTTTTTTAATTTTTATTTCTTATGTTAAAAAAATATTTTATTGTTTCTACCACTACATGTTCCTTGGGTATTCTATTATCCACTGATTTGTAGTTTTGTGCATGTATGCTGTGTGTGCATATGTGTGTGTGTGTGTGTGTGTGTGTGTGGTATTACATTTGTCGAAGTTTGCTCATTCTTAAAATCACCAATTTGGTGACTCTTGTATTTCTATTTGCAGAATCTCTCAGCCTGTCTGTGGGTGCTGTATTTTGCTTCTAGAGTTTGGGGGTTCTGGGAATGTTCTGTATGAACTGGCCATGAACTACTCTTCTCCTTGAGTGTGCCTGGCCACTTCAGGTGCTTCCCTGGGCCACGGGCTGGAACTCTGCTCCTGCTGAGGCACTGTATCTTTCTTCTATCTACTACATACTACACAACACAGGAAAGTTGGGAGGTTGAAGAAGAGCCCAAGTATCCTGGCGGCAACCAGGCAGCTGTCCCAACATTTCTGTCTGTACTTGTATCTACTTCCTCTGAGCCTCTTCGAGCCTCCCACCACCTCTAATCATTTCCAGAATGTTTTGGGCTATGATTCCCCCATCAAGTTCCATCTGCTTTCTGACTTCCAACAACTTCTTATAGTTTCTGGTCAATTAACATCACCCTTTCTTGTTTTCTTTTCTTTTTCAAGATTTATTTATTTATTTATTTGAGAGAGAGAGAGAGAGAGAGCACACACAAGCAGGAGACTAGCAGGCAAAGGGAGAAGGAGAAGGAGGCTCCCCACTGAGCAAGGAGCCTGACATGGGGTTCGATCCCAGGATCCTGGGATCACGACCTGAACCAAAGGCAGATGCCTAACCAACTGAGCCACCCAGGCTCCCCTTTTCTTATTTTCTAAACTGTTATGAGTATTCAAAATATTTTTTCCTGTCATTTCTAAGGCTTTAGGGTGAGAAAAGGAGGTGAAACGTGTTCAGTATGCTGGTCTCTTCTCTCTGTGTTAGGAATGCAACAATTGAAGCTCAGAGAGGCTAAGTAACTTTTCAGGTTACACAGGTAGGAAGTGTGGCAGCGCTAGTTCCTATCATGTGAAATGAATATCTGTTGGGATAATGATAGTAGCAGGGAAGGAGTAGAGTCCTTGTTTGATGTTTTCACTCCAGAGGCCTCCCTAAAGTCAAACTGTTGGGTCTATCTGGAGTTTCAGTCCAAGAAAAATTAGATCTGGCACTCACAGGTATTACAAGGAGGTTTAAGCCTCTTTCTTTTGTAGAATACTTAGTCTATTTCATTAAATATAGTGTCTCTAAAGAGAATCAGATTTTGGTTTTTTTTTTTTAAGATTTATTTATTTATTTATTTATTTATCTTGTGTTATCTTAGTCACCATACAGTTTTTGATCTAAGGATCAGTTTTGCCCACGTTGCATGCTGCATTATGAAGTAGCATAGTCCACACTATGGACATAGTCCACAAAGATAACTGACTTTGGAATTAAACACACCCATCTCTTACCAGCTATCTGATTTGGGGTTTTGTCAAATAAAGCCTGTGACTGCAGTTTTCACAGTTGCAAGCTATATGTGATAAGCTGTCCTTAATTAGTAGTTACTGTAAGCACTATCCGAAATGTCTCTCAATTTAAAAAAATACATATACCTTCAGTTTGAGCAAGATTTCTGACCACCTTGGATTTTATTTTGGAACTTTGACCCAAAAGATCTTTTTACTTTCTGCATTTTTCTGGTAAAACTCCTGCTTCGATTAACATTGCACTTTGACCAATGTTGTCTCTACTACTCTCAAAACTTTTTTCTCTTGCCCCTTGGAAGCTGAGAACTCTAACCATGTAAGACAGATGAGAACAGCAGGTTTCCAAAGTCAGCTAGTAAACATTAGTTAGTTGTTGCTGATTCTAAGAAAATAAGATTAAAAAAATCACTTTCCCCTAAAAACCCACCCTAATCAAGGCTTCTCTGCATTCCACACAGCAGTGCATTAGGAGGAATTAAATACATGGAAGCTGCTGAAGAAAGGGAGGCTTTGGAAAATGTTTTCATGAGAAGAAATGGCAAAACTTATGGGTGATACTGAGAATGTAAGTCCTTGAACTGAGACTGATTGGAAAAAAAAATTATGAAAAGATTGTCTGCCTGAATAATAGAGTAACTAGCGACCTTGAACACAGAAAGAGTATAGAATAGGCGTGAAACAATGAAATCTTTTTAGAACAGAGAATAACACTCATAAGAGGCAATTTTTAAATGAAAGACAGGATGTTCTACAATAGAAATATTGGGGGCCTGAACCACCTTGTAATTCATAGAAAGGGGAATACCAGTGGCCTTGCCTAGAAGCCCACGGCTAAGAGAAGAGAGAACAGCTTGAAATAAGATTATTAATTTCCTTGGAATGACGCCAGCATGACATCCTCTTGCAAAGCTTGGCCAGATTCTTACAAGATCAATTTGAACAATGAAAGCTAATGAATATGCAAAAACAAAAACGAAGGCACATCTGGTTATACCAACAAGATGTTGAGTTGTTTGCTCTTTAAAACAAAAACACCTTGTTATCCTATCTTCCATAGATTTTGTAATATTTTCCCTGATTAATAAAGACATTTTCAGGAAAAACAATTAAGCATGTAATATTGTAAGGCTTTGATGGTAAAAAATAAAATAAAATAAGATAAAATAAATACTAGGTGACATCGGGGGGAAAAAAAGGATGATTGCAAATATTGTTTGGGAAACTATAGTAGACTTTCTTGTTTCTATCTACCCAGCATCCTTCCCCTCCTGTGAGATACTCTGTCCTTCTTCTCAGTACCTAACTTTCCCTTTAGGGGACAGTTTCTACCCTTTTTCACAGGAGCTGGTGGGATGGCCAAGCAAAGACTCCATGCAGAGTTTTCCCACCCTCCTCTCTTTCCTGGGTTGGAGTTGATGGGAGCTTGTCTTTCTCCACTGGTCACAGCTTTAAAGGAGTAACTTAGAACTGCTAGTGGGAAATTTTAGTTCTTGTTGTCATTGTTGTTGAAAAATCTATTGGCAGTCTTGCCTAATGAGTTAAAAGGAAAAAAAAAGGCAATGAATCTATGTTTTTGAGTATTGATGTATGTGTAACATGAAATTCAGAGGGGGTGATGAAGACATATGATAAATGAGATTTAAAAAATAAACCAGATTTGAAATGCAAAAGAAGGAATATTACCGATAAAGTAAAATTAAAGACATTGTTCATTGAAAAGAAGGGACTCTAGTTGTACATGAGAGATTATAATTCTCATCTCCCAATTTGTGAAGAATTATGTTGTGGATAAGGCACTAGCCTTGTTCCAGGTAACTTGTAGAAGTAAACCTGTTACTATATATGTTGGCTCTCAGTGATCTAATCTACAGCCATAGCTTTAACCGCCACTGTGGCTAGTGCTGTGTAACACACTATCCCAAACGCAGTAGCTTAAGACAACATTTTTATAATTTTATGATTTTGTGAGTTAGGAATTCAGGCAGGACTCAGTAAGGTCATTCTTCTGCTGCCAATGATGTCAACTGGGATCAGAAGGTGGTAGTTGGTCTAAAGTATTCAAAATGGCAAACTTCACATGCCTGGTACCTTAGCAGCTATGGCTTGAATACTGGGTTCAGCTGGGAGCCTCTCCCTCTCCATGTGGTACCAGGGCCTCTCCATACGTTTTCTGCAGTATAGTAGTCAGCCTTCTTATGTGATAAGCCTGAAATCCAAAAACAAGAGTTCCAAGAGACAGGGAAGTAGGAGCTGCCAGTCTCTTAAGGCCTACCCCATAAAGTGGTACACTTGTATATATTTACAATGTAGAGATATTTTGATATGTGCATACGCTATCACCACAGTCAAGCTAATTAACATATCCATCATGTCACATAGTTATCTTTTTTGTTTGTGTGTGTGTATGTGTGTGTATTATGAGAATACTTAAGATCTACTTTCTTGGCAAATTTCAAGTATACAATATAGTATTATCAATTATAGTCACTGTGTCATACATTACATCTCCAGAATTTTTTCATCTCTCGTAACTGAAACTTTATACTCTTTAATCAAAATCTCTCCATTTCTCCCTCCCCACAGTCCCTGGCAACTATCCCTCTATTCTCTGCTTCCATGAGTTTGACTCTTTTGGATTCTACATATATGTAAGATCATACAATATTTGCCTTTCTGTGTCTGGCTTATTTCACTTAGCATAATGTCATCCAGTTTCAGATATGTTGTCACAAATGACAGGCTTTTTTTCTTTTTTAAGACTGAATAATAATTGAATATATATATATATATATATATATATATATATATATATATATCTCACATTTTCTTTATCCATTCATCCGTTGATGGATACTTAAGTTGATTCCATGCCTTGGCTCTTGTGAATAATGCTGCAATGAACATGGGAGTACAGATATCTCTTCAAGATACGGATTTCATTTTCTTTGGCTACATACCCACAAGCAAGATTGCTGAAACATATGGTAATTCTATTTTTAATTTTTTGAGGAATCTCCATACTATTTTCCATAGCGGCTATACTGTCCATTATGTTTTTAATTTGTCATAGTATCTTCCTTTTTATAAATTAAATATGGTTCCTTTTCTAACTGCTTGGACATTCTTTATAACTTTTTATTTCATACTCAAATTTTCAGGCTTGTCTTTGATCTCTTTAGATATAATACATTCAGCTATTTTTTCCTGTCTCTAATAATTCCAATATCTGAAGTCTTTGGGAGCCTATTTCTGGTATCTTGTATTTCTGCTTGTTCTCATTCAAGTTGCCTTGTTCCCTTGTGTGTTTAGTTATTTTGTCTGCAAGTTGCTATGAAGATTAATAAAGTAGTAATTGTGCATTATCCTTAATCATTATTGAGATTAACTGTTTTATTAGAATTTTGTCTACCCATTCCACTTATGATTTATACATAGGTACTATATTCATATGTGAAATGAATCTACAGTTTTATTTTATGAGGCCACTCATAAGCATGGCATGTAGCTAACCTTCCTGATTTCCCGTCTTCACTTGTATTTTAGCCTTATTTTCCCCACTTTTTCTGTGGGAATTTTTTCTCACCAAAAGGATTTATGTTTGCCTTTTTTTTTCAGGGATCTAGGGTCATTATCCACCCATGGCCACTTTAAAATCAGTCCTCATGGGGCACCTGGGTGGCTCAGTCATTAAGTGTCTGCCTTCAGCTCAGGTCATGATTCCAGGGTCATGGGATCAAGCCCCACGTAGGGCTCTCTGCTCAGCAGGAGCCTGCTTCCTCCTCTCTCTCTGCCTGCCTCTCTGCCTAGTTGTGATCTCTCTCTCTCTGTCAAATAAATAAATAAAATCTTTAAAATATATATATATGTAATATATATATATATATACATATATATATATATAAATACTTTCTTAAAAAAAATAAAATCAATCCTCAACTTGAGATATTTTGGTATGCCTAGGTAGTTTGAATTTATGCAAAATGTTTTAATTACAAATTATCACAAATGTATTTCTCCTTTACTTCCTTGCCAGTTGACTAGTGCCTTTAAAATGAACTCTGATATTTTATCTATTATTTTAAATTGTTTTCATTGAGAGAGTGGGTCAAGAAACCTCATCTGCCATATTGTCAAGAAAATAAGGAGTCCATTCTCATACTTTGAGGAAAGGATAACAAATTAGTACAAGCACATCAAGAAGAGAAATCCAGTAAAATCTCTCAAAATTAGAAGTGCACTCACTGATCACCAACTCCACATTGGAAAATTTTTTACAGATATATTCATCCAAGTGCACAAATATTCATTTCAAAGATATACTTTAGCACTGTGTGAGCTAACAAGACTATGAAAAAAATCACTGCTAATAAAAGATTGATGAAGCAAATCATTGTACTTCCAGACATTGGAGTATTAGGAAGCCATTTAAAAATAAGGTCATTCTACACATTCTTACATGTTTTGCTTACTGAGACACATCGTTGGGTGAGAGAAGAAAGCTGCAAAACATTGTAATTAGGAAATTGTAGATTTTGTAAAACTGAGTAACTGGCCAACTAGGTGGAAAGAAGACTTGTTTTTCAATATTTACCCTCTTAGACCTTTGGAATTTTAAGCCATGCTCATGTAGCACATCTTTAAAAATACATTTATAAAAAGAAAATATAAAGTTTCTTTCTATTTCTGCAATACTGTTTTTTCTTAAAACAGAAATAGGCAGCGGATTTCTTAAAACTGCTTTTCAAATGTCTTTGTAATCATATATTTCCCCTTTAATTCATTAATCAATACTGAATTAATTAATATCACAGATTATATTACTAGATTTTTAAATATTGTGCTATTCTTATATTTTCTGAATAAAGATATTTGGCAATATTGAATTGTTATTTTAACACACTGCTAATATTTTATCTACTCCTTCTTTATGTATGATTACACTTATATTCTACACTTATATTCAAACATGAAATTAATTTATAGTTTATTGTTGCCAGTACATTCTTATATTTTAGAATTTAGGTTATCTCCAAAAGAAGAGATGAAGAACACTTCTAATTTTTCCCTGCAGTATGAAAATTTAAGCAATATAGAAATTATCTGGATTTTGAAGTTTTAATCAAACCCAGCTAATAATAAATCTGGCATGAGTATATATAGAGGTCCATCTTTTATTCCTTCTACCATTTGTGTTCTTTTGGAGTATTTTATGTTTTCTTGAGTGAATTTTATAATTCACTTTTTTTTGAAAAGCATTTACATTATCCAATATGATATTCTGTGTTTTATGTATTTTTGTTTATTTATAAAATGAACAAATGTTAAGTGTCTATACAATACCTGTATCATATGTATACACCCATGTAAGTGACATCCAGATCATGATAAAGAATGTTTCTATCATTCCAATAAGCCAATAGCCTTGCCAGTCAATGACCACCAATCTCCTGGTGAATAATCAAATTTTTGCATTTCTATCATCTTAGATAATCTGTAAAGATTTTGTTATCATTGTGAATGGTGGGAAAAGGCAAACATTCAGACAAGCTTCCCTTTTTGATTCCAGGCCCTGGCATAGAAACAGGTGTGCAGCCCATGCCTCAGTCACGGCCACTAGTTGTGGAGATCCACCTATAAAAAAGCCCAGGCATCCCCCAGCTGCCAACTGCTTCATGGTAGCCAGCCGCCTCATGTTCAGGTTTTGACACAATTCCTGAGGTCCTTCCCTGTGTCCCCTTCTTGAAGTTTTTTCTGGTTTCTGCCGGGAACATCTAAAATATCCCTGGATCTAGGGATGCCTCGGTGGCTCAGTGGGTTAAAGCCTCTGCCTTTGGCTCAGGTCATGATCTCAGGGTCCTGGGATCAAGCCCCACATAAGGCTCTCTGGTCAGTGGGGAGCCTGCTTCTCCCCCTCTCTCTGCCTGCCTCTCTGCCTACTTGTGATCTCTGTCAATTAAATAAATAAAATCTTTAAAAAAAAAATAAAAAATAAAATAAGATAAAATAAAATATGCCTGGATCATTTAAAACCTAATCGCCAATAGAGAGTATCAAAGCTGATAGAGAGTAAAATGGTTTATTTGGTTGATTTTGCCATTATTGCTGTAATGTTTAAAATAACTTGTAATCCTATTCCTTCTTTTTTTGGACCTATTGTCAAAGTTAAAATAACTGTAAGAAAAATCCTCCCTTTGACTTAGCAAGATGAATACCAAGTGAGGCCAGAGATTAAATGCTTAATCTTAGCCAATCTAAGTTTGTGTGTGTGTGGGTGTGTGTGTATTGGGGATGTGGGGAGAGAGAGTACTGCTGACAGTTTTCTTAGCAACCCCCTCCAAACAATGTCCTGTCCCTCTTGCTCTAGGCTTTCAGTTTTCTTGGAATTCAACCAGGGAAATCCATCAACTTCCTTCCTTCTTTTTTTTTTTTTTAAGATTCTATTTATTTATTTGACAGAGAGACAGTGAGAAAAGGAACACAGGCAGAAGGAGTGGGAGAGGGAGAAACAGGATTCCCACTGAGTAGAGAGCCCAGTGTGGGACTCAATCCCAGGACCCTGGGATCATGACCTGAACCAAAGGCAGATGCTTAAAGACTGAGCCACCCAGATGTCCCAAATGCCTTCCTTCTTGCTGGTGCGGATTAATGGCGTTTGTAAGGATGGATTGACTTTTCTATTAGTTTTATCCAATTTGTTTTCTATTTTTCAGAACTTCTTCAAAGTTTTCAATCTATGTATGATACCCCACACAATTTCCCAAAGCTGTCACAGATGTTTTTGTTTGGTCAGGTTTTATTTTTTTGTTGTGTTTTGTTTTTGCATTTTAATATACTTTTAGGATTTTGATGGGGAAGAGATGTTGTAACTCTGTTGTAACTATGTTGATAAGTTGTAATTATGTTGATTCAATTTACTGACTTGAACCTGGAAGTTTGACATGAATTATTTAAAACACTAATCTAATAGGGCCCCCAAAACCAAATGCTCCATTAGGAGCAATTAATTTGGTATATTCAGACCTTTCCAGAAAATGCTTGGCTCTTGGTTCTTTTGTACTGAGGGAAGAGGATCAAATTAAAGCTGATCATCTGATCAAATTAAAACTGATCATCTGATAAAAGCAATGAACCAATTCTGAAAAAAATATATACTCAAAGAAATTTATCAGTATTTCTCATACTTTTGGAATCTTTAAGAACTCTGCAAAAGAAGAAGACCTGACTCAAACCTTCATTTTCATCTCCTAAAACTCACCCAAACAAGCAATCTCCTATCTTGTATCAAGTTTCATGTTGTCCTTGATTTTCACACCACAAAAGATTAAAGATAATACCACTAATTATGATATTTAAAAAGAGCCCTTCCTGAGAATGATCTGCCCCTGGTATTGTCCTATATAAAGACTTTGAGAAATAGCTTTGATAATTTATACTCATTAACAGGAGAATGCAGGAGATTAAAGGTAGCAAGGGTGAATAGCCTCTCATTTTTGCAAAACTTGTGCAACCTTTTATTCACCTACTAAAGCTATTATTACATAATAATAAAAAAAGGAGGTGTGCTGCATATATGAACTCAGAGAGGGAATAAAGACACAAGGAGCTATTTTCTCTCAAGAGAACTGTAGTGTCATAGATTAAAGGTGGAAAGGCAGCCATCATTTAAAGCAGCTCACATCTCCAAAGGATATTTATTCACAAATTGATTAGAGTTGGAAATGAAAATTATTCAGTTGGTGGAAACATTTCAGCAGCCTTTAAAGTGTGATGGGGAAGATGAAAAGGAGCCTCACTTACCCTTTCCTTAGCATGCAGGCAGAGATCAAAAAGACCAATGTCCCATTGATAGCCCTAATGAGCCTGCGCTTCTATTTGGCTCTTCAGTTATTTCCAGTGACTTGGGAGGCATGTTCTTTCTGACAAAACTGACTACCCTGCTGCTAGTGGCAGCATCACATTTCATGGAGCTTTTTTGGATTATTTGATTGAGTTTTCCAAAAGTGTAATGGAAATTAGTGATACCTACTCAGCAGAAATGTCCCCCCAAGACTTGTTTCTTCTCCATTGCTATTTGTCCCCAAATCTTTACCATCATCTTTCACTTCTTTCTCTCTAACTCTCCTCAAATCTACCAGCAGAGCCTGTTGGCTCTATCTTGAATCTGACCACTTTTCCCCTTCCACTTCCTTAATTCAAGTCCAACTGACCCACTTCCACTGTGTTAGATCCTAGATCTCATTCAGGAACTGAGAACTCAGAACTGTGAAGCTGTCCAGGACAAAAGGAGATCAACTCATGCGTTGATAAGTTGAGAGTCAATGAGACTTTAACTTTTTGAATGTGATTAAGAGGTATAAATAAAAAAAGCAATAGAGCCCAGAAAGAAATGTCAAAAGACTTCTTTAAAAACTGAAAGCACAAGGGCACCTGGGTGGCTTAGTGAATTAAAGCCTCTGCCTTCGGCTCAGGTTATGATCCCGGGGTCCTGGGATTGAGCCCCACATCAGTCTCTCTGCTCAGCAGGGAACCTGCTTCCTCCTCTCTCTCTCTGCCTGCCTCTCTGCCTACTTGTGATGGCTGTCAAATAAATAAGTAAAATCTTTAAAAAATAATAATAAAAAAATTTTAAAAACTGAAAGCATTATTTACCTAAAATCAAATTTGTTTCTTATTACATCTCATAAAGAAAGTGAAATATTCAATGACTGTTTATTCAGATGTCAAGTTCACAGTTAAGTTACCATGGAGCAAACTGTGTACATGATGATGGCTCATTAAAATCATAATTTGAGTCATGAAAATCACCCTTTGGGAGAAAGACAGAATTTGTTGATTTATTCTCCATAGAAATTCCCACAATCAGGTCTCCATCTTCTGTGGGCTCCAAGATTTCTAACACATATACCTTTATGCACCATTAAGAGAAAAACATGCCCAAGATGGGTTATAGAGCTGAGACATGGAAAGTGCTATATGCCCTCAATAAAGGACTGAAAACAAATCTACTCACTTTTCTTAATCTTGGCTCTGAATAAAGAAGGAATTTGAACTATAAGCCAGTATTCAAGCAAATTTTCTGTCTAAATTTTAACTATCAGTATGTTCCCAAAAACTTCAGGTAACAAATTTAAAGTGATCTCAGGTTGGCAGTGCCACCAGGTGATGGGAAAATAATTTCTCGAAGAGCTCTACTTCCTTCTAAGCTAAAATGCCTACCCAGTTTCAGAGATGTTAAATTGTCCTAAAGATGTGTGTCTTAGACTAAATGAAATCTTTTGCCTCTTATTGACTTCTGGCCCAGCATACTTTTTGGGTTCACTTCTACTTCATCTTATGTAACTGCACAAATTTAGCTATACAGTATCTCAAAAAAAAAGTTATTAAGTAGAAGGGATAAAGGGAAACAAGCAGATTCAGAAAACTTTATAATATAATACAAATATTAAAAATAAGATATCAAGACCAAATTAAACAAAAATTTTGTCAGCTCTTAACTTTCTCAAGTTCTCTATCATCATTTGACACAAATGGAAATGAAGCTGACTGCAAGAGGGACTCTTTAGAAAACTAGTTATGTCTATAAAAAGAGCAGAAAATGTAATTTGATTGGAAATACCACCTAACTCCCAGAGAGATGACAGAATACCAAACAAAGTTGTTTTGGCAGAACCATTCAGTCAGTGCTGGCTTCATATGGGCAAAATGAAAGTCAATGTCACATTCCTCTCATCCTTTATCATCTTAAAAATAAACCAAATCAGCCTGGAGTCAAGATGGCGGAGAAGTAGCAGGCTGAGACTACTTCAGGTAGTGGGAGATCAGCTAGATAGCTTATCTAAAGATTGAAAACACCTACAAATCCAATGGGAGATCGAAGAGAAGAAGAACAGCAATTCTAGAAACAGAAAATCAACCACTTTCTGAAAGGTAGGACTGGCGGAGAAGTGAATCCAAAGCGACGGGAGATAGACCGCGGGGGGAGGGGCCGGCTCCCGGCAAG
>NW_019154123.1:20569414-20667922 GCF_002288905.1 Enhydra lutris kenyoni
GGGGGGTGGGATTATGGACATTGGGGAGGGTATGTGCTATGGTGAGTGCTGTGAAGTGTGTAAACCTGGCGATTCACAGACCCTGGGGATAAAAATATATTATATGTTTATAAAAAATAAAATTAAAAAAAATAATAAAAAATAAACCAAATCAAAGTAAATTTGAGTTTTCCCTGAGGATGGAGTATTATTTTTACCCAAAATGTATATGTTCTATCCACTACAAAAATTACAGTGTCTGAAATACAACCACTTCCTTGGAATCTGAGCTCAAATTTCATCCCCTACAGGAACTCATCAGTTAACTTCCACAAAACACCCTGATTACACCTTCATTTCTTCTCTCATCAGAACCTATCAGTTTAATTTTTGTCAAATTATTTCATGGTTGGTAGTAGGTCACTCGATAAATGTGTCTCGAGTGGCTTCCTATGAAAATCTTCCCTTCTTTTAATCAGGTTCTTTTAAGGGGAGAATCCATTTCTAACACTTTCTCTGTCTTGTTCCCATTTAATATAGGACTCCAAAATCACAAAGCCTTAAATAAATGCCCATAGTGCCACGTAGATCATAAGTTTAAATTTGGGGCTCCACATTTAATTGATAAGTACTATCAAATTAACACATGAAAGAAGTTTCTTGAATTGGATAATGCTTATTTATAATGGATAGAGTGTTCCAAAATCTCTTGGGCAGGGTGAGGTATCAGTATTATATAATCATAAAATAAAATAAAGAAGTTTTAGAAAGAAATAGAAGGAAAAAGAGCCCAAAAGAAAAGTAAGCACAGGATTTGAAATGCTTCAAACTCTTCATCACAAAAGGATATGAAACATATGAAAGGAAGTCAATCTCACTCCAGTTAAAGAAATACAAAGAAATGCAACCTTAAGCTAAATTTTCACCTACAAGAGGGCCACACAGGAAAAGCAGTTTGGGAATACTTCTTTGTCAAGTCTATGGAAAACCAGGACCTCTCATTCTTTACTGGAGATTGTCCCAACGGACTAATACCTGAGGGACGGGGAGTGGTAGTAGAATCTTTCATAGTTCCTGCTTTTTGTGTCCTATCTAAAAATTCCTTGTCTGGCCAAAGATCACTAAATGTTTTTCCCATATTTTCTTATAGAAGTGATACAGTTTTTAGTTTTTCCTTTAGTTCTAAATCTATTTTGAGTTAATTTTTTATATGGTGTAAGGTATGAGTTGAGGTTTTTTGTTTTTGTGTTTTTATTTTTGCATATGGATATCTAATTGTTCCAGCACTACTTGTTGGAAAACCTTTCTTTTCTCCATTTAATTATCTTGACCACGTTTTAAAAATCATTTGCCAATATATTGTGAGTGGCTCATTTATTCTTATCGCTATGTGGTATTTCTATGTATGCAAATACTTTCTTTTGGGTTACTTACAGATTGGGGCTATTTTGTGTACCTGTCTCCTTCCACAAATTCCAGCTGAATCATACATGAAACATCTATATTTTCATCGATCTAACTATATAGAAAATGTCCCACACTTTGTGATTTTTCCAATACCTCTTTAATCAAATCTGCAGCAATGTTTTCTGTGTCTCTAAAGTATCTATTAACAAAGGAGAGGAATATGTTTTGGCTTTTCACCATATTGTATTAATTTTTTTTTCTTTTTTTTACCATGGCAGGGAGAATTAAGTATCTTCCCAATGTTTGGCTTTTTGTATTCACTCCTAAGTTAGAAATTTAAGGCACTTCTAACCATTTTTTTTTTAATTTTACTTATTTACTCTTGAGAGAGAACATGAGCTGGGGTAGGGAGCAGAGGAAGAGAGAGGATCCCAGGCAGATTCCTCACTGAGCATAGAGCCTAATGTGGGCTCGATCCCAGGACCCTGAGTTCATTATGTGAGCAGAAATCAAAAGTCAATCACTCAGCTGACTGAGCCACCCAAGCACCTCCTTCTAACCATTTTTATCATTAATTTCATTTAAACACTTGAGTGAATTGAATATTGCAAACTTTAAACATTGTTGAAAACCACTTTAGATATTCTTGAAAAAATTATAGAGTCTTACCCTCAATGCTCTAAATATCTGGATTTTACATCTTGCTAATTTTTAGTTCGGTTAATATCTCAAGGTCAACGTATAACATGCATAAAGGCTTTTTGTTAGTGGTAGTGGATGTAATTTGTATTTCTAATAGTCTTTAGAATTTGGAATTTGTAGTTGCTTCTCTTCCTTTCATACTTGATTAGATTTTTATTCTTTTTACCTCATATGGTGAATGATTAAGCACTCAGTCAAGGAGGCATCAGAGGGTCAGCTCAGCTGTTTTCTTGTTCACTTATGCTTCCATTGTTAGCAACATCTTCAACCAACATTTCTTATTAAATTAAAATCATATAATATGATCTTTATATTACATAACCCAGCATTCTTAAAACTGCACTATGTTGAAGAAACCTGAAAGTGAAGTTGTGAGTAAGAGAGCTTTCTCTCAATGGCTGCCTTCTTCCCTCAGATCAGAGGGATTGTTTACAAAGAATAAGGGTATCCCTAAGGCAGATAGTGGGTCCTGGCATCATTAAGGATAAAACTAGAAGCCAGAAAGCCTCAGGAACTCAAACCCTGTCTCACCATGTCTCTCTCTCCCTAGTGTCTCCATTTTTTACTTTATATCCTTCTCTCATCTTTCTCTCTATTGACTTGGTTTTTGCTTGAGCATGCTCATGGCCAAACATGATCTCCTCAAGGCTAGTGAATTTTATGTCCTCAGCTCAAGGGGCCAGTTGAGACTATCCAGAATCATCATCCAAATTTGTAGGAGCCAAATTACAAAGCTGAACTTGGGTCAGAGGCCTGACCCTGATGCAGTCAACTCTGGAGAAGCCTACACTTATAGGTGAGGAGACAGATTCTCAAAGAAGAGGATCTGGAAATAGGAAGACATTCTAGAAAGTGGCTTTCACAAATCGCCCTAGCTAATGTCTCCTGATGCAGCCATTTCACTGTAGGAATTGTCTCTCTTCCTTTAGCAATGTGAATCCTCCTCCCACAGATGGGGCTGGAATGGGAACACCAACATCTGTGGTTTTTCTCTCTACTCCTATAGCTGACCACCAAATTGACACATCAATTTGTTCGTCAAATTGGTGAATGTACTAAGTCAGATCTGAGTTAATACTGCTGGCCTCAGTGCTTTTCTCCCTTTGTGGTTACTTTACCTATCTTTGTTCTTGATCATCATGTACTGACCTTATAATTTAACTCTCAGAGCATAATATTATTAACTCCACTTTCAAGTTTGTTGAGAATCAACCACAGAACCAAGTCCAAGTCCAAGCCTTTCTTTTCCCAAATTAGTTTGTTGTGAATATAAATCCTCAAGAGGAGTCAGAGAAGCAAGCAAGTGTTGCAAAATGGCTAGGAAACAGAAAGACCGTTAACCCCCCAAAAATTCATGTCATCTCTTGAAGGTGAAAAACTAAGCAAAAAAAGAAGAATGGGAATAGAAAGTATACATTAAATAATTATGACAATCCATAGTCTATCTATGCTCAGTATTCAGGTGTGTGGTATATAAAAACAGGTATGGAGATCACATTGGAGTTGGAGGTAGAATAGAATAGACAGAAAATATAAGCTCAGAAAGAATAGGAGCTGCTATGTAGGGTTTTCCTTTAAGTATGGCAACCCTTCCACTCAGGATAACTTGACAACAACAAAAGCTAGAGTCAGAGCATGGCAGAGGCACTTGACAACCCAGAAAGAGCAAAAAACCCACCAAAACTCTGGCTTCCATTCCCTATGTTGTATCAGAGCCAAGAGACTCATGATCTTGTTCAAATAAAAGAGAAAAAGGGATTTTCCCCTCCCCATCAGAGAATTAAATGGTAAATAAAAGTGTTTAACTCTACTTCAGCCTAAAACGGGGTGGGGGGGGAACTATTTTGTCTATAGACAAACAAGAAAGACGAGGAGAGACTTCAAGATTTTGGAGCATTAAAAGTGATGCAAAGCCCATTTAATGGACACCCCTAGAGCTTTTTTTTTCTCCCCAAGCACCGCAATTGATTGCCACGAGATTATGATGCCATTAAAATTCACTCTGCCCATAAACTAATGCTGCAGAAAATGCTGGCGTTTATAGCAGTTCCTACAAGGGACATATTTCAGTGTGAAAGTAAGTCCTAATGTAAGAACTTTATCTCAGTAAAGCAACATCTAGGAAGGGGGAAAGGAGGAGGAGGAAGAGAGGCCATCTGGGAGTGCTACGAGTTTTATTTCTCTCAATAATGGGTGTATGGATGCTAAATTTCAAAGACTTTTTAAAATAAATCTATTGGCCTTTGACAAAATCAATCCAAACCCCATAAACCAAGAAGTCATCCACTTGATATTAATGAGCCCACATTTGCATTTATTTGTCTCTTACACTAGACAAACCATTAATTTCGTGTTTATGCTTCCTTTGAAGTCTGAATGCTCATAGATAGATGGCCTCATCGAATCTCCTGCTGCTACATTAATATTTCGCTATAAATGATAAATTTTATCATTTTCCACAACACCCCTTTTTACTTTAAGAAAGCTGTGAAAATACAAGCAATAAGTCTTAAGGTCTGAAAGCACAGCTTTTTTTTTTTTAATACTCTTCAGCAGAGATCATTAAAGTAGTGATATCTTTAACATCAGGATACCTTTGATGGCCTCTAGGACTTGGAAGCCAAGATGATATATATCTCATCAACTAATCTACATTTCGTAGATAAAAGATGGCTCCATTGGCTAGAGCAGACACACAGTTCCATTGTGGACAAACACCCAGTGCCTAAAGTTTTTTTCAGAATGTATCTGACAACATTTTAGTTTCAAATATGAGCCTAATTCATTGGTTTTAAAAGGAAGAGTATTTTGAAAGGTTTGCAGTAGAAATATTTACCAGCAGAAAGACATAGGAATGACAAAGTCCCAGGTGTGGGGGTCAAGGGGTTCAGATTGAATAGACTGATGCTCAGTGATGTATAATGCCTTTTGGCACACAGGATCACGACCAGTTCAGTTATTTTGTTTGACGATGATGATAGTGATGAAGATCATGAAGATAATGATGGTGATGCTTACTGAGCCCTTCCTACATGTCAGATACTGAGCTGTGAGCTCTGCAGTCATCCTCTCAACAAACTTAAGAGGTAGTTGTTACTCATTCCCAGCTTACAGATGAGGAAACAGAAGCTTGAAGGGGTAAGCAGTTCCTCAAAGGTATAAATGCCACATAGAACGGCTTCTTTCCCTCTTTGCCACCGTGCTGTTACAGATCAGATCCACCAGGATCTCCCAGAAACGGTCCTCTAAATGATGAAAAACTTTCACTTAGATGGATACTGAGACTTTCGATTCTGTTTCTATAATATAGGTAAGAAGGAGATCATAGCCACGAATTTCCAGGTGATTAACTTTGGTGATACCACCTATAGTCATAGCCTGAATCAGGGGCATGGAAGAATTGGAACATCTCAACCTTCAGTCCAGGGGATTTTCTTGGAAATCTCTCCTTGCACATTATTCCCATCTTCTGTCCTTCAAGAAGGCTGTTTGCCATTTCTGACAGGGCCCACAAATCCAGTCTCACCCACTTCACTCTCCCTGCCACCTCAACAAACTCGCCCTTTGCTTATACATAAAGTCTCTGCCACACTTCATGTTTTGCTTTGATGTTTCATTAAGATTAATATGTAGCTTTTATATATATATACATTCACATCAAGTTTTTTAGATTAATATGCACTCACGTCCAGTTTTTTAGATTAATATTATGCATTCCTTTTGCAAGGAGAATGGGCAAGAATTCTACCTTTGACCAGAATCCCCATGTTCAAACTGATTTGATAGAAGCAACTATTTATATTAGTGGGAAAAATCATCATAATAAAAATGTTTATAAATCATTACAATACCAGATATTTGACTTGACTTTTTTTTCCACTTCTGAGTCAAACTTGTGATTAAGGACTGCAGTGAAATGTTTAACACGCAAACATAAACTGTGTTATTAAAATAATGTATTGACCATGAATGAGAAAGGCAGCTCATTAGTAAAGTGGCTGAAAAATCCTCCTCTGTTTGGAAAAAGTAGTTCAGATACTGGTGGTCTAGTCCACACAGGATGTAGGGCGAGAACTTAAAAGGTACACCCATCCTTCCTGGCCACAGTGAAGGATACAGGAGCAACTGTGTAGCTAACCAGTGATTTGGTGAAGGAAAATCATCCACCATAGTAAGAAAACACAGAGAAGACTCATTCAGGGGCTTTTGGTGTCTGTCTGATCTCCATTAGCATCAGTTGAAGTGTATTAAGGTTCACTAGGCACCAAGTGCTGTTGTAAGTGCCCCACATTTGATCCTACAACTAACTACAGTCTTAAAAAGGCACTATCATTATCCCCATTTGACAGACAGGAAAAGAAAGACCTGTGATAATGACTAACTTGCCTAAGGTCTCACAGCTACTAACAGATGGAGCTGGGGTTCCAACCCATACAGTCTGACTCCAGAAATCCCCAAATGAGCCAACTTTCAGAAAAAAAAAAAACTAGTTCCAAAACATATCAGGGCACTTTGTAAGACAGCCTGACTGAATATAAAAAAAGACAAACGAACAAACACAAAACAAAACAGACTATAAGTGAACACGAAATTTAAAATAAGCAATTAAAAATTGAGATAATAAATTTAAATAAGCCTGAAGGCATTGGGATTTCACAAATACTGATGCTTACACAGATCTGAATTTGTCTCCATAGCAACAGAGTACAGGTGAGGACTTGGGGGCTTAGGTTCTCAACTAGTAGAGAAGCCACGCTTCCGGCTAGGTCCTGCCCTGAGCCATTAACTATTCATTGTGTTGACCCAGAAGCACAAGCCCTCGTTGGTCAACAATCTTCGTGAGTTCCAAGCCTGAGACAGCCACCTCGCCTGCATTTTCTCCTTCCTCACTAACAATATGAATCAAGAAATGCAGTAACTGAGAGCTTCTTTAATTTGTTACCTCCATCCACTCTCTTCTTTTTGTACCAACTATTTCAAGTTCCCCATTGGATTTCCTGATTCTGGAACCGAGGCTGATATTCACTTCAGTCCATTCACTTTGGAGAGAGGAATAAAGAAAAGAATGGGAAAACAAAATTTAATTATTTTTTTTAAAGATTTTATTTATTTATTTGACAGACAGAGATCACAAGTAGGCAGAGAGGCAGGCAGAGAGAGAGAGAAGGGGAAGCAGGCTCCCCGCTGCCCAGAGAGCCCGATGTGGGGCTCGATCCCAGGACCCTGGAATCATGACTTGAGCTGAAGGCAGAGGCTTTAACCCACTGAGCCACCCAGGCGCCCCAAATTTAATTATTTTTAAAGAAAGACATGGTAACACATAAGCCTCAGTGGATAGATGGGGGACAAAGTTCTTTTTGTTCTGTAACAATTACCAGGAGAAGTGGGTGCCATCATGTTGGGCAAGGTTACAGTGCAGGGTCCATTGTGTGGGACATGAATGAGTAGCGGTGCCTCTACCGCCAGAGCCTGTTCTGTGCTCAGAATGGTGCCCATTGTGCCCATGGCTCAGTGTGCTTAGGCTCACCAATGGAAAACGCTCGTTCCCACCTTTCCCCAACCTCTGCCGTGCCATCCAAATCTACTGCTATGGATATAATGCGGACCTCTGGCATTCGGGGTCCTCTTGCCCTGTACTTCTGAAACAAAAGCTATTATACTACCCCATGAAAGCATGGACACAGAGAAATAAAGCTGCCTGGAAAACTAGTCTGAGAGGGGGACTGTGAGCTGCATTTAAAGTTTAAAACCCAAGGAAAACAAAACACTTCTGATTAAAAATGGGCTTTCATGCCTTTGTATACACACATATATGTGTTTTTCAGAATATTTCATCCCAATGTTCATGACAAAAGCAAGTGACCTGTCCTTGCTTTCAGAAATCAAGAGAGGTATAGCTGGAGAAGAGGGATAGAAAAAAGAGGAATTCTAACCTTGCCAGATAAAGCTTGTTCTAATTAAGGGGCTCTAATACAGAGAGGCGAAGGAGGAAAGGTGTACTTTTACTAAGAAATGGCAGGCAGGAAACATAATGTTTCCTCTATACAAAGGAAGGATGCAACCAGAGCATTTATTTACAGGACCCCTCCATTTAGGAGAGCAGTAGCAAGAAGCAGGTGGAGTTTTGCTTTCACTGAGGGAAATTCAGGGTGCACTGAGATGCTGAAGGCACTACCAAGTGGCTGATGTGTTTGGATTTGTCATCTAACTTTCTAAAAAGCCCAAGGTGCTTTGAAATTTTACATGGCAGGGAAAGAAATACTCAGCATATTCCTTGGGGATAGAGTAACCTTGTGAAATCACACTCCACGAGGCTTACCCTGGCTTCAGGCATCACACATCCCACACACACATCCGAGGAGATTTAATATAGCCTTTTCTTAAAGCTATCTAGGGCAAAACAACTCACAACTTCTCCATCATGTATCCTGGTCCCAAACTCCTCCATTGCTCTGCTCATGTTGTCCCATTGCTTGATATCCCTTCTCTCCTATAACCTAGTTAGCTCTTACTCAACTCTTCATAACTCAGGGGGTTTTGGTAGAATAGAGTTTATTTAATAGTTTGGTTTACATCATTTCACTACTTGGATGTATAGTGTGTGGGATCCATATGTATTATTTTTAATTGGTAAATTTGACATGTTACAATTTGTAAATTTAAGGTGTGTTACTTTGTTACTTTGATACATTTATATATTGTAACATGATTGCCACTGAAATAATATTTATCACATTACTTCATTATAGTACAGTACTATTGACATTTTTCATTATATTGCACATTAGATCTGACTTCCATAAGTTGACTTTGTAACCTGCCACTTTACTGAAATCACTGATTAATTCCAACAGTTTTTTAACTAACTTTTTGGGATCTCCCATATATGATTATATCATCAGCATATAACAACAATTCTACTTCTTTCTCCCTGACTTGGATACCTTTTATTTCTTTGTCTTGCCCAATTGCTCTACCTAGAACTTCCAATACTATATTGAATAAGAATGCTAAGAGTGAGGGATTGCCTGAGTGGCTCAGTTGGTTGAGTGGCAGACTTCTAGTTTTGGCCCAGGTTATGATCCCAGGGTCCTGGGATCAAGCCCCATGGGGGATTCCATGGTCAGCACAGAGTCTGCTTCAGGATTCTTTCTCTCCCTCTGCCTTTCCCTCACTCATGCTCGCTCTCTCTTTCTCTCTCTCTCAAATAAATAAGTAAATCTTAAAAAAAAAAAAGAATGGTGACAGTGGGCAACTTTTTCTTCCACTTGACATCAGCAATAACTTTTCAATGTTCTCCATTGATTTTAATGTTAACAATGGGCTTACTGTATATGGCCTTTATTATATTGAGGTATGTTCTTACTATACCAATATGTTAAGGACTTTTATCATGAATGAATGTTGAATTTTGTCAAATGCTTATTCTCCATCTATTGAAATGATCATGTGATTTTTTTTTATCTTTCATTTTATTGAATTATATCTATTGATTTGCAAGTGTCAAACCATCCTTGCATCCCAGGGATAAATCCCACTTCGTCATGCTGTGTAATCCTTTTAATGTGTTCTTGAATTCAGTTTGCTAATATTTTATTGAGAATTTTTGCATCTATATTCATCAGTGACATTGGCCTATAGTTTTCTTTGTTTGCAATATCCTTATCTGCTCTTAATATCAAGGTAATACTGACTTTGTGGAGTGAGTTTCGAACTGTTCCCTTTTCTCAGTATTTTGGAAAATTTGAGAAGGGTTGATGTTAACTCTTCTTTAAGTTTTGATAGAATCACCAATGAAACCATCTGGCCCTGGAGTTTTCTGTTTGAGGAGTTTTTTTTATTATTGACTCAATCTCTTGACTCATCCTTGGTCTTTTCAGATTTTCTATTTATTCTAGATTCAGTCTTGGTGAGTTGTGCCTTTCTAGAAATGTATAAATTTCTTCTCAGTTATGTAAGTTTTTGTTCATCATGGTTCTTTCACATTGTTCAAAGTAGTCTCTTATAATTCTCTCTTTTTCTATGTATCAATTATAATGTCTTGTCTTTCTTTTCTAATTTTATTTACTCAAGTTTTCTCTCTTTTTTCCTTAGGCTAACAGTTTGTCTATTTTGTTTATCTTTTCAATGAATTAGCTTTTAGTCTTGTTGATCCTTTCTATTGTTTTTCTGGTCTCTGTTTCATTCATTACTGCTCTCATTTTTATTATTTCCTTCCTTCTGCTAACTGAGTATAACTTGTTCCTATTTTTCTAGTTTCTTGATATGTAAAGTTAGATTGTTTATTTGAGATCTTTTAAAGTTCTTTTTTAAAAGATTTTATTTATTAATTTATTTAAGAAAGAGAGTAAGAGAAAGAGAGAGCACGAAAGAGAGAGGATCAGAGGGAGAAGCAGTCTCCCTGCTGAGCAGGGAACCACCAGATCATGACCTGAGTCCAAGGCAGATGCTTAACCAACTGAGCCACCCAGGCATTCTTAAATTTCTTAATGTATGTGTTCCCTACTATAAACTCTCCTATCAGAACTGTTTTTGCTGCATCCTACAAAATTTGATGTTGTATTTTCATTTGTTTCAAGAAAATTTTTTACTTCTCTTTTGACTTTTTCTTTGACCCGTGATTGTTTAGAAGTGTGTTGTTAGTTTCTGTGTATTTAAAGATTTACTCACTTTCCTCTTTATTGCTGATTTCTAATTTCATGACATTGTGGTCAGAGAAAAAAGCATGATTTCAGTCTTTTTAAATTTGCTGAGACTTGTTTTGTGGCCAATCACATGGTTTATCCTGGAGAATGTCTTATGGGCACTTGAGAAGAATGTGTATTCTGCTGCTGTTGCATGGAATGTTCTATATATTGCCTGTTAAGTCCATTTGCTTTAAAGTATAGTTCAGGAAGGAGGAGCAAGATGGCAGAGGAGTAGGAGGTCTAAATATCATTTGGTCCTAGGAGTTCAGCTAGATAGTTAAACCATTCTGAACAGATACAAACTCAACAGGAGAGAAAAGAGAAGAAGAGAAGCAATTCTAGAAACAGAAAATCAATCACTTTCTGGAAGGTAGGATGTATGGAGAAGAGAATCCAAGGCAATATTCAGGAAGATAGACTGTGGTGGAGAAGCCAGCTCCCTGCAAGTGAGAGAGCAATGGAGCACAAAATCGGAACTTTTAGAAGTCTGCTCCACTGAGGGATGTCGCTCCAGAGGCTAAGCAGGGGGTGGAGCCCTCGTGGGGACAGTGTTGTCTCAGGACCCACAGGGTCACAGAAAGACCAGGGGTGTCCGAGTGTGGCAGAGCAGGTATTAGAGCGGGGAAGCCTGCAGCAGAGATGGAGGCGAGGAGGGGGCTCTCAGCTCAGGGTTACCTTAAACTGTGATCCGTGGCACAGTCAGGCCACTGCTCTTCAGACAGGGACCCAACAAGCAGCAGATCCAGGGAGACTCACCTTCCTCTTCCAGGAGGAGTGGTGTGACAATACGCCATGGGAATAAGCTGGGTTTGAAGACTCCAAACAGGGCCGTGCACCAGAGATAGAAATGCTCTGTCACAGGCCTGGTGAACTTGGAGCAGGGCCAGAAACCAGAAAAACGGGAAGGATTGACTGCTTGTCTCTGAGGACGCACTGAGGTGTGGGGCCCCGAGCTCTCAGCTCCTATGGGCCAGAGATTGGGAGGCTGCCATCTGCATTCCTGTATGGAAAGCGTTCAGGGAACAAAAGCTCCTGAGAGTGAAGCCGAGCAGATTACTTAGCCTAGTGCCTGGCAAGGGCAGTGCAATTCCACTTTGGCCAAAGACATTTGAGAATCACTGCAACAGGCCCCTCCCCCAGAAGATCAAGGAGAACATCCAGGCAAGACCAAGTTCACTGATCACTGAGAACTGTGGAACTCCAGAGCTAGAGAAAGGAACACATAGAATTCATGGCTTTTTTCCCCATGATCCTCTAGTCTTTCAAGGTTAAATTTTTTTAATTTTACTTTTCCTTATTCTAGTTTTTAAAATTTTTCCTCTTTCCTATTTTAATGTTTTTAAACTATTTTATCAATACCTTTTTAAAAATCTTTTTAAATTTTCATTGTTATAGTCATATTTTATCCTTTCGTTGTTTTTAACCTTATTTTTTTGTATACATATAGGATTTTTTTCCTTTAAAATTTTGAGATACAATTTCTTCTAATAGATCAAAATATACCCTAAATCTAGCACATGGCTTTGTTCTAGTCTCCAGCCTGATCATATTATTTCCTCTTTTTTTTTTCCTTTTCTTTTTTCAACCAACTTCTTATCTTATTAATTCCTTTTTTAAAGTCTTTATTTAATTTTTCTTTACAGTCATACTCAATCCCTTCATCGTGTTTAGCCTTATTTTTTTGTGTGTATATATATATATATATATATATATATATATATATAAGTTTTTCTTTCTTTAAAATTTTGGGAAGTAGTTTCTTCTAACAGACCAAAATACAACCAAAATCAAGTGTGTGGCTCTCTTCTACTCAACAGTCTAATATATATATTCCCCCTGCTTTCTTCTCCCCCCGGTTTCAGGTCCCTTCTGATTTGGTTAGTGTCTATTTTTCTGGGGTTGGGTTATTGCTACCCTTTTAGTATTTTGTTCTCTCATTCATCTATTCTTATCTGGATAAAATGACAAGGCAGAAAAACTCACCACAAAAAAAATAACAAGAGGCAGTACCAACGGCTAGGGACATAATCAATATGGACATTAGTAATATGTCAGAACTAGAGTTCAGAATGATGATTATCAAGGTGTTAGCTGGGCTTGAAAAAAGCATGGAAGATATGAAAGAATCCCTTTCTGGAGAAATAAAATCCCTTTCTGGAGAAATAAAAGAACTAAAACCTAACCAAGTTGATATTTAAAAAGTTATTACTGAGGTGCAATTAAAAATGGAGTCTCTTGGGGTGCCTGGGTGGCTCAGTGAGTTGAGGCTCTGCCTTCAGCTCAGGTCATGATCCCAGGATCCTGGGACTGAGCCCTGTATTGGGAATCCCTGCTCAGCAGGGAGCCTGCTCCCTGCCCTCCGCCTGCCTCTCTGCCTCCTTATAACCTCTGTCTGTCAAATAAATAAATAAAATTTTTTTAAAAATGGAGGCTCTTACTGCTAGAATAAATAAGGCAGAAGAGAGAATTAGAGATATAGAAGACCAAATGATGGAGAGTAAAGATGCTGAGCAAAAGAGAGACAAACAACTACTGTACCGTGAGGGGAGAATTCGAAACATAAGTGATACCATAAGATAAAACAATATTAGAATAATTGAGATCCCAGAAGAAGAAGAAGAAAGAGAGGGGGGGCAGAAGGTATATTGGAGCAAATTATAGTAGAGAATTTCCCTAATATGGCAAAGGGAACAAGCATGAAAATTCAGGAGGCACACAGAACCAACCTCAAAACCAATAAAAATAGGTCCACACCCCATCATCTAAGAGTAAAACTTACAAGTCTCAGTGACAAAGAGAAAATCCTGAAAGAACCTCGGGACAAGAAGTCCGTAACACTGGTAGAAATATTAGATTGGCAGCAGACCTATCCACAGAGAACTGGCAGGCCAGAAAGAACTAGCATGATATATTCAGAGCACTAAATGAGAAAAACATGCAGCCAAGAATACTATGTCCAGCTAGGCTATCATTGAAAATAGAAGGAGAGATAAAAAGCTCTAGGACAAACAAAAATCAAAAGAATTTGCAAACACCAAACTAGCCCTACAGGAAATATTGAAAGGGGTCCTCTAAGCAAAGAGAGAGCCTAAAAGTAGTAGACCAGAAAGGAACAGAGACAATATACAGTAACAGTCACCTTAAAGGCAATACAATGGCACAAAATTCAGATCTTTCAATAGTTACCCTGAATATAATGGGCTAAATGCCCCAATCAAAAGACAGAGGGTATCAGAATGAATAAAAAATAAGACCCATTGATATGTTGTCTACAAGAAATTCATTTTAGGCCCAAAGACACCTCCAGATTGAAAGTGAGGGGGTTTTACCATGCTAACAGACATCAAAAGAAAGCTGGGGTGGCAATCACTCTATCAGATAAATTAGATTTTAAGCCAAAGACTACAGTAAGAGTTGAGGAAGGACACTATATCATACTCAAAGGGTCTGTCCAACAACAAGATATAACAATTTTAAATATCTATGCCCCTAACATGGGAGCAGCCAATTATGTAAATCAATTAATAACAAAATCGAAGAGGGGCACCTGGGTGGCTCAGTAGGTTAAGCCTTTGTCTTCGGCTCAGGTCATGATCTTAGGATCCTGGAATCGAGCCCCGCATTGGGCTCTCTGCTCAGTGGGGAGCCTGCTTCCCCCTCTCTCTGCCAGCCTCTCTACTTGTGATCTCTGTCTGTCAAATAAATAAATAAAATCTTTTTTAAAAGAGAGAAATAACAAAATTGAAGAAACATATCAACAATAATACAATAAGAGTAGGGGACTTTAAACCCCCACCTCACTAAAATGGACAGATCATCTAAGCAAAAGATCAAGGAAATGAAGACTTTAAATGACACACTGGATCAGATGGACATCACAGATATATTTAGAACATTCCATCCGAAAACAATAGAATACACATTCTTCTCTAGTGCACATGGAATATTTTCCAAAATAGATCACACCCTAGGTCACAAATCGGGTCCCAACTGCTACCAAAAGATTGGGATCATTCCCTACATATTTCAGACCACAATGCTTTGAAACTACAACTCAATCACAAGAGGAAAGTTGGAAAGAACTCAAATACACGGAGGTTAAAGAGCATCCTACCAAAGAATGAATGGGTCAACCAGGAAGTTATAGAAGAATTTTTAAAATTCATGGAAACAAATGAAAATGAAAATACAACTGCTCAAAATCTTTGAGACATAGAAAAGGCAGTCCTGAGAGGAAAGTATATAGCAATACAAGGCTTTCTCAAGAAACAAGAAAGGTCTTAAATACACAACCTAAGCCTACACCCAAAGGAGCTGGAGAAAGAACAGCGAAGAAAGCCTAAACCCAGCAGGAGAAGAGAAATCATAAAGATCAGAGCAGAAATCAATGAAATAGAAACCAAAAGAACAGTAGAACAGATCAACAAAACTAGGAGGAGGTTTTTTGAACGAATTAATAAGATTGATAAACCCCTGGCCAGACTTAGCAAAAAGAAAAGAGAAAGGACCCAAATTAACAAAATCATGAATGAAAGAGGAGATATCATAACCAACACCAAAGAAATACAAACAATTATAAGAACATATTATGAGCAACTATACACCAGCAAATTTGACAATCTGGAAGAAATGGATGCATTCCTAGAGACGTATAAACTATCAAAACTGAACCAGGAAGAAATAGAAAACCTTAACAGACCCATAACCAGTAAGGAGATTGAAGCAATCATCAAAAATATCCCCCAAAAAAGAGCCTAGGGCCAGAAAGCTTCCCAGGGGGATTCTACCAAACATTTAAAGAATAATTAGTACCTATTCTCCTGAAACTGTTCCAAAAAAAATAGAAATGGACATAAAACTTCCAAACTCATTTTATGAGGCCAGAATTACCTTGATCTCAAAACCAGATAAAGACCCCATCAAAAAGGAGAATTACAGATCAATATCCTCAATGAACACGGATGCAAAAATTCTCATCAAAATACTAGCCAATTGGATCCAACAATACATTAAAAGGATTATTCACCACGACCAAGTGGGATTTATTTCTGGGCTGCAAGGTGGGTTCAACCTCTGCAAATCAATCAAAGTGACACAATACATTAATAAAAGAAAGAACAAGAACCATATGATACTCTCAATAGATGCTGAAAAAGCATTTGACAAAGTATAGCATCCTTTCTTGATCAAAACTCTTCCAAGGGTAGGGATAGAGGATACATACCTCAATATCATCAAAACCATCTATGAAAACCCCACAGAGAATATCATTCTCAGTGGGGGGAAACTTAGAGCTTTTCCCCTAAGGTCAGGAGCATATCAGGGTTATCCACTATCACCATTGCTATTCAACATAGTACTAGACATCCTAGCCTCAGCAATCAGACAACAAAAAGAAATAAAAGGCATCTGAATTGTCAAAAAAGTCAAACTCTCACTCTTTGCAGATGATATGATACTTTATGTGGAAAACCCAAAAGACTCCACTCCAAAACTGCTAGAACTGATACAGGAATTCAGTAAAGTGTCAGGATATAAAATCAAGGCACATAAATCAATTGCATTTCCATACACCATGAGCAAGACAAAAGAAAGAGATATTAAGGAGTTGATCCCATTTACAATTGCACCCGAAAACCTTGAGATACCTAGGAATAAATCTAACCAAAGAGGCAAAGAATCTGTACTCAGAAAACTATTAAGAACTCATGAAAGAAATTGAGGAAGACACAAAGAAATAGAAAAATGTTCCATGCTCCTGGATTGGAAGAATAAATATTGTGAAAATGTCTATGCTACCTAAAGCAATCTACACATTTAATGAAATCCCTATCAAAATACCATCAATTTTTTTCAAAGAAATGGAATAAATGACCCTAAAATTTGTATGGAACCAAAAAAGACCCCGAATAGCCAGAGGAATGTTGAAAAGAAAACCATGGCGGCATCACAATTCCAGACTTCAAGCTCTATTATAAAGCTGTCATCATCAGGACAGTATGGTACTGGCACAAAAACAGACACGCAGATCAATGGAACAGAATAGAGAGCCCAGAAACCCTCAATTCTATGATCAGCTAATCTTTGACAAAGCAGGAAAGAATGTCCAAGAGAAAAAAGACAGCCTCTTCAAAAAATGGTGTTGGGAAAACTGGAAAGCCATATGCAAAAGAATGAAACTGGGACGTTTCCTTACACCATACACAAAAATAGACTCAAAATGGATGAAAGACTTCAGTGTGAGACAGACTCCATCAAAATCCTTACATAGGCAGCAACCTCTTTGACCTCAGCTGCAGCAACTTATTCCTAGAAATATCGGCATAAGCAAGGGAAGCAAGGGCAAAAATGAACTATTGGGTCTTCATCAAGATCAAAAGCTTTTGCACAGCAAAGGAAATAGTCAACAAAACCAAAAGACAACCAACAGAATAGGAGAAGATATTTGCAAATGACATATCAGATAAAGGGCTACTATCCAAAATCTATAAAGAACTTATCAAACTCAACACCCAAAGAACAAATAAGCCAATCAAGAAATGGGCAGAAGACATGAACAGACATTACTGCAAAGAAGACATCCAAATGGCCAACAGACACGTGAAAAAGTGCTCAACTTCACTTGTCATCAGGGAAATACAATTCAAAACCACAGTGAGATACCACCTCACACCAGTCAGAATGGCTAAAATTAACAAGTCTGGAAATGACAGATGTTGGCAAGGATGAGAAGAAAGGGGAACCCACCTACATTGTTGATGGTAATGCAAGGTGATTCAGCCACTCTGGAAAACAATATGGAGGTTCCTCAGAAAGTTGAAAATAGAGTTACCCTACAATGCAGCAATCGCACTACTGAGTATTTACCCTAAAGATACAAGTGTAGTGATCCAAATGGGCATGTGCACTGAATGTTTATAGCAGCAATGTCCACAATAGCCAAATTATGGAAAGAACCTAGATGTCCATCAACAGATGAATGGATAAAGAAGAGGTGGTGTATATATATATACAATGGAATACTATGCAGCCATCAAAGAAAACAAAATCTTGTCATTTGCAATGATGTGTATGGAACTAGAGGGTATTATGCTAAGCAAAATAAGTCAATCAGAGAAAGACAATTCTCATATTATCTCTTTGATATCAGGAATTCGAGGGGCAGGGCAGGGGTTCGTGGGGGGTAGAGAGGGAAAAAATGAAACAAGATGGGATCAGGAGGGAGACAAACCATAAGAGGCTCTTAATCTCACAAAAAAAAAGCTGAGGGTTGCTGAGGGGTGGAGAGGTAGGGATAGGGTGGCTGGGTTATGGACATTGGGGAGGGTATGTGCTATGGTGAGTGCTGTGAAATGTCTAAGCCTGATGATTCACAGACCTATACCCCTGGGGCAAACAATACATTATATGTTAATACTTTTTAAAATAGCAAAGTTTATCAGTATAATTTATAAGAAAAAAAACAAAAACAAAAAATAATATAGTTCAATTCCAATGTTTCCTTGTTTATTTTCTGTCTGGATGACCTATCTATTCTGATAGTGGGGTATGGAAATCCCTTACTGTTATTGTGTTCCTTTCTATTTCTCTCTTAAGAGCCATTGATATTTGCTTACTGCATTTCGTGATTGGATGTTGGAAGTGTAAGTTTTTATGATTGTTATATCTTCTTAATACATTGACCCTTTTGTTATTATATAATGACCTTCTTTGTCTTTTGTTACCATTTTTGCCTTGATAACTATTTTTTCTGATATAAGTACAACTATACCCACTTTCTTTTGGTCACCGTTTATTTGGAGTATCATCTTCTACCCCTTCACTTTAAGCCTATGTTCCTTTGAAGCTGAAATAAGTCTCCTAAATGCAGCATACAGTTGGGTTTTGCTTTTAATCCACCCAGCCACTCTGTGCCATTTGATTAGTGAATTCAACTTATTTACAATTAAGGTGATTACTGATACATGAGGACTTAAAACTGCCATTTTGTTTTACCTTTTGTTTCTAGTTGCTTATCTCCATTGTTTCTTTTTTCCTTGTGTTTCTGTCCACCTTTTTAAGTTGGTGGTTTCTATGATAATTTGTTCAATTTCCCCCCATTTTATGTTTTGTGTCTGCTCTCTATATTTTTTTTTAATTTTTTATTTAAATTCAATTTTGTTGGGGCGCCTGGGTGGCTCAGTGGGTTAAAGCCTCTGCCTTCGGCTCAGGTCATGATCTCCGGGTCCTGGGATTGAGCCCCACATCGGGGTCTCTGCTCACAGGGAGCCTGCTTCCTCTTCTCTCTCTCTCTCTGCCTGCTTCTCTGCCTACTTGTGATCTCTGTCAAATAAATAAAATCTTTGAAAAAAATAAAATAAATAAAAAATAAATTCAATTTTGTTAACATATAGTGTATTATTAGTTTCAGGGATAGAATTTAGTAATTCATCAGTTGCATATAATACCCAGTGCTCATTACATCAATTGTCCTCCTTAATACTCATCACCCAATTACCCTATCCTCCTACTCATCACACTTCCAGGAACTCTCAGTTTTTTCCATATAGTTAAGAGTCTTTTATGGTTTGCTTCCTTCTCTGTTTTTTTTTTTTTTTTAAGATTTTATTTATTTGTTTTAGAGAGAGAAAGAGACCATGAGCAGGGGGAGAGGGAGAGGGAGAGGGAGAAGGAGATTCCCTGTTGAGCAGAGCCCAAAGCGGGACTCAATCCCAGAACCCCGGGATCATGGCCTGAGCGAAAGTCTTAACTCCCTGAGCCACCCAGGCACCCCTCCCTCTCTCTTTTTTTTTTTTTTTTACTTTTTTAAAAAATTTTTTATTTTTTATAAACATATAATATATTTTTATCCCCAGGAGTACAGGACTGTGAATCACCAGGTTTACACACTTCACAGCACTCACCATAGCACATACCCTTCCCAATGTCCATAACCCCACCCCCCCTACCAACCCCCCTACCCCCAGCAACCCTCAGTTTGTTTTGTGAGATTAAGAGTCATTTATGGTTTGTCTCCCTCCCAATCCCATCTTGTTTCATTTACTCTTCTCCTACCCCCTTAACCCTCCATGTTGCATCTCCACTTCCTCATATCAGGGAGATCATATGATAGTTGTCTTTCTCCGATTGACTTATTTCACTAAGCATGATACCCTCTAGTTCCATCCACGTCATCGCAAATGGCAAGATTTCATTTCTTTTGATGGCTGCATAGTATTCCATTGTGTGTATATATACCACATCTTCTTTATCCATTCGTCTGTTGATGGACATCTGGGTTCTTTCCATAGTTTGGCTATTGTAGACATTGCTGCTATAAACATTCGGGTGCACGTGCCCCTTCGGATCACTATGTTTGTATCTTTAGGGTAAATACCCAGTAGTGCAATTGCTGGGTCATAGGGTAGTTCTATTTTCAACATTTTGAGGAACCTCCATGCTGTTTTCCAGAGTGGTTGCACCAGCTTGCATTCCCACCAACAGTGTAGGAGGGTTCCCCTTTCTCCGCATCCTCGCCAGCATCTGTCATTTCCTGACTTGTTAATTTTAGCCATTCTGACTGGTGTGAGGTGGTATCTCATTGTGGTTTTGATTTGTATTTCCCTGATGCCGAGTGATGTGGAGCACTTTTTCATGGGTCTGTTGGCCATTTGGATGTCTTCTTTGCAGAAATGTCTGTTCATGTCCTCTGCCCTTCTCTTGATTGGATTCTTTGTTCTTTGGGTGTTGAGTTTGCTAAGTTCTTTATAGATTTTGAACACTAGCCCTTTATCTGATATGTCATTTGCAAATATCTTCTCCCATTCTGTCAGTTGTCTTTTGGTTTTGTTAACTGTTTCCTTTGCTGTGCAAAAGCTTTTGATTTTGATGAAATCCCAATAGTTCATTTTTGCCCTCGCTTCCCTTGCCTTTGGCGATGTTCCTAGGAAGATGTTGCTGCGGCTGAGGTCGAAGAGGTTGCTGCCTGTGTTCTCCTCAAGGATTTTGATGGATTCCTTTCTCACATTGAGGTCCTTCATCCATTTTGAGTCTATTTTCGTGTGTGGTGTAAGGAAATGGTCCAATTTCATTTTTCTGCATGTGGCTGTCCAATTTTCCCAACACCATTTATTGAAGAGGCTGTCTTTCTTCTACTGGACATTCTTTCATGCTTTGTCGAAGATTAGTTAACCATAGAGTTGAGGGTCTATTTCTGGACTTTCTATTCTGTTCCATTGATCTATGTGTCTGTTTTTGTTCCAGTACCATGCAGTCTTGATGATGACAGCTTTGTAATAGAACTTGGAGACCGGAATTGTGATGCCACCAACTTTGGCTTTCTTTTTCAATATTCCTTTGGCTATTCAAGGTCTTTTCTAGTTCCATATAAATTTTAGGATTATTTGTTCCATTTCTTTGGGGAAAAAAATGGATGGTATTTTGATAGGAATTGCATTAAATGTGTAGATTGCTTTAGGTAGCATAGACATTTTCACAATATTTGTTCTTCCAATCCAGGAGCATGGAATATTTTTCCATTTCTTTGTGTCTTCCTCAATTTCATGCATGAGTTCTTAATAGTTTTCTGAGTACAGATTCTTTGCCTCTTTGGTTAGGTTTATTCCTAGGTATCTCAAGGTTTTCGGGTGCAATTGTAAATGGGATTGACTCCTTAATTTCTCTTTCTTCTGTCTTGTTGTTGGTGTAGAGAAATGCAACTGATTTCTGTGCATTGATTTTATATCCTGACACTTTACTGAATTCCTGTACAAGTTCTAGCAGTTTTGGAGTGGAGTCTTTTGGGTTTTCCACATATAGTATCATATCATCTGCAAAGAGTGATAGTTTGACTTCTTCTTTGCCGATTTGGATGCCTTTAATTTCCTTTTGTCGTCTGATTGCTGAGGCTAGGACTTCTAGTACTATGTTGAATAGCAGTGGTGATAACGGACATCCCTGCCGTGTTCCTGACCTTAGCGGAAAAGCTTTCGGTTTTTCTCCATTGAGAATGATATTTGCGGTGGGTTTTTCATAGATGGCTTTGATAATATTGAGGTATGTGCCCTCTATCCCTACACTCTGAAGAGTTTTGATCAGGAAGGGATGCTGTACTTTGTCAAATGCTTTTTCAGCATCTATGGAGAGTGTCATATGGTTCTTGTTCTTTCTTTTATTAATGTGTTGTATCACATTGATTGATTTGCGGATGTTGAACCAAACTTGCAGTCCTGGAATAAATCCCACTTGGTCGTGGTGAATAATCCTTTTAATGTACTGTTGAATCCTATTGGCTAGTATTTTGGTGAGAATTTTTGCATCTGTGTTCATCAAGGATATTGGTGTGTAGTTCTCTTTTTTGATGGGATCCTTGTCTGGTTTTGGGATCAAGGTGATGCTGGCCTCGTAAAATGAGTTTGGAAGTTTTCCTTCCATTTCTATTTTTTGGACCAGTTTCAGGAGAACAGGAATTAGTTCTTCTTTAAATGTTTGGTAGAATTCCCCCGGGAAGCCATCTGGCCCTGGACTTTTGTTTGTTTGGAGATTTTTGATGACTGTTTCAATCTCCTTACTGGTTATGGGTCTGCTCAGGTTTTCTATTTCTTCCTGGTTCAGTTGTGGTAGTTTATATGTCTCTTGGAATGCATCCATTTCTTCCAGATTGTCAAATTTGTTGGCGTAGAGTTGCTCATAGTATGTTCTTATAATTGTTTGTATTTCTTTGGTGTTAGTTGTGATCTTTCCTCTTCCATTCATGATTTTATTTATTTGGGTCCTTTCTCTTTTCTTTTTGCTAAGTCTGGCCAGGGGCTTATCAATCTTATTAATTCTTTCAAAGAACCAGCTCCTAGTTTTGTTGATTTGCTCTATTGTTTTTGTTTGTTTGTTTGTTTCTATTTCATTGATTTCTGCTCTGATCTTTATGATTTCTCTTCTCCTGCTAGGTTTAGGGTTTCTTTCTTGTTCTTTCTCCAGCTCCTTTAGGTGTAGGGTTAGGTCGTGTACTTGAGACCTTTCTTGTTTCTTGAGAAAGGCTTGTACCGCTATATATTTTCCTCTCAGGACTGCCTTTGCTGTGTCCCACAGATTTTGAACCGTTGTGTTTTCATTATCATTGTTTCCATGAATTTTTTCAATTCCTCTTTAATTTCCTGGTTAACCCATTCATTCTTTAGAAGGATGCTATTTAGTCTCCATGTATTTGTGTTTTTCCAAATTTCTTCTTATGATTGAGTTCTAGCTTCAGAGCATTGTGGTCTGAAAATATGCAGGGAATGATCCCAATCTTTTGATACCAGTTGAGACCTGATTTAGGACCGAGGATGTGATCTATTCTGGAGAATGTTCCATGTGCACTAGAGAAGAATGTGTATTCTGTTGCTTTGGGATGAAATGTTCTGAATATATCTGTGATGTCCATCTGGTCCAGTGTGTCATTTAAGGCCTTTATTTCCTGTTGATCTTTTGCTTGGATGATCTGTCCATTTCGTGAGGGGAGTGTTAAAGTCCCCTACTATTATTGTATTGTTGTCGATGTGTTTCTTTGATTTTGCTATTAATTGGTTTATATAGTTGGCTGCTCCCACATGAGGGGCATAGATATTTAAAATTGTTAGAGCTTTTTGTTGGACAGATCCTTTGAGTATGATATAGTGTCCTTCCTCATCTCTTATTATAGTCTTTGGCTTAAAATCTAATTGATCTGATGTAAGGATTGCCACCCCTACTTTCTTCTGCTGTCCATTAGCATGGTAAATTGTTTTCCACCCCCTCACTTTAAATCTGGAGGTGTCTTTAGGTTTAAAATGATTTTCTTGTAGGCAACATATAAATGGGGTTTTTTTTTTATCCATTCTGATACCCTGTGTCTTTTGATTGGGGCATTTAGCCCATTAACATTCAGGGTAACTATTGAGAGATATGAATTTAGTGCCATTGTATTGCCTGTAAGGTGACTGTTACTGTATATTGTCTCTGTTCCTTTCTGATCTACTACTTTTAGGCTCTCTCTTTGCTTAGAGGACCCCTTTCAATATTTCCTGTAGAGCTCGTTTGGTCTTTCAAATTCTTTCAGTGTGTTTGTCCTGGAAGCTTTTTATCTCTCCTTCTATTTTCAATGATAGCCTTGCTGGATATAGTATTCTTGGCTGCATGTTTTTCTCGTTTAGCGCTCTGAATATATCATGCCAGCTCTTTCTGGCCTGCCAGGTCTCTGTGGATAAGTCTGCTGCCAATCTAATATTTTTACCATTGTATGTTATAGACTTCTTTTCCCGGGCTGCTTTCAGGATTTTCTCTTTGTCACTAAGACTTGTAAATTTTACTATTAGGTGACGCAGTGTGGACCTATTCTTGTTGATTTTGAGGGGGGTTCTCCTGGATTTTGATGCTTGTTCCCTTTGCCATATAAGGGAAATTCTCTACAATAATTCCCTCCAATATACCTTCTGCTCTCCTCTCTCTTTCTTCTTCTTCTGGAATCCCAATTATTCTAATGTTGTTTTGTCTTATGGTGTCACTTATCTCTTGAATTCTCCCCTCATGGTCCAGTAGCTGTTTGTCCCTCTTTTGCTCAGCTTCTTTATTCTCTGTCATTTGGTCTTCTATATCGCTAATTCTTTCTTCTGCCTCATTTATCCTAGCAGTAGAGCCTCCATTTTTTATTGCACCTCGTTGGTAGCTTTTTTTATTTCAACTTGGTTAGATTTTAGTTCTTTTATTTCTCCAGAAAGGGCTTTTATATATCCCGAGAGGGTTTCTCTAATATCTTCCATGCCTTTTTCAAGCCCGGCTAGAACCTTGAGAATCGTCATTCTCAACTCTAGATCTGACATATTACCAATGTCTGTATTGATTAGGTCCCTAGCCTTTGGTACTGCCTCTTGTTCTTTTTTTTGTGGTGAATTTTTCCTCCTTTTCATTTTGTCCAGATAAGAGTATATGAAGGAGCAAGTATAATACTAAAAGGGTGGCAAAGACCCCAGGAAAATATGCTTTAACCAAATCGGAAGAGATCCCAAATCATGGGGGGGGAGAAATGGGATAAAAAGAGGTTCAGAAAAAAAAAAAAAGAAACAATTAAAAAAAAAAGAAAACGAATAAAGAAAAAATATAAAAAAGAAAAAAATATATATATATATTAGATAAACTAGTTAAAAAACGTTAAAAAAGAAAAGGGTAAAAGTAAAAAAAAATTTAGCAGAAGAAGAAAAAAAATTTTGAAAAAAAATTAAATTAACTGCAAGACTAAAGAATCATGGGGAGAAAGCCATGAGTTCCGTGCTTTGCTTTTTCCTCCTCTGGAATTCCGCTGCTCTCCTTGATATTGAACCTGCACTCCTTGGTGGGTGAACTTGGTCCTGGCTGGATTTCTTGTTGATCTTCTGGGGGAGGGGCCTGTTGTAGTGATTCTCAAGTCTCTTTGTCCCAGGTGGAATTGCACCTCCCCTAAGGGCCGGGCTGAGTAATCAGCTCGGGTTTGCTTTCAGGAGCTTTTGTTCCCTGAATGCTTTCTGTAGAGTTCCAGAGGATGGGAATGAAAATGGCGACCTCCCAGTCTCCTCCAGCCCGGAGGCGCCAAGAGCTTGGGGCCCCACTCCTCAGTGCACCCTCAGAGAATAGCGTCCAATTACTCCCGTCTCCCTGGCCTCTGGCTGCACTCCGAGCTCACCGAGCCTGCGACCGGTTCAAGGTAACCTCGAGCTGAGCTGAGAGCTCACTCCTCAGCTCTGTCTCTGTAGCTGGCTTCCCCGTTCTAATACCTGCAAACTCTGCAACACTCAGACACCCCCGATCATTCTGTGACCCTGCGGGACCTGAGGCCATGCTGACCCCGTGTGGGCTTCACCCCGGTTAAGCCTCTGGAGCGATGTCCCTCAGCGGAACAAACTTTTAAAAGTCCTGATTTTGTGCTCCGTTGCTCTGCCGCTTGCCGGGAGCCGGCCCCTCCCCCCGCGGTCTATCTTCCCGTCGCTTTGGATTCACTTCTCCGTCAGTCCTACCTTTCAGAAAGTGGTTGATTTTCTGTTTCTAGAATTGCTGTTCTTCTCTTTGATCTCCTGTTGGATTTGTAGGTGTTTGCAATCTTTAGATAAGCTATCTAGCTGATCTCCTGCTACCTGATGTAGTCTCAGCCTGCTACTTCTCTGTCATCTTGACTCCTCCCCCTCCCTATTTTTATCTTATTTATTTTTCCTTCCCTTCCCATATGTTAATCTGTTTTGCTTCTTAAATTCCACATATGAGTGAAACCATATGGTATTTGTCTCTCTCTGACTGATTTATTTTGCTTAGCATAATACCTTCTAGTTCCATCCATTTCTTCGCAAATGGCAAGACTTCATTCTTTTTTTATTGCTGAGTAATATTCCACTGTATATATCTACCACATCTTCTTTATCCATTCATCTGTTGATGAACATCTGGGCTCTTTCCATAGTTTGGCTATTGTGGACATTGCTGCTATTTTTGTTTTGTGGTTACCATGAGGTTGGTATAAATCATCTTACAGACAAAATAGTCTTTTTCTGCTGACAGAAACATATTTTCACTTGCTTAAAAAGGTTCTGTCATTTTCTTCTTCCCCTTTATACTTTTGTCATCACAAATTATCCCTTTTCATGCTGTGACCTCATTACCAAATGGTAATGGCTATAGTTATTTTTAATGCTTTTTCCTTTCATTTTGATGCTATAATTGTTTAACACCCTAGTCTAAAATGGAGTTACAATTTTCTGATTCTGTATAACTATTTAACACCTTATTCAAAATATTGTGTGTTTTTGTCTTATTGTTTCAGGTAAAAGAGTTCCTTCAACATTTCTTGTAAGGCAGGTCTAGTGGTGACAAATGCCTTCACTTTTGTCTGGGAAAGCCTCTATTGTTTCTTCATAACTGAAGGATAGTTTTGCTGGATAGAGCATTCTTGGCTGGCAATTTTTATCCTTCAGTACTTTGAATATGTTATTCTACTCTCTCCTGGACTGTAGAGTTTCTTCTGAGAAATCTGCTGATAGTCTAATGGGGGTTTCTTTGTAGATTACTTTCCCCACCCACCCCCTCCGGTGTCTTTAAGATTTTTTTCATCATCATTGACTTTTGATAGTTTCACTATAATGTGTCTTGGAAAAGCTCTTTTTGCATTGAGATAGTAAGGAGATCTACTAGTTTCATGGATTTCTATATCTAGGTCTCTCCCCAGGTTTGGAAAGTTCTCAGCTATTATTTCTTTAAATAACCTCTCTGTCCCCTTCTCTTCTCCTTCTGGTATACCCACTATTCTTCTATTGGTTCTCCTAATGAAGTCTGATAGCTCTTGTAGAGCTTCTTCAGTTTTTAAAATTTTTAATTATCTCTTCTCTTCCACTCAAATCATTTCTAGTTTCTTCTATCTGCTTTTCTCTATTATCAATGCTTTCTTAATGCATTCTTCATTTATTTATTGAGTTCTTCAGCTCCAGAATTTCTTTTTGATTCTTCTTTAGAATTTCAATCTCTTTGGTAAAGCACTTCTTCCGCTAATTTTATTCTTGAGTTCATTGAATTGCCTTTCTGGATTTCCTCATAGTTTATTGAATTTCTTCATGACAGCTGTTTTAAATTCTCTGTCGGACCCCAATCTTCCATGACCTTGGGTTTGGTTGCTAGAGAATTGTAATTTTCTTTTTGTGATACTTTATTACAGATTTTTCATGGTCTTTGAAGAGACATGTGTCTACTGATGCCTTGAAATAGTGAACTCCTTTCTTATTTAGGTAAAGCTTTGTAAATTACTCTGATTTTGGCAGTTTAACATGTTGGCAACAAGGAGGTCTTTCTTTTGTCTTCCAGAAGGTGGCGCTATAGCATAAGTTTTTGGTTTTGGGTTTTTGTGGGGGGGGTTTGTTTGTTTTTTGGGGTTTTTTCCCCCCCTTGTTGAACTGGCTCCTAGCTGTATTTGGGAGTGTGCTTTCCACCCTACATCCCCTCTGCCAGAGGGGTCACCCGTGCCACATGGCTGCATGTCTCTAGAGTTGCTGAGGCAGTAATAGCTGCTGGGAGCACCAACGTTGCAGACATTGCTTGGGGAGGGCAGTGCCACAGGCACAGCCCCAAGTGCTGGGGTCTCCTGGACAGGGTCACAGTTGTCACTGCCAGTGTTGCTAGGATCACAGGTGATGCTACTCGTGTTCCTCCAGTTTTGCCACCTCTGTGAGATTCAATTCACCCACCTTCAAAGTAGGGATGTGCATGTCTCTCAGCCATCCTGGTATGCTGTGCAAAGGATCCTTGGTTGGACTGTGCCTGTTCTATTGATTATAAATTAAAGAAAAAGGGACGGGTGCTGGATGGCTCAGTCGTTAAGCGTCTGCCTTCAGCTCAGGTTCAGGTCATGATCCCAGGGTCCTAGGATCGAGCCCCACATTGGGCTCCCTTCTCAGGGGGAGCCTGTTTCTCCCTCTGCCACTCACCCTGCTTGGGTTCCTTCTCTCACTGTCTCTCTCTCTCTCTGTTAAACAAATAAATAAAATCTTAAAAAGATAAAGGGAATAACTCATGCCATCACAATATTGATGTTCCTCCTTCATAATTCACTTTAACCTTCCTACCCTGATGCTGGTTGAGGTTCCTCCTCCCATAGACCTCTGCCTTAGTCCTATCTGTCAACTTACGAGGCTATACTGAAAGTCTTCCCTACCTCTCTGGGAGCTCCTGGCCTCCTTTCACCTCCAGAGTCCTAACAACATTGCAACAGCTGACAAAAAGCCCACATATGGTGAACATTTGACAAGTGAACAAATGATGACTGGAATTTCTTTCTTATTCTGGTTCTAATTCTCTCGATGCTTTCCAAATCAATCCAGAAAGCTTCCAAGTTGTGGTGGTGCATTTAGAAGTTTTTTAAAAAAAATTGTTGAGGTATGCCCACTTTGGAGAATAATTGAGATAATAATAATAATTCATCTGTCACAAGAAATTCTTAAGCAGAGACAACTCAGTGAAACAAGCAACTTTCATGTTAAAAACAACTTTGGCAACTGTAGCAGGCTTGTCTTCAAAATTAAGAATTTTTTTAAGGGGTGCCTGGATGGCTCAGTGGGTTAAAGCCTCTGCCTTCAGCTCAGGTCATGATCCCAGGGTCTTGGGATCAAGCTCTGCATCAGGCTGTCTGCTCAGCAGGGAGCCTGCTTCCTCCTCTCTCTCTCTGCCTACTTGTGATCTCTATCAAATGAATAAATAAAATATTTTTTAAAAAAGAATTTTTTAAATGTTTATATAAGCAGACTCTAAAGACAATTCTTTCTCTAAATATCCCAGAAATAATTTATCATCTTCCTTCCAAACTTCCTACCTCATCTTAGGTTCCCTAGAAGTATGTTCATCCACTAGTCACACAAGTCAAAAACCTGGGAGGATGCACCTGTTTTTCCAACCTTCACATCCAAGCTATAATCCAATTCTTGGGAACATCATTGCATTGATGCTCTCCCCTTCATTTCCATTGTAGTTCATGACTCTAGACCCCCATTTTCTCTCTCCTTCCTCTTCTTCCCTCAAATATTGCCCCCAAACCTTACTGCCAGTCCCTTCTCCATTCTACACCTTAAGTGAACAGCCTCAAATGCAAATCAGAGGCTTTTTTTTTTTGCTTATGATTTTTTAAAATGTTTTCTCCCCATTTATAGCTACAACTTTTGTCAGACTTACTAAATAAGAAGTTTCCAAAGGTCATAATGAAACAGTTTTTTAATAGGGATACAGATAGTTTACAATTGCAAATACATGAGAAACAGACTGACATCGCATAGAAGGATAGCTAAGCTGGGATATCCAAACTGTTGAGGTAAAAGACAATGCATTTTTAGTGATAACTGCAACGTTATAAAAACTTCCCCAGCAGGGCTCAGCATTCTGTTGCTGGAGGTGAGATGGTAATGGATAACATGCATGGATCTATTTAATGGACTACATCTAACAGTTCACGCACTCCCCACCCAACTCAGGATTGTACAGAATAGACTTCAACATGCCTTTCTAGCTTTATCTCCTATGCAGTCAACCCCCAAACAACAAGGTTCTCTCCTGTTTCCTATAACAGCTCCCTCATTCAGACTTGCTCACGCTCTTCCAGTCATTTGAAAATCTCCCTTTCCAGGAACTTCACACCTGAAGTCCCTGGGGCTGACCAATTCAAAAAGAGAAAGCTCTTCTAATTTCTTTCTTACCAAAGTATAAAATGAATTTGTTAAAAAGGTGTTTGTGATTATCATTATGTCTTATAAATAAAAAGAACAACGGGCTGTTTGTTTATGTTGGTCAAGTATTGTGAACAAGAAGCAAAAGTAACAACTTTATACTGGGCATCAAGTACTTACACAGGAATAATTAAGTTCCAGTGTTTTACCAAACTTACTAAGGAAGATAAAATAATATAGCCAATGATATTTAGACCCCTGCTTCTACTAGGTGGGCCTTAGGTATATAACAAACAATGAAAAAAGAGTACCAGCTCCTGGAATAACTACCGTGGGAAGAAAAACATTATGAGAGAAGTGAGCCTTGGTCCCAAAGTGGTGTCCCTGCTTCACTGGAAGTCATGCAGATGTCTCTGAAGATGGAGAGTCCAGCAGCTGCCCAGACCCCATCTGAGAGACCATCACCATCACGTCTGTCAGCAGCTACATCCATCCTAGACAAGATCCAGAGAAGTTAGGGAGAGTGCAAGTCAGTGTCTTCGCTTCTTTCTGTATTTGCTGTACCCACAAAAATGGCATATTTGGGTTTGGTTTTGTTTAGAGGTTCTAATCTTGAAAATACTTGGTTAGAATGGGACATGTGAGTAGGTTAGGGATAATGGAGTAGTAGATTTCTTCCAGCTCCAACTCCCCTAGATAAACCTAGCAAACAGCTTCATTGACCCTTCCTCCTCCTCCTTCCAGGGAGTTTAGCACTTAGGTCCCAGGATGTCAGAGCTGTGAACACCCTAAATCCAGTCCCATCAAATCTGGTCTTTCATAGTCTGGTCTCTTCTTCAGATAAGACATACTTGAAAACACATTTGAAAAAACACAGTCTTCCGCTGAGGAATTCCCACTGAGCTATCTAATCCCTCCCAGCAGGTGCTTTGTGGTTTTCTTCCCTACGGAAAGGAAGTGGAAAGGAAGCCGGTCAGTTGCTTGACATACTTCCAGTAGGTGCTAAGTGAGCGTTCTTCCCCAAAGTATTTTATCTGGCCTGGTCAATCTTCCTGTGATTTCTACAGTCAGCTCTATGCTTTACAAAGTGACACAGAAAGAAAACAAGTTAACTTTTAGCCAGAAAGGCAAGGAGCAAGACAGGTCTTCTTAGACTCCTGTTCTTTACCCAGCACTGGGTCCCTTGTGTATCTGTGTTTCATTTTGTTCATTCGAAATCCTCCAAGCAACCCCATATGCTAATCTGAACTGTAAACTGAAGCAGAGATGCAATATACTGGGCTTCAGCAGAGTTATCCCCAAAGTAGTGACTTCGCAAGTGAGTTCAAGAAACAGAGCCTATATATCCATGGCCATTCTCTTTTCCTTCTCAGATTTGGCACTCCCACCAAAACCCAGCCCCTGAAGCCTCCTCACATGTGTATATGTGATGGCAAAGCACCAAATGAAGGTGCAAATAATTCATTCAGGAACCAAAGCCAATTCTCAATGACTCGTCTTAACAGAATTAACTGAATTTGCCAAATGCTCTGATGTTCTATAACTATAATTACACTTCATAATCTGTTGCAATACAGTCACTTGGAGACAGAAGTGCTGAATTAATTGTACAATTTTGGGACCTCTAGACTTTCTCCGTTAAGACCAAGTTAATTTCTCAACATGGGAAGATTCATTCTTTTTGGTGCAGAATAATATCCGTAATAAACCCAGAGCATAAGTGAGCAGTATGCACAAATGGCTGCTATCAAACAGCTATGTGATCACACCCTAGGTCCACTTAAATGCAATTTATGTCAAATACATTAACAGAGGATGTGAAGAGTATTTGATTTGTTTTGGTTTTGTGGGGAAATAGCATAATTCCTCAAGGTTTTGGATATGTGTTTGTGATGAGGGAAAACTAATGAGTGCTCACCAGGACGGTTGTTTATGGGGTCTTCATGCATTTCCAGAAGATAGATTTCTCTGTGGACACACCTGGGAGCTTTCTTGCCTGAGGCACTACAGATCAAGAGGCCATTGGACATGTGATGTTTCTGAAGACATCTCTTCATCCTTTACGTTTTCTTTGAATATGTGGACATCAATTAGACAATCCATGCCAATCCCTTGGCCTGATGATTTGACACCAAATGTCTGCAAAGCAGGCGGGACTGTGACCTGACCGTCTGGCTGTGAAGAGCACTTTAGCTGATGACTTAACAAGACGCTTGCTTCAGAACATTATTTTGGTGGAGACTGTGACCCATGCACTGGCCAGCAGCTGACCAAGCCCCATCATTTCTCCACATAAGATTCAGGATGGTAAATGTTCTCACCTGTGGGTAATGCCAATAACCAAGGGGATGGACTTAGAACTAATCAAGACAAGTATTCAACATTCCATAATTTCTCAGGGATTGACCAATTTTACTTTATTTAGATGATGTGTTATTTTTCAAAAGCTAACATCAATTTAGTTTGGTTTTACTGTAAGTGAGGAATGGGGGATGTGTAACTTTGAACAAATCTAAATTATTCATGACCTCCTTTAAGTCAGCTAGAACTAGTTTTTCAGATGCTATCTACTGTTTAGATATTTTTCCATTGATGATCTTGAGTATGAATGCTAGTTAATTCTAGGACATTACACTGTGATAAAATTTATGTTATTTCTACTTATAAATTCTACTTAACTCTAAACAGTAAAGGTTAGTTTGTGTCAACAAAATTATTGATGAAAAAATAAATCAGTAATAATATAGCCTTAAAAGTGATTTAAACATACATTATCAAGGAATCAATCATTCAAGTGTTACTCTTATCAGACATTTGTAAAACTCTTGGGACAGGTTAGTAATCAACACACTGTTTTTTCTTATTTCCCCTGAAAAATGAGGAAATTAAGCTAAATATCTGATACATGGCAAAGGTCTGATATTACCATGATCCAGAGTTTTCTGGGAATGGCATGGTAGCATCCAGCAACCACAGCCAGGAGGGTGGAAAACACACTGTCAGAGAGCAGAAAGAATGCTGGTGCATTGAGGCATCCTCAGAATATACCCCAAGCCATGAAATCTTAGGTTTGAAAAATGGCCCCTTTTTAATGAACTGTGCTTTGACTGACAAATATCAGTACTCTTTTAAAATGTAGAGTTTCATGTGAGATGAGTAAATCTGCATGTATGTACTCAAAAGTCAAAGGAAAATATGGAGACATTCAATGTACTGCTAAACTTCCTTGATGGCCACAGCTCTTCTGGGGATTTTTCAGATGATGTGGTTAAACTTAGGATGAACTTAGTTTTTCTGTCACCTGGAATGAAATGGTTTGTAAGGCAAATTAATAGTGTAGAGATAAGATTTCAGATGAAAATTTTGTATTGAGTGACTATTTTATGTATTTTTGAATAAGTCTTTTAAAAATACTCTTCAAACACATCAGAAGCAGTCATTTATATAAAAAAATAATTAATTATGTTTGCTTTTCACTTACCTGAACGTTAAACTCCCCAAAACTTCAAGTACAAATGTAGCCAAGAATCCAGAAGTGAACATGACCATACTCCCATCCTCTAACATCCAGACCAAGACTCACTTCTCCATGAAGCTGTACACCTTGCTCTCAAAGAGCAATTGGCCCATGCTAACATGTGCTGAGCACTAATTCACTTGGAGATCACATACTTATTTTCCTGGATTCCCCCTGGTAGACTGGGAGTGCTCTGAAAAAAGGGACCGTGTCTTTTATCTCTTTGCCTAAGTGTGAGCTCCTGACATGGAAAGGGAGTCAATAGTTGCAGGAAGAAAAAAGAGGAGGAGGAGGAGGATGTGGGAGAGGAGGAGGAAAAGGAAAGAAGAGGCAATACAAAGGAAAAATAGAACCACTTCCAGGTTATATGAAAATGGAATATCACATTATGGAAAATTATGTGCCAGTGTAGGCAGAGATAGAAGAGAACAGGGACAGCAAACAAGAAAACCTATATGAAGCTGGTGAATTCTTCTCTGTGCTTTGTGATTTAAAACAGCAGCCCAGACCACTTGGGTAAACGACCCATATGGGACACAAAACTGAGCAGTTACTGGACACAAGAAACAAAGTGGGGGCTTAGGCATACATAAATATGAAAACATAGTTACTTAGATCCGAAGTACAAGGACTGGGCCCAGACTTCTAACTGGGGCCAAGTTAATGTTACTAGTTGACAGACTTAAAGATGGGCAGAAGCAATAAGCCAAAAAGGTTACTATACTTTTGCTTTCTGTAAATCTTCAGTTATTTTGATATTTGCTAAAATATTTTTTTCTTGAAATTGTGGTAAGGCTTGGAATTATAAAACAACTAGTAGATTTAAAGATAAAGGCAAAATGTTACTAGTTAGATTGTACAGAAACAGACAGCTGAGATGAGTTGAGGTACAAAAATGTTTTTCAATCAAAATAGAGGGATTCAAAAGGAGGAAGTAGGATTTGGCAGAAGGAGAAGTCAACCTTATATGCAGCTCTAATAAAACCTTAGCCAACCCAGTGAAGGGATCTGGAACAAATAATGCCAGTCATTATTGCCCATGTCAGGTCAAAGTGACTAAGTTGTATGCCCCGGCTTTCCTCAGTTATTCAGTGCAAGCTGTCCCATAAAACTTTGACTTGAGACAAAATCACTCTAGCAAAAGAAATTTTACTTCTTCCTTTATGATTGGGTGACTTATTTATTTTTCTTGTCTGATTGCTCTGGCTAAAACTTCCAGTACTACAATGAATAGGAGTTGTGAGAGTGGGCACATTTGTCTTATTCCTGATCTTAGAGGAAAAGCTTATAGCTTGTCACCATTGAGAATAATGTTAGCTGTGGCCATATCAAATATGGTCTTTATTATGTTGAGGTACATTTCTTCTACACATAATTTTTTGTTTTATTATGAAAGGATGTTAAATTTTGTCAAATTCATTTTCTGCATCTGAGATGATCACCTGATTTTATCTTCCATTCCAGTAACGTGATGTATCACGTATATTGATTTGCAAATGTAGACTATCCTTACATCTTGGTGTTAAATCCCACTCCATCAAGGTAAAAGATTGTCTTATTGCATCAATGAGTTAGTACTGCCCTCTAGTGGTTATAAGATGATTAGTTTTCCTCCCCCCAAATCAGCCCTTGGACTGATTACTTTGTGGAGACATAGCAATACAGTCTTCAGGTCCCTCAACCACATAACCAGAGAGCTTTATTGTCACATACTGTTAGGATGCCACAAGAGAAGTTCAGGCAGTGGGTAAAACGTGAGACAAATATCTGGCTAATTTAAAACACAACAAATAAATTTCACAACTGCCATCAAAATTTGATAATACCTCAAATATATTAGTGACCTAAAATAAGCCCAGTTGGTAGATAGACCCTATGTTCTTTGTAATATTTCAGGATCCTACTTGGTACCTCTTAGTATAAGTCAAGATTTGAATCAGAACTCAAAGAGTTTTCAATGTATCCTTACTTTATAGCAGCACTTAGGTCATCCATTTCCACAATCCCCACCATGTAGCACATGGTCTAATATTTAGCAGGCACTCAGTCAAGTTTTTGCAATAGGTAAATGAGTCCACATAATTGCATATATCAAATGGCTCATCCCATAGGCAGAATTTTAACTGCTAATATTCAATAAGCACTTAGCTGTGTGCTGGGCACATTTGTAAGGACTTAACATGCATTCCTTATTCAGTATTCATGACAATTCTATCACATAGGTACAACCATTATCATTACCTCTTTTCAGATAAGGGAACCTGGGCAGGCTTCGAGTAGGATTGCACTTACTCCTGAAGTTAGGCATGACCATGTTACTTGCTTAGCCCAATGAAATGTGAGTGGAAGTGATCTGTCACTTCAGGCACAAGCTCTAAGAATCATCGCATAATTTATACATTCTTTTCCCCCTTCCAAGGTGATCAGGGAAGCACATGTCAAGATGAACATCCGTCAGCCTGGTCCCTGAGTACCTAATGTAACAAATGCAATGACAGTACTAAGTTCTTTACATAGTTCATTTCAATTAATTGTCAAAATATTGCAAGGTAGATATTATTATCTCTGTTTTATAATTGGGCATATAGCCTTGGAGACACTGCAGAGTCTGACCTAGTCCCCCCAGCTGCTGAGTGGTAGAAACTGCAAAGTATATTCAATCATCATTTATCACTTGCCTGTTATTAGCCATTCACTGCATGGGTTGGAGAAGAATGCACAAAACTAATACTACATGTTCTCAATCAAGGAGGTTGCCATTTTACTTGGAAAGGCAAATAAAGATAAATAGCCATAAAAAAGGAAAGCTGGTGGTCTGTGATATCCTGAATATTCAAAGAAAATTTTATGGGAGGGCAGGAGGGGCAATCAGCATTGGTGGGGGAAATATATTTATGTTTGTGGAAAATGGAGAGGGTATCTCAAGCAGAGCTAACAGCATAAGAAACATAGATAATGGCAGGAAAAAGAGCATTCTGGTAGGGGAAAAGATCAGGTTGGTCACAGCATAAGGTTCAAGTTGAAATGGAGCAGCAGATAAAATCAGGCAGGGAAAAGCCCAAAGAGCATGGGACATGAGTGTCTGGGGGAGGATTTTTACTCATTTATTCATTTGTTCATCTGACAAAGAATTTCTAACCACCTGCAATATGTCCAGCATTTAATAGGGCTTCCCTCCACTAAGGAGGGGCCCTTGGAGGTGGTAACTCAGTGCCCAGCCTAGGACAAGAAACTCACTAGCATCTGAAGGCAGAAAGAACAAAGTGGCGATTTTAAAGCAATATGTTGGCTCTTCTACCACCTATAGAGGTACTTACACACAGCTGAGTCACCATCCCACCTTCAAAGAAGGTTATTAGAGACCTCATGCTAAGCAGCTCACAGCCTAAATGGATCCACTGCTGGGAGAGCTGTTTGGATCAAGTTTGTGCCATGAAACTAAGATGGTAATGTCTCCTTCCACGTCAGGAGAAGAGGAACCCTGCCAAGGTGTGTATCCCCAAGTGGGAGATGGTACGGGTGGCTTGCTCTCCTGCCCACTAGGCTTGCTCCCCTGCCCACCCACTAGGTGCTTGGGTACAATACCTGTGGCTCAGTTTAGGGCCTGACTTGGAGTTGGCTTTCAGAGAGTATCCCTGGAAATGAGACTAATAACCGTATCTTCCCTTGAAATCACCGTGCTGAGCACTTTGCATTACTTCATTTAATTCTCACTACACTTGGCATGGTCATCTTCCAGATATAAAAACTGAGCTTCTGAAAGGTTCAGTAACTTGTCCAAAATCAAACAGCTAGTGAGTGGGAAAGTGATTCTAAACTGATGTCCTTAATCATAGCATCTGAAATTGAGCCTGTGCTGAAAATTCCCCCTAGTTATGGTCTAGAAAAGAAATTGTCTTTCCCCAGACAGATGCCAGAAAGCCTTGAAAGTCTCAAAAGAATATCCTTACCTTACAGAGATGCATTCAGAGCATATTTCAGTAGAGATGTTTGGGAAATGAGTAAGTAGAAGATGAGGAAGTGTTTCTCTCTAGTTTCATGACTGAGAGCTCTGGTATGGAACTCAGAAATAATAGTCACAGAAGTAGGTGGTAGGAGTTAACATTGAGGACCTACTACATGCCAGGCATTTGCCTAAGATAATGAAATTAACTCCAGTATATTGGGAATCACAATACATGTAAACAAATTATATCATTACATTTACCAATTAATTGATGGAGACTATAAAATTTTCTTAAGACCAAAACAAAGTGAAACCACAAGAAAAATGAAAAATAAAGGAATCAAAAAAGATATAGCATGAAAATATTACCAAAAAGAAAACAAAGGCAAGCAATTTTAATTGCATCAAAAAATTTTTAAGATGAACAAAAGTAAGGAGGAGCAATATAATAATAAAAGAAACAGTCAAACAAAAAATATGTGATAATAAAGGCAGCAAATATGCACCTAATAAGATGGGCTCTGAGGCAGATTTTCCAAAGCTGGCTGCAAAAATACCTCCCATCCTACATGTTCTTTTGCAGTATGACCCTGCCACTCCTTATCAAGAGGTAGAGGCTGATTTTCCTGCCCTTAAATCTGAATTGGCTTTAGTCACTGAGTTGAAACCAGTAAGACCCAACAGAAGTGACTCTATGAGACTTTTGAGGGTCAGAGGAATCCTTGCAGCTTTCATCTTGGCCTCTTGGAATGTTTGCTCTTCAAAAACTCCCCCTTGGGGAACTCCCTCTCAGAACCCAACTGAAGCCCATGCTATGAGAAGGCCATGCTCCTAGAGGGGCCATGTGTAGGTGCCCAGACATTACCCACAGCCTTTGAGTCACCACCACTCAGACCCTAGACATTCAAGTCTCCAGGTGATTCCAGTACTCGGCCACTGGAGTCAACCCCGCCCCTTTGTGTCCTCACTACTGGAGCTCCACAGGTTGTGAGCAGGGACAACCCATCCCCAATGTTCCCCCTTCAGATTCCAGACACAGAACCCATGAGCATAATAAAAATGGTTCTTAATGTTATGCCACTAAGCATGCTCTGTTTTATAGTGATTGATAACCAGAATAAGCTCAAAGAACAAATCAAGTAAAAATGAACATAGCCTCAATATGTCTAAAGTAAAAAGTTATAAAATTACAAAGAAAACTAAAGAATTTATAATCACAGTAGGAAATGTTAACATGACTCTATCAAAAAACAATAGATCAAGCAAATTTTAAAAATTGTAAAAATAAAAAACAACCCAATTAGCAAGTTGCTCTAATAGATAAAAGGAAAATTCTGAATCCACAAAAGAAATAATACATTCTCTTTACAAATCCAAATGCAACATTTATTTTTAAATAATTTTTTAAAAATTGACCTTGACCTTATATTAGGTTACAAGAGAAGTCTCAAATAATCTCAAAGAATAAAACATATATAAAAGGCAACATTTCTTGATATAACACAATTAAATTAGGAATAAATAATAACAAGATGATGAAATATAAAATAAGTATTATATCTATAAAACTCATATATATACATATATATATCTGTAATTAATTCATTGTTTAAATTGTAATGGAAACTGGGAACTGTTTAGAACTAAAAACAATGAAAGTGCTACCTGGAAAACTAGTAGGAAGAAGCTGAAGTACTACTTGACAGCAAATTTAAAGTTTGAGACTTTCTTTTTCATAATGGAAAAATTAAAACACAAATAAGAGGAGTATAATGAATCCCTACTATCCAACTTTATCCATTATCCAACTTTAACCATTATTCACATTTAACAATCGAGATTATTTTGAAGCAAAATATATCATCTCATTCCATCCATAAATCCTTCAGTCTGAATCTCTAAAAGCATCTCTTCCTTTAAGCAAACCACAATTCCATCATCACACTGAAAACTAATAATTCCTTAATAATCTTTAATATTATTATATATTATATAATTAGTTAGCTAGTTAGTTCGAAACACGATTCTAAGCAAGGTCTTTATATTTTGTCCATATGTTATATTACATTTATGTGTCTCGTAGGTATCTTAATCTATAAATTCAGCTCTCTCTCTCTTGCTAACCATTTCTCAGTGAAGCCTCGTGTTTTTTATGCAGAATTTCACACAGTCTGGATTTTGATTCTTTCTCCATGGCGTCATTTACCATGTTCTTTGGTTGCCTGTCCTGCCTATAAACCATAAAATAGTTACATGTTGAGCTCTAATTCAACTGAAGTTTGGATTTGGGGCAAAAACACATCATAGATGGATATGTGTGCTCCCAGCACTTCAATTCAGGATACTCTAGAAGCCACTCAGCGTATTTGCCCTCCTCTATTTGATCATTAAGATCTGGAAAATGGTCATCTCCTTGAGATTATGTCACTCTTTATTAACTAAAATTATTCTAAAAAGAGCTTTCCTTCATCAACTATTTAGTTACACTGAGGAATAGTTTGTATAGGAAAGGCAGGATAAATACTGATACCTTCCCTTTTTAAAGGGTTTTCAGAATAATGAGTTGATATCCTAATATCAAAGATTACCATGGAAGATATTTTTAACATCATTATGAGTTCAGGGATTTTAATATACATGATGTATTTCAATCCACTGCCAATATTTTTCTTTTTGATAGCATATTGTCCCATCTTTGGCCAGTAGGAATGAACCCCTTTAATTAAGCTTCAGGGTCCTATTGTTATGACCCTGGTAGTCTTTGATAGTGTCTTTGTTATCTATTGTGACAGATGTTCCAGGCTAATTTTGTACATTTTCTGCCCCAGATCTGGACTCAGCCATTCTTCAAGAAGCCCTGATTCTTTTCAGAGGGAATGATATTTAGAGAAATGCATTTTTAATGGATGGATTAGAAATAAATTAGTTATGTGGTTATTTCAAGAAGCTAGAAGCAAAAACTGCTTTAGAAAGAAATGGGAGAAAATAGTAAAGTTAAGGGCAGAAATTAGGAATTAAAAGATGGCTCCTTGCAAAAACTTATCAAATTAGTTTAATAATACTAAAATAGATAACACTTTTAACCAGAACCTTAACCAGACTGAGCAAGAATGAAAAGGCAGAAATAAGCTGTATTGCAGAGGGGGAAAAAAGACAAATTTACATCTACAATCAGCTAAAAATTATAATTTAATATTATAAATAATTCAATTCAATATATGGGTAAACAGATATATTAGAAATTTCCTAGGAAGAATCTAAAAAGAAAAAAATTGAAGAATAGGAAGCAAGAATAGACCAAAACCCATGAAAGAAATTGAACTGGAAGATGAAAGGCTTCTCCCTACTCCCAAAGACCCAGAGCCAGAGGCATGTGGTCCAAATGTTAAGGAATGTGTGAAGCGAGACTTTAACTTGTCTGTTACCATGTCCCTAGGACTAGAAGAGGGCCTGGCATATAGTGAGTATTCAAAAATATGTACTGTGTAAACAATATTCCTCAGAAATAAACTGTCTCAGAGAATGGAAAAAAACATAGAACGATGGAAATTAAATTATGAAGCAGTGTAAGAATACTCTCAGTATGAAGGAAGGGAGGAGATTATAGATCAGTCTCATTTATAAAACCAGATGGAAAATTCTTAGGCAAAATAGCATTAAATTGAATACAACACTATATTATGATAAGATAGGGTATACCCTAGGAATGCAAGGAAATCTGTTAATACGATATACATACCCCAATACCAGATTCATGAAAAACTATGCAATCATCTCAGTAAATGCAAAAAATATTTGAAGGCACGCAATACTTATTCAGTTCTAAAAATAACTTCTAATAAAATAGAAACAGAAAATAATTCCTTTAATCTGAGACAAAGCATTTATCAAAACCTTAAAAAAAATGATATTCTTAACAGTGAAACATTAGAGGTTGTCCCTTTAAAATCAAGAACAAGGCATGAACAGTTACATCATTGAACATACCCACATTGTATTGAATATAAGTAATTCAATTCTAACATAAGCGTAAGAATTGAGATGAAGAAGCAAAGCTGTCTTGTGATGCCTGGGTGGTTCAGTTGGTTAAGCATCTGCCTTTGGCGCAGGTCAAGGTCCCAGGGTCTTAGGATTGAGCCCCACAACGGGCTCCTTGCTCAGTGGGGGTCCTCTTCTCCCTCTGCCTGCCACTCCCCCTGCTTGTGCTCTCTCTCTCTCTCTCTGACAAATAAATAAATAAAATCTTTTTTTAAAAAAAGAAACAAAACTGTCTTTATTTGCAAATAAGAGAATTCAGCAAGCTTGCTAGAGACAAGATTTATATACAAAAATCAATTGAAATCCATACAATTGTAATAATCAAATAGAAGAGATAATAGAAAAAGGTTCCATTCATGATACCAAAATATTAAACTCTGTAAGGAATCTTGGAATAAGTAGATGTACTTTATGAAAAAACAATTATAAAATATTATTGAAGTAAATGAAAGGAGGCCTGAATAAACAGAGATACTCCACATTCATAGATAGGAAGACTTAATCTCATAAAGATGTCAAATCTTCCCCAAAGTAATCTATAAATTTAATGTAATTCCAATCAATATCCCAATAGGGGCTTTATTTATGGAATGTGACAAGTCCATCCTTAAATTCACTTGGAAGAGTAAAGAGCCAAGAAAATCAATGACTCTTTTGAAGAAGAGGAGCAAGGTGTGTGGGTGGGGAGAGGGTGGGACTGTGGGCTGGTAAAGGGGCAAAAGAGTCAGGTCCTTGCCTTACCAGAGATCAGATTTTCCATAAGGCCATTATAACTAAGAAAGAATGGTACTAATGCCAAGATGGACTAGTAAATCCAACTCTGTCACTTATTAGCTGTGTGACCAGGAGCAAAATTTTTAGCCTCTCTGAACAACTTCTTTAATCTCATCTGGAAATTTAGTTTTATAACATCTACATCATAGGTATGTTATATAAACTATATATATTTTTTAAAGATTTTATTTATTTATTTGTCAGAGAGAGAGAGCACAACCAGGGAGAGTGGCAGGCAGACAGAGAAGTAGTCTCCCCACAGAACAAGGAGCTAGATGCGGGACTTAGTCCCAGGACTTTGGGATCATGACCTGAGTGGAAGACAGATACTTAACTGACTGAGGCACTCAGGCATCCCATATATATAAACTATATAAATAACTGACATGAAGTGGTCAGTTCAGTAGGAAACTGTAGGGACATATTAAAGGGTATTTAGATAAACATCTAAAACCCAAAAATAGAATTCAGCTGTAACAAAACATTAATTGGGAAAATTATACTTCCAAATCTTCTGGCTTCACCTAGTCTTCATAGTCCCTCTTTGCTCTACTGTTAACCCGTGTTAAAAAAAATAATAATAATCTTGAAGTTCCTGAGCCAGCCACTCACTTGCTATAAGGTCTTGACCACCATTTTGTTTCTGATGCTGGTCTGCACCAACCACAACTCCTCGTTCTCCCCTGAATCAAGAAGTTCTCAAAGGTTCCTTTGCCTTGGGCTCAAAAGCAGAGGGTTCAGTAAATTCCTTGTTCCTATCCCAGGACCCCAAAGATAAAGCCTTCACAGAGGGGGATCACACAGCCCATCCTCCCTGCAGCTATGGACCAATAAAATGTTCATAGGGATATTGCCATCTAACTTTAACTAGCAATAACTTTTGTAACACTAGGAAATATTGCATGAAACTCTTAACAATGGTTAGAGGTAATTTGATTTGATATGATTTTTTTTTGCCTGTATGTTTCCCAAATCTTCTATTTGTTACAATTAACATATTATTTTATAAACTTTGGAGGTATCAACAATACCAGATGATATCTTTTCAAAGGGAAAAAATATATTGCAATAGTGTGTCTCTTCCTTGCAGGAAGGGACAATCAGTTTTGTCTGAGATTCGTGGGCAGGGTCTGGTCCACAGCCCAGGCCCCAGATTTCATTACTGTTGTTGCCTTCCATTTCTTGAGACATAATTTATCTCCTCACCAGAGTCAGAATTAGGTCAGAGAAACCAAGACTTTATTACTAAGGAACAAGAATTATAAATGGTTTCTTTTAATTGTGTGAGTTGAAAACTTCTTGCATGGGGCATGCGTGCCTTTAAGAACACAGAATAAAACTGAAGTTATTAACTCAGAATATCCAATTAAAACTGGGCAACAACTAACCCTTTCCACTGCCTCTCTGGAGCCAAAAATTGCTTTTTAGAGCTCTGGTTCTCACTAAAGGTGATAAGCAGGGCTCTACCAAACCGTCTGGGTTGGAACCTCTAGACCCCAGAGGTCCTGAACCCTTTTTTCCACCACCACACACACAAGGGTCATATGCCAAGAATATGCTCTGATTCCATAATCAGAAGCAGCAGCAAGATAAAATAGGCTGAGGTTTATAGGTAATTCCTAGCAATTCCTTCTTCTCCCCCTCAAAAAAAAAAAAAAAAAAAAAGCACATTAAAGGGAAATAAGATAGGTTTTAAAGGGAAAACATTGAAACTGCTCTAATTTTTAAATGAATTAAATTGCTCAAAATGTTGCAGTTTTCTTGAAGTAATCACGACCGTCCTATGAGCAAAGGTGAGGGCTAATCTAAATTGATGGCCCCAGAAGTCACCTCTTCTAGGAATGCCACCTTCCACTGGCCAGAGCAACACTTCTCTTCCTAGCACTCCCAAATTTCCAGGAGCCTTCTCTCTCCCCCTACCCCCCTGGTCCTGCTGGCCACTGCCAGTGGGCACCACACATTTTTGTGTTGCTTGGTAACCCTCAACACGATGTCTAAATTTCACAAAACCATTCCTGAAGTCTGGAAATCAAAATCCTGTCTGGGTTGTTTAGGGTTTCCTGGTAAAAGAGGAAACAGGAATCTTTTGGTTCGGTGGCACTTTTAAAAAGAAGTTTAATTGAAGTCTGAAATGTTGCATAAATGGAAGATACAAGTTTTAATTGAAAAATAATTATAACCACTTAATCATTTTTAAATGAGGGCTGTAATTGCAGTCAGAGCACAATAGCCACATACAGACATTGAGATTTCCGCAATAAAGCAGGGATGGTACAGCTTGATTTGCTAATAGCACTTCCACTTCTCCTCCCTTTTGTCTCAAAGATTAATTCAGGCAAGGGCTATTAGTGCTGTTAATTGGTTCTGCAATTTAGACCTTGTGCCTGTGAATGAATGACTGATATGGCCGCTCAACCAATAAATGCGAGCACTTCGTCAATGCTCCCCATTGTCCGGCAGGGCGTCCGGCAGGGCACCTCCGGGCGGCCCAGCCCCCCTCCCACTAGTCCTTGGGGACAAAAGGCCCAACGCCTGCTTCTTCTAGGTCACAGCTTCGGCAGGACCAGAGATGGGTAGACAAGATGCCTTTGAAATGAGGCTGACTCACTGAAGCTAATGGATATTCAATGAGCACTCTTCCCAGCTCACCAGAAGGAAGATGGTCTGAACCCTGCTCTCACTGTGAGGCGGTGAAGGAATAGGAGGCCCAGTTGTTCTGAAGCTTGGCGAAAGAAAGCACCAACCGTACCATTAGCTTGAAGATAAATATACCCCAGAGCTCAGGGAGAAAACCTTCTTTAATTGCTGCAGCACCTTCTTGGCATGGGTACCACATCCCCAGGGAGGCTTTGGAGCGTTATCGGCCCAATGAGGGACCACACTAACTGTGCCTCCCCCTGAGGACTTCGGAGATAATTGCAAGTTGAAACACCACAGAGGAGGCATCCTAATTGACGATTCACTCAGCAGGGGTCATTTGCAAAGCCACACTGGATTTCACTATTCAGAAGAATTTCCGTGCCCTCCAAAAGAACCCCTACTCCACAGCAGCAGGCCTTCCCTCGCTGTCACAGATATTCAGATCAGTGCTTTTCAGGTAGGCAGTGGCCTACCTGCCCCTTCAGCCTCCTAGAATAATAGTCTAAGGCCAGAAGTGCCAAAGCAGATGAGAGCGTCGAACGCGTTGAATAGGGAGAGGAAAAGTGAGGATGAAAGGGTCCTCCAAGACACTTGCCATTGAGCATGGACGTCCCTTAAACTCCAGCAGGTTGTACACTGAGGGTTCACAGCTTCACTTCTGCCCCGGGGAGAACATCAGTGTTTGATGTGGATCCTATTCACAAAGTGATTCTTCTTTCCAAATTAGAAGTTTAAAATCTCTTCTATCCATGCAATAGAAAGTGTACTGTAAGGGCCTATTCAGCCAGAGCAGCCCCACCCCGGTTGAACTGCCATTTTGTTGTAAAACTTAAATTGACCCTGCCCCCCCAAGGGGAACTTATTTAAAAGCAAGTCCCGGAAACCAGTCCCAGGTAACGAAGTCCAAATACAAGGGTGAGTCAGGCCAGGTGGAGGTATTCAATCAGTGGCGATGCATACTGTCTCCTAGCTACCAAGGAGTATGAGCTCCCGCCCTTTCGGCACCTTTTGGGTGCCAATTCTGAACTAGGTGATAGGCTAAATCAAATGTCTACTAAATTGTAATTCAATTGGTCACCTAGCATCACTGTGGAGTTTCCTGTGTGTGTTACAATCTCATTGGCCGCCTGTGTGTGGCCAGGCCCAACCACATGGCCTTTGCTCTATAAAAGTTAGCCTGGAAAGCAAGGAGGGGTCGTCCTCTCTGTAGGGGCGGCCCCAACCGGTCTGTTTGATAGTCGGTTTGATTCCTGATGCTTGGCATGAAATAAAGCTTTGCTTGACCTTCACTTTGTATCAGTCTTGCTCCTTTAATCACGGACCCATTATTGGGGTACCCAATTTTGGGGGACCCAACAGTACCATATGGGAAGAAGGCACAGGGTTCTTCTGAGATGAGATGGAAGAACACCACAGCACCAAGAAGCAGTTTCTGGAATAACAAGTTACTGAGTACAAGTTTCCAGTCACACACTCAGATGTTTAAGAAAGCAAGTTTGTCAGTTCTTTAACAACTGAGTGTAAGTTCTACTTTGAGCCATATTTCACTCAATGACAGAAATTTGAATCCTCATTCCTTATGTGTTCCTGAATGTTGAAGCCAAACTTGGGAGCTTATATGGTACCAAAGCATTAGAGAAGCGCTGTCCGTAGAAAATTTAAAAGCATAATAAAACCTACTCAAAATCAGCCTGTTTTTTAGTATTATCATGTACAATTCTATATAATTTATGTCAATGAAAAAATTCTCCTCCAAAAATATCTTTTGTTGTTTTAATGTTTAAGCAATCGCTGTGGTTACCCTTAAGTATAAATAATATATACATGGGCTTCAAATCAGCACATTTTCGTTACTTCACTTTCAATAAACTCTTTTTTTTTAAGATTTTATTTATTTATTTGAGGGAGAGATAACGAGAGAGAGCACAAGACGGGGTAGGGTCAAAGGAAGAAACAGACTCCCCACTGAGGAGGGAGCCTGATGGGGGACTCGATCCCTGGATTCCAGGATCATGACCTGAGCCAAGCCAGTAGTTCAACTGACTGAGGCACCCAGGCACCTCAATAAACATTTTCTACATAGAAGTTAACTTCAGAAAGTACCTATGGATTCAGCTCCTGCACTGTATTTTGCAAAACATACTGGAGGGAAGGAAAATCCTGAGCTTTACTCTCATGATTACACTGGGCCCCTACACCAAACTGAAACATGATGGAAAGAGCTGGAAATGTCTGCCAACAGGTGCCACAATGACCCCCTCACGTAAGGATGTGCCTGAAGACAGCAAGAGATGCTGAGACACACAGAGCTGGTCTCCAGAAACCTGGTTGCTGCCAACAGACCAGAAACCGCCATTCTAGTCATCCTCCCAGGTGGAGACTTTCAACTAGCTCCTTGGTGAAGAGAAAACTGATCATAGAACCCATCTGCATATGCTTAATAATATTTCAATTTAACGGTCTTGTAAAAAAAATGAGTTCAGTCTCATTAACAACCCCCCTTTAGTCTTTCTAAACATCTCCCAAGCTTGTTTCAAATAGATCTGAATGGCTAGACTTCCAGAATCAATGAGAGAGTCCTGCGGAGAGGTGAACGAGGTAAGCAGCACCTGCCCCCACTAAAGGCCACATTCACAAACTTACTTCTTTCTAAATGAGCTTCATGCTACATTCAAACTCTTCTTTAAAAACAAAAACAGAGGGACGTCTGGGTGGCTCAGTTGGTTAAGCAGCTGCCTTCGGCTCAGGTCATGATCCCAGCGTCCTGGGATCGAGTCCCACATCGGGCTCCTTGTTCTGTGGGGAGCCTGCTTCTCCCTCTGCCTCTGTCTGCCTGTGCGCTCTCTCTCTCTCTCTCTCTCTCTCTCTCTTTAAAAAAAAAAAAAAACCACACAAAAACAGAAACACCATAAAACCTCAAGTTGCATAGAAGATAAGAATTTGAAAAGTACTCTAATCTGAAACTGTAATTGGAGGCATTAATCTTTTTTTTTTTTTTTTTTTTTTAAAGATTTTTTTTATTTTTTTGACAGAGAGAGTTCACAAGTAGACAGAGAAGCAGGCAGAGAGAGAGAGGGAAGCAGGCTCCCTGCTGAGCAGAGAGCCGGATGCGGGACTCGATCCCAGGACCCTGAGACCATGACCTGAGCCGAAGGCAGCGGCTTAACCCACTGAGCCACCCAGGCGCCCCTGGAGGCATTAATCTTATTAATTGGAGGGTAAAGACCTTTGGCTACCAATCTGACATTAATTTCACTAAAAGAAGATATTAGAAACACAACCTTATAATGGAATTATTAATCTGATAAAAATTTTACTCACCACCATGAACAAGCAAACCAAAGGAGAAGAAATAAAAATGTCCACAAATACAAGAAAATGTACTCACTGGGGGACAATAACCAAAGCATTCCAAGTTAAAATGGGACATCATGTCTGTCTATTCTTTCCTGAAAGTAATAAGGATATTGATAATCCTTAGTTTTCAAGGCTATGAAAAATTATCAACAAGCATAATGTTTTTTAGCAATGTATAAGCTGATCTAACTTTTTGAGAGAACAATATGATCAAAATTTTAAGTTCTTTTTTTTAATGTTTATACTATATATTTCACTTCGGGGAGTTTGTCCTAAGGAAATAATGAAACAAGTGGGAAAAGATTAATGTCCTAAGAGATCATTGTTCTTTCTAATAAAAGATATTGACAACTGAACATATATTGATATGGAATTGATTAAATATAGTCACACGATGGAATCCTATGCAGTCTTTTAAAAGATTGAGGAATATTTTTATGTAATGACATAAAAAATTATTCCATGATATATTAAAAATTAAAAGGTTACAGAATACTGGATATGACCAGTACACTGAATAGGCATGGCTGTGGATATAATAATAATCCAATTTTATCTTGGGGCTTTTCTCATCACTTTAAAATTTGGTCAGTGTGTGTAAATATTCTCTGAGACTAGAGGACAACACCAGCAGGCCCCTGATTTTTCTATTCACTCTTGGTTAGACAAATCTACAACCACTTTAAGTTATAATTACTGTTTCAGTCCAATGGTTGGTCCATGATATTAATCAAAACTCCAAACTTGCTTTAATATCATTTATGTGTGATACCTATTAAGATATTAGTTATTTGTCTGTTAGCTTTTCTCTTGATGTTTTACTATAAAGTAAATTTGTTTCAGGTCAGAAGCCTATTATTACAAAGGAGGATGGGATTGTCTTCTTTGCTCTTCCCCACACAGAACTTCTCCTCTCCTCACTCCTCTGGCACCCATCTTTTCCCAGGAAGAACTGTCAGCTAAGTCTGGCTCCTTGGTGTATGACAGGAGGAGTGGTAAGGGGATAGGGAAGGGCCTTATTTGAACTGGTCTAATGGTAAACTCCTTGCTCAAAGACATTGAATCAGAAACAACAGAGCAATGGGACACCAAAGAGAATCTAATCTCAAGTCCACAGGGAGTGTGGGGCTATCGGTTTAGCTGGCCCAGCTCTGATAGAGGAGGGACAGAGGAAAAAAGGAGCAGAGGAAAGCCCAAGTGGCAAGAAAGGACTGGACAGTGGTTGGGAGATGAGAAAGAATGACCCGTGCTAGAAACAGTAGGTAGCTCTGGGAATTAGGAAAGAGGGAGCATAGAGAGTGGGTGAGGAAGAGAAAGACCATAACCACCCAGCCCTTATTCTACGTTACGGGTATCACCACCTCCTGAGCAGGCTATCTTGTTTGTCCTGGAACAAATGGCACCACTGAGGCTCAGAGAAGTTGAGTCAACAACAAAGCAAGAAGTTAAGTCCAGGACTCCTGATTCCAAATCCCCTGTTCCTTCCACACGTCAATGGTTCCCAAACAACCCACAAAACCAGTATCAGACTGGCTGCTCAGAATCACCTGGAGAACTTTTTAAAACGTCATAATCCATAATCCTTGGCCTCATCTCAGACCTACAGAATCAGAATCTCTGGGAGAGAGGATCAAGAAATAGGATATATTCATAAGCTCCTTAGGTGATCCGGTGGTGCTGCCAAGTTGGGCAACTAATATATTAGGCGTATCACATTACCTCCAATATAAATCTGTAGGGCGGGGGGTGGGGAATGAACCATGATCTCCTGAGCACCTACTTCTTCACCTTATTATGAGCATCTCCTGTGTACTGCTTTAAGTATATCATCACAAGTTGTCCTTCCTTGACATGGTGATGAGATTGGTACCACCTCACACCAGTGAGGAGGCTGAGAGCAGTTATGTGACCTGTTAAAGAGCCTTTAGCCAGTAAGTAGCAGAGCTGGGGCTCAGACCTCAATCTTGCTCCCAGTCTTTGTACCTTTCCACCCTGCTGTGGTGGGGAAGACCTTATGTTGGTGGAAGGAGGATGGAGAGATACTGCAGATGAAAGAGATAATTACAGAGCAACTTAACAGACAGATCCACAGTAGTGACTCAGACTGGGGGACATCTTGGCTGGGAGAGCAAGTGGGAGGGAAACTGAAGAACCGGTCCAGGTGCTGTGCCTATGGGTTGACCCAGCATCTCCAGAGTCTCTGCCTAGTGAAGACCAGGTGGCTTGGAGAAGCCTTTATTCCGAGAAGCTGGCTCCCTCTTGTGGCAGCTGCCACTCATGGCGGAATGATCTGGGACCAAGCAATCTGGTAGAGAGCCGGTGGCGACTTGACTGTGCATTGGAATCACGGGGAAGCAATTAGAATATACCCATTCCCCAGGCCAATAAGGTAAGACTATTTGGGGAGACCTAGACCTACCGTGTCCCACATCGTACCTACTACCCACATGCAGCTATGGAGCCCTTGAAATGTGGCTAGTTCAAACGGAGATTTAAATGTAAAATATACACTGGGTTTCACACACTTAGAACAAAAAAGAGAATGTGATATAGCTCATTAATAATTTTACATTAATTGTAAGTTAAAATGGTATTTGGATATACTCGACTAGGTATGTTATTTAAATTAATTCACCTACTTCTTTTTACTTAAAAACGTAGTTACAAGAAAATGTAAAATTACATATGTGGCTCACATTTGTAGCTCAGATCATATGTAAAATTGCCAAATTTAACAAATGAAAATGCTGGATGCCCAGTTAAGTTTGAATTTCAGATAAACACAAATAAGGTTTTTAGTTTATTTAGTGAATTTTTAGTATAAATATGTCCCATGTAATATCTGGGACATATTTATACTAAAAATCAAATTCATTGTTTATCTAAACTTCAGATTAAACTGGGTATCTCATATATATGGAGCCCCCGGTACGTCTATTGGACAACACCAGCCTAGACTCCTGCTACTGAGAATGTGGGCTGAAGAGCAGCAGCATGGGTCTTACCTGGGAGTTTGTCAGAAATGCAGCATCTTCGGCCTCACCCATAGCCACTGAACAAGAATCTCCAATTTAACAGGATCGCACATGATTCATGAGGACCTCAGTGTTTTAGAAGCACTGAGATTGAGAGCCACCAGTGACGTGGAGGGGTATAGGGAAAAGAAGGTGAGTTTGCCCAGCGCCCTCTGCCAAGGCAGACAGTCCTTTATTTCAAACTCTGAAGCCACCCACCTCTCTCCTCCTCTATCCCCACCATATACAACACATCAGAGTTCTGTTGAATAAACAATGTGAATATGTGGGTAAGTGGGTGGATGAATGAATGAATGAATGAATGAATGAATAGTGAATGCATCTTTGAGATAGTGAATAAATTCCAGAGCAACTAGGATGATTGAATGGCAAAATTCATAGTGACCTATGGACTCTGGACTTTGGAGGCAGATGGCTTAGAAAGAAAAGCCACCCAAAAGGCTATCCCTTCCTGATCCAGGATGATCCCATGAAAGGAGGTGCACTCCTCCAGGCTCAAGTCTCACCATCTGTAGCCTAAGAAGGGTGGGGAGCCCTTCCTTCTCTCTCCAAGCCAGCTGACTGGGAACTTTTGTGGGACCTAAACACATAACCCCTTGCTCACCCAGGGGCCCTTCTTGGCCCCCGGTCTTATCTAAGTCACTGGTGTCCTCTCAGAGCACATCCAAAATCACAGGAAATGTTTTAGATTTCCTTTAATTTTGTAAATTGGTCAGGTTTTAATCAGTTGTTTCTTTTTCTAAAATGGTAATTTCTTTCTCAATTTTTTTCTTTCACGTTATATACTATAATATCCTAAATACCCAAAAATAAATCCCTTCCTGCTTACTTCACTTGGAATGGAATCTGTTTTCTATAACTAAAAGCCCAGACTAATACAACCTTCTAAGTGAATCTCAAATCCATTTGCTTCTCTCCACTGGCATTGCCACTCCTTGGGTACAGACCACCATAAGTTCTTACATGGCCCACTCAAAAATCTGCTAGATTTCCTGCTGTTAGTCCTCACCCACTAGTCAATTACATTCTCCATGTGCAACCAAAGTAACCCTCTAAGATGCAGATATGATCATGGCCCTTCCCTCCTTAAACCTTTCACTGGTTTGTCTTTACCCTTGGATTGGAGTCTAAAATTTCTAATGAGCCTTCAAGACTCTCCATGGCCTATAAGGCCTCCATGTCCTGGCTTCTGCCCAAGTGCCCAGCCCCTCTACCCCTGTCCACCCTGCCTCACTCTGTGCTGCAACCATTCCCAACCTCCCCTAGTTCCTGGTCCCTTCTTCACTCCCAGGTTTTGCAAGAACTTCTCTATAACTGGAATATTCTTTACCTGATTCTTCCCACCCTTTTAGGGCTCAGTTCCAATCATCATGCAAGCCTTTATTAGTTGTCAGTTTTTTCAGGAAATTTCCATAACTACGGAGGTAAAAAAAAAATTCTCTGGAGTATCACTCTATACTTCAACTACTTTTTCATTTTGGTAACTTCTTCTGTCTTTTTCCTGCCTCTAGACTGAGCTCTCTACGGACCAAGATTACATCTGTGTTATTATTCACCATTGAGTCTCTAGCACTTCACGGAATGATTAGGACACTTATTAACTTTTTTAACAAGTGAATGCTTTAATAAACATACTTGCACATAAATTGTACCTAATCTCTCAGTGCTTCAGTTTCTGCATCTGTTAAGATATTGAAGTTCCTATCTCACAGAGTTGTTACAAAGATTAGATTGGGCAATACATCTAAAGTTGTTATAATAATGCCTGGTATAGTGTATGTGCTCCATAAATGTCAGTGGTCATTATTATTTCTCCACCTAGGGATGCTCTGTGTGAGTTAGTATTGTGGAAATTGAGGAAGCAGCTGAGTTTGACATCTGGGTGTAGATGGTACAGAACAGGAACCGCTACAGGGGCACAGGATCCCAGAGGCAAGAGCAATGAGATTGTAAGACCCTCAGAAAATCACAGAACTCTTGAACAGGGCTTTGGAGACCCATGAGCTCCAGAATGAATAATAAAACCGGTCTTACTTAGATCTCAAGGAGTTGGGTGTTCTGGGTAACCATGGCATATACACAGACATATATCCATACCCAGGAGAACAAGCTTTAGGCAAAAAGCAGTTTCATTTCAAACTGAGAAAACTTTTTTTCTTTTTTTACTCTATTCACTTCTCCTTCCAAAACAAAAACAAAAACAAAAAAACCTGCAGACACAAATCTGACTCAAGCATACACCAAAACAATGTACCTTAGCCATCAGGATACTTGGATTCTCAACCTACAAACAACTCTACTATGGTGGGTGGTGACATCACATTTTCCCCAAGAAGAGTTAAGTGCGTAAGTAATTTGCATGTGTGTAACTGTAGTGTTCATTCCAGGTACAGCCTGTCATGAAGGAGCAGTAGAGCTCCTATCTCTAATGAAATAAAAAAGTGCTTACAGCTTAAATGCCAGTTGTTTCAACTTCCCTCCTCACGTTTTCAAAAATCAGAGAAGTTCTGGTTTCTCAAAACTCATATTGCACATAAAGAGTGAATCTTGTAAATAACCTAAATATTCAACGGGGGAGGAAAGGTTAAGCAGACATGATACAGCTACATATAATAAAATGTGAAAATGTATGCTTGCAGTGAATTTTGGATGAAGTAAGAAATATTTTTTGATAAAGACAAAAGAACAAAACATGATTAAAAACTGTGTGTTTAGTTTGATCTCAACTATGCAAAAAAGATACATATTCAAAGAAAGATGACTAGAAGGAAATAAAGCCAAAATGTTGGCCAAATGTTAACCAAAATAAAGCCAAATGTTAGAGGTAGAATCATAGTTTATCATTTTATTCTGTTTTTGTTTCTCAGATTTTAAAAAAAATTTACTTTTATTTTATTTTTATAAAGATTTTATTTTACTTTTTTTAGAGCAGTTATAGGTTCACAGCAAAATTGAGAGGAAAATACCAAGATTTCCTGTATGCTTCCTGCTGCCCACACATGCACAGCCTCCCCCAATGATCAGCATCTCCACAGGGGTGTACATTTGTTACAAATGATGAACCTGCATTGACACATGGTGTTGTACACTTTCTGGGTTTAGACAAATATACGACAACACGTATCCACCATTATAGTAACATACAGAGTAGTTTCCATGCCCTAAATATCCTATGTTCCACCTATTTGTCCCCCTTTGGGATCTTTAAACTTTTCTCTTTTTTTAAGATTTTATTTATTTATTTGACAGAGAGAGAGAGAGAGAGAGAGAGAGAGAGCGCACAATCAGGGGGAGCAGCAGTCAGAGGGAGAGGGAGAAGCAGGCTCTCCACGGAGCAAGGAGCTCAATGTGGGGCTTGATCCCAGGACCCTGGGATCATGAACTGAGCCAAAGGCAGATGCTTAACAACTGAGCCACCCAAGCGCCCCTAAATTTTTGATTCTTTAACATTTTCTACCATTTTATATCACTGTTATGGTAAGAGAAAAACAAATACTGTCATTTAAAGAAACCGTTTTGTGAAGGTAAATGCAAGTTGAAGCTTCCCGTTTCCCCTTGACTCAGAAACCCTTTGGGTGTCTGTTCAGCTCCCCTGAACAAAAGCACCCAAAGGTGAACCTGCAGTTTGTGTGTTGAGTTTCAGGAGAAGGCAGGGAGGCTTGAGGACCTACAATTATTCAAACAGAAACCAGCCGTCCCCACCTTGTTTGCTCTCTTGCCTCATTCTCTCCTGAGAGCATGAGACACAAAGTACCACAGCTTCCTGATCCTGAGTGGAGATTCAGATAAGGTGTGTGCTGGTGGGTAAAGGAAAACTGCAGTGATCCTCACCCCAACCATATAGGGGGTTATTGCATACATTAGCTAAAGGTGATTTAATTTTATATTTTAGTATTTTTTATTTCCAGTGATCAAAAGTCAGGAGGAAAACAATCTTCCCCAGCTCATGTACACCAACTCTTTAGGAAAACAGCATCACTGCACTCCCTTTTATTAGCCCAGGAGGACTGGCAGTGTATTTTCCTTCAGCATACCTCCACCCTCCAAAGTGAGATTTTGATTCCAAATTCTTAAATAAGATGAGTTCTTAGAGGCACTTGGGTGGCACATTAATCCACTAAGTCGGTTAGGCCTCTGCCTTCAGCTGAGGTCATGACCTAAGGGTCCTGTGAATCGAACCCTGCATTGAGCCCTGCGTTGGGCTCCCTGTTCAGCGGGAAGCCTGCTTCTTCCTCTCCCACTCCCCCTGCTTGTGTTCCCTCTCTCGCTCTCTCTCTCTCTCTCTGTCAATTAAATAAATAAATAATCTTTTTAAAAAATTTATTTCAATAATGTCTTATGGTTTTCAGAATATAAGTTTCATATTTCTTTCATTAAATTTATTACTAAGTATTTTGTTCTTTTGGATGCTATTTTGGGTGGAATTATTTTCTTAGTGTCATTTTCAGATTTTTTCATTGCAAGGATATAGAAATGCAATTAATCTTTGCATATTGACCTTGTATTCTGCAACCTGCTCAACTCATTATTAGCTCTATTAGTTTTTTCATGAATTTAATATTATTAGAATTTTCTATATTTAAGATCATGCCATCTGAAAGTAGCAATAGTTTTACCTTTTCCTTTTCAATCTGGATGCCTTTTTTTTTTTCATGTTCTTGCCTAATTGCTCTGCGTAGACCTCCAGTAAAATGTTGAAGGAATGATGATGTCTAGTTCCTGATCTTAGGGTGAAAGCATTCAGTCTTTCACTATTAGATAGTTGTTATTTGTGGGGTTTTCATGGGTGTCCCATATCAGATTTAGGACATTTGGAATCATATTTTTATTTCCAAAAAAAATCCTTTAGAATTTTCTTTGTTACACATCTGCTGATGAAGAACTCACTCATCTTTTTAAATGTTTTTTTCTTTATCTTCATTCTTGAAAGATGCGTTTGCCAAATATATGTAAAATTGGAGGTCAGCGGTTATTTCTTTATTGCACCTTGAAGGTATCATCCCTCTGTCTTCTACCTTCCATTGTTGCTGACCATCCAACTACTGCTCATTTGAAAGTCATCTCTTTTTCACTGGCTGCTATTAACAATTCTCCTAATCTTTGATTTTCAGCAATGTCATGATGTGTCTAGGAATATGTTTCTTTTTATTTATCTTGCTTGGAAATTTGGGGACCTTAAATCTGTGCATTGGTGTCTTTCATCGGTCCTGAAAATTTCTCAGAGATTATCTCTTCAAATACAGCATCTGCTGCATTCTTTCCCACTTCTCCTTTGTGGATTTCATTAAACATAAGTTTGTATCCTATCACTGTATCCTTCTATGACTCTTACAACCTTTTCTTTCTCTCTTTCTTTCTTCCTCCCTACCCCTTCCTTCCTTTCTTGGTCCCACCCCCTCTCTCATTTATCCACATATAATATTTTGCTTAATTTCTTCTGATGGATCTATCACTTCATTAATGCCTTCTGTGAATATTTGCTATTGTGTTGGGTTTTATTTTTACTGGCTTTTTCTCATGGAGTCTTATTTATGTGCATACCTGGTTATTTTTGGCTATATGTTGTATATTATATTTTTTTAATTATTTAAAGGAATAATTTGAGACCCACAATAAAGAGATAGTGCTCAAGGGAGAATTTGAATTTCCTTTATGTCAAGTGCTCTGGGTTGTTGCTAGCATGAAACTACCTTAAACCAAATCATCTGTAGTACTAGGGATTTTTTAAAGCTACAATTCTGGACTTCCGAATCATCCTTATCTTAAGCGTTTACACTTTTGGGGTCCCAGTTTAATGTGGGGTAGTGTCTTGTCTGTCCATATCTAGTTCTCATGGAATTTTGATTTTTTTCTTCTGTACGTATCCTACCAAGTTGTTAAAAACAAACGTCCTAATTTTGAAGCGTCAGCAAATGTCCTCAGTTAAAAGTGATTTGCATGCTCATTTACATCTCAGGGTTCCGCTTTCCCTTCACTTTTGGTCTGATAATTCTTTGTAATATTGTCAGTTTATTATGTTTTCAAGAAGCTTTTTATTAATTTTTTGAAATTAGAATAGTTCCTAGTAGGAGGTTTGATCAAATTAGCTTGCCCACCATTCCTAAAAATAGGTAACCTCTCCACTTGGCTGACATTTTTGCCATTTCTACTGCCCATCCTAAAGGTAATAGAACAGTTTTCCCTATACTTTTCAAAGCATACTTTCCTGAGATTCAAAGATCCAGCTTCTTCTCCTATTCAGTGAATTCTCAGTGCTACCACTTTTTTTCTCCATAGCTAGATTAGGGCAGGCTAACCAGGAAACAGTCCATATGGGATATGAAACCATCACTGAATACACTGGAAATATGATGTCAATTAGCTGAGGTTTCCTTATATAACTCCTTACCTTGTTGGTGAAAAGTTAAATAGACAACTCCCTCCAAAGCAGAATATGCCCTGTGGTAAAAAAAAATTTTAAACACATCTCTTCAGCACCTATATTTTTCGCTGAACTTCTCCAACCCAGAGCCCGCCTGCTAATGGTTGCTGAAGCTCTCTGTTATAGAGAATTGAAATTACAAAAATGAATCATGCATGGCATAGGGCCACTTCCTGAGATTTATTTTTAAATTTTTAAACTTTTTAATAAGCCTACCAAGGAAATGTCTGCTTTGGAAAATAATAAAATTATGGGGAGAATGAAAACTTCAGAAAAAAGTGAAGAATATTTTATGGAATATTTTTAGGGCAGATTTAATCAATGAAAGAGAATTTTTCATAAAAATAAGTTGTCCTTGCCACTTCTAAATAAATGTTAAACAAATATTTAAAGATTTTAGTTTGGACAGAAGGCTCTAAGTTATTAGTCTGCTTAAATGTTCCTTGATTTTGTCTACCCCTAGCTTAGGTGCTCCCCAAAAGACACTCACAAACCCACTTTCAGTGTAGCTTTTCAAAATTTTGCTGTTAATCACCCTAGGCAATGGAATAAATAAGAATAAAGAAATAAATACAAAATACAAAAAATAAAAACAAAAATCTGAAATTTTCCAAGCTTCTTATAGTATTAGTTCTGTATTACCACTCCTTACCACTTTCTGAAATAATAACCAAGTCCCACTACATATCAGTTCTCCACTTTTATACCTGCCCATTAAATTCCATGCAACTACTGATTATCTCCTTTATCTTAGGGAAGACTGTCCCCAGGCATCAAGATGCAGAAAGGTACATCTTTGAAAGATGGCTTCTGGGTAATATAACATGTATTTCTTTCTCTCTATCTGATCAGCACAAGCTGAATTTGTCAGGATTCCATCAGTTAAAGGTAAAAATACCCAATTCAAACTGGCCTGATCAAAGGGTAAAGTGAGACAGTGTGGCTGGAAGGAGACTTGGTTGTTCATATAACTGAAGAAATTTGAGAGTAAAGCTCTCTTCAGGCATTGTCTAGTACAGGGACTCAGACATCATCAAGAATTAGTATCTCTTGGGTGCCTGGGTGGCTCAGTCAGTTAAGCAACTGCCTTCGGTTCAGGTCATGATCCCAGGGTCCTAGGATCAAGCGCCGCATTGGGCTCCCTGCTCAGCAGGAGACCTGCTCCTCCCTCTCCCTCCACTGCTTCCCTGCCTGTGCTCTCCTGCTCTCTCTGTCAAATAAATAAATAAAATCTTTTAAAAAAAAAAGAATTAGTATCTTCATCTCCCCTTCCTATTTTTCTCTAAAATTGGCTTTATTCCAGATTCCAGTAGGAGGCTCCAGCATCTCCAAGCATCTCCAAGCATCTCCAGACTCAGTGCCAGAAGGCCCACCAAATAAGCCCCTCTTCCTTCCCAACAGTCCTAACAAAACATCCAGAATTGAGTCTCACTGTCCTGGTTTGCCTCATGTGCCCATCTGTGATCCAACCACAGCAACCAAGGAGGTGAAAGACGCTGGTTGGCCAGCACCCAGTCACATGTCTGCCTCCAGAGAGGAAACCAATGCCCGGAACCTAGTGGATTGAGAAGGACACAGGGCTGTTCCTCAGAAGAGCAGGCAAGGTGCAATAACTTAGGTGACAGCTATCCCAGTCTGCTTAACACTGAGGGGTTTTCCCAGGTCCTGTGACTTTCAGTGATATAAGTGGGATGGTCTCAGGCAAACCAGAATGTCTGGTCACACTAACGTTGGTATCAAATGATTCAAAAAGCTAACACTGAGCCACAGTGCCCTGTGACCTATGTATGTATCTGGAGCAGTACAAGATTCTCCATCAAAATGTATGCTTCTCCCTCTTTCGGGTCTCATGTAAGCCCTTCCTGCCCTATCCTTTGTGGCTGAGCACACACTCTCAGTCATCACTGTATTACAGTGTGGGATAGATAGGTAAACTGCAGACTCAGTCTCATGCTGTTCACTTAGCTAGATCAAAATGAGCCTGATACACTCCAACCAGAGTTTCAAGTGCCCTTTCTGTTGGTAAGCTCTGCCTTGAAGGTCACTCGTTATGTTTCTTGTTCACTGTACTCCCCCCAGGCCCATGTCCAGGTTCCTCTCTCTTCTCTTGCTTCATTCCACTTCTCTTCACTTTTTCCCTCTTTTCTCTTTGATCCTAGAGAATGAGGGCGACTCTCTCTTCAAGCCCATGTCTATTCTCAGCCTTAGAGTAATGCTCCTCCCACATCATTCATACTTGCCAGTCTCCCTCAACTTACTTACAACTGCCTTGGCCAATACTTTCTAAACAGGGAAAGTACACAGCCCAGACATGGATCAAACAATCCACTGGGGCACAGAAAGATAATTTCAGAACTTCTATTTACAATCACATTTGTATTATCTTCCTTTCATTTCCATGTTAGGCTATGTTTTACAACGTAATACTTAAAAATCGTAGCACATATAGATCATTTATGATTATGTGTATCTGGGGACCAGGATGGTACCTTATTTATTTCCATATTCCCAGTGCTTGGTGTACTGCCTGGCTCACCAATAGCTTTTTAAACAAATACATCCCTGAATGAATCAAAGCAATCAATCAATCAATGATGTTTCTTAGTCTCTGTCCCTAAAGCATTCTAGATGAGTCTCTTGCAAGGTCATAGTCACTGCACTTAGGGACTTTGCATTGCTCACTTTATCTTCCATTGTCTGAGGTAAATGATTTTTCACCAAACACACCACCCCCTCCCTCCACCCACCTTAGCCCCTGTCCTCTCAACCAGATCATCCTGAGTCCTCAAGATCTCCTGTCTTTGTCCATCGACATCTCCTCCCAAAGTCAATACCTCCCCTCAGGATCACCAAAATTCCCCCTGTGTCACCTTCAGCTCAAGAGCCATCTCTCTGCCCCTATATCCTGGCTTGCTCCCCTCCAACAATCTTAATGGCCAGCATCTCACTGGTTATAAGACATCTCCTAGAATCCTCCAACTCTGGGCTGGTCCATGGCAATGGTTTTCCCATCTGAAAATAAATGAGGGGAAAGATGAGGATAATGTGGAATATAAATATGAATATATATGTCATAGCTATCCATGACTATGCTTTATTCTCAGATTGTGGTTTTCTATATTTTTCTGTTATACAAAACATTCTTGTTCTTATAAATGAGACTGATTGTTGTAATCAGTTATTGCCTTACTAGACAAAGTCAAAACCTGGTGTCCTCTTTGGGTCCTGGAATCTTTTGTATGAAAATTTTCTCATTCATACAATTCAAAAGTCTGGGGATTACCAAACCATCAGCAAACAAGAAAGGTTTTGTTTGATTTGTTTTTAAAGTGGAGAAAAGAGAAGCTGATTTATGGGGTGAAATACAAATAGTTCAGAAGAGGTTACCAAAAAAGTCATGCCTTTCAACCATTAGGTTTTAGCACACCTCTTTCCTAATAGCAGAGTTTAGAGCTGGGAAGTCAGGGAGCATGTGGAACACTGAGCAACGGTGAGGAAGGGATGCTCTCAGAGAAAGACAGGTGAGGGCAAGGCAGTCAGGATCATCTATGATGTCATCACACTGGTGCCAAGGGCTGATTCTGTCTTAAAACACTTGCCCTAGAGGGGCCTCCTATATTTTAAGGTACTCCTTGATATTGACATATGCTGACAACAGGAAAAATCTGGACATCGTGGATTGTCCATATTCCTTCTGCATCTTTCTTTATCACCAAAGGGGGCAGTGTTTGGGTTTCCCAACTAAAACTGTTTAGCAAACAAATAGGGACCTAATTCTTCTCTTACCTGAAAGGATGCATAATGTTCAAATTCTTTTCCAAATATGCTATGCGTATTTTTATTAAAAATCCATATACTGCAGTGCCTGGGTGGCTCAGCTGTTAAGTGTCTGCCTTTGGCTCAGGTCATGATCCCAGCGTTCTGGGATCAAGCCCCGCATCCTGATCCCTGCTCAATGGGAAGCCTGCTTCTCCCTCTCACACTCCCCCTGCTTTTGTTCCCTCTCTCGCGTGTCTCTTTCTGTGAAATAAATAAATAAAATCTTTTTAAAAATCCATATATTATTAGTCACTCAAACTGAGACTCAAAAATACGGCCAGATCTAGAGAACCAACGGAACACTGGGCAGTATCAGATAGCCATACTTATAGGCTTTAGAATTAAATCTCAAGACTGAAATGGCATGGGACATTTGAACCATTTATAACCCCTGTCCACAGCCAGTTATTATCTTGTTACTCCCACAAACCAAACCAAGTGGAAATGAGTCACCAAGTGCCTGAATCCTGTCTACAGAACACCCACATTAGGCTGAAACTCGGGGTTCAGTGGTCATTTTCCTGAGTCATAGCTGACTTGGCAGCATGAGCTCATGACAAGAACATGCTGAGTTTCTTCTATAGATTCTGGAATGGACATTTTACCTGGAAAGAGCAGGTTGGTTCTCTCACTTTTGGAAATTTTAATTTGGGTTTTTGTTTTATTTTGTTTTGTTTTTTGGAGCCCACGCACAGTTCTAAGGACCTCTGGACATAGTGGTATGCAGCCTGTGTTTTCAAAATATTCCTATACAGTAGGTAAAAAACATTCCTTATTTTTCTGGAAAACAGAGCACCTGTTTTGGTGAAATGGTAAAACAATGTGAGAGTTAAGACATACACTTCTTCACATGTTATCATTCATACCAAGATAGCTTTGCCTCTGATTTCCAGATCTGGTTAAAAAAAAAAATCCTGCAAGTTTCCAAGAACCCTGGACCACCGACCATCTGGAGAGAAGGTTAGATAGAAGAAGTGTTCTCTTGACTACCATGTGAGGTGTACCTCCAGCGGCCAGAAGGGCAGAGCTATAAGGAACAAGCCTCACAGTCAACTGAAGGGCATTCTGGGTCAGAATCCTCTCTTCCCAGTTGAACCCTCTCAATTGCCCAATTACAGAGCACATCACCAAGATATGAGGCCTGTTTTTTCTGCTGGTCATGTAATGAGATTTCTCCTGCGCAGTTCCCCTCTCCCTGAAGATCTAAATGAGATTGTTTTGAGCCCTCATCCACTTTGGGAAAGTCTACTGTCCACTCCAGATTTTACATTTTCACGCCCACTGCTGATTCCAACTCCCAGGCCATACTCAAGCCTTGTTCTCTGCTCTGCCCTTCCGGAGCTGTTCTCCTCTCTGCACTCAAGTATCAACACAAATACGGAACTCAGCCCTCAGATATTACTTGTTAGAGCAGTTTCAAGTTCACAGCAATATTGAATGGAAAGCAAAGAGAGTTACACATACTCCCTGCCCCCATACATGCGTCACCTCCCCCACTATCAATGTCCAGCACCAGAGTGCCACATCCATCACAACAGATGAACCAACACTACATCATTATCACCCAAAGTCCATAGTTTACATTAGAATATACTCTTGGTGCTATATGTTTATGGATTTTGATAAGTATACAATGTCACGTGTCTACCCATCGTAGTTTCATACAAAATAACTTCACTGCCTTAAAAATTGTCTATGCTCCTTTGATTAATCTTCCCAGAGCTCTGAGCCCCTTGCAATCACTGATCTTTTATTGCCCTACAGTTTTGCCTTTTCCAGAGTGTCATATAGTTGGAATCATACAGAAGCCTTTTCAGATTGGTGCTTTCACTTAGTAATAATGCATTTAAGGTTCCTCCATGTGTTTTCAAGGCTTGATAGATTAACTTTTTTGTGCATTGGATAATATTTCATTGTCTGGATATACCAGTTTATTTATCCATTCACCTACTGAAAAATATCTTGTGACTATCAAATTTGGTCAATTATGAATAAAGCTTTTATAGACATCTGATGCAGGTTTTTGTGTGGATGTAAGTTTTCAACTCATTTGGGCAAATTCCAAGGAGCAAAACCACGGGATCTTATGCTAAGAATATGTATATCTGTAAGCAACTGCCAAACTGCCTTCTAAAGTGGCTGTACCTTTGCATTTCCACCAGCAATGAGTGAGAGTTCCTGTTGCTCCACATCCTCGTCAGAATTTGGTGTTAGTGTTTTGGATTTTAGCCATTCTAATAAATATGAAGTTATTACCTTGTTGTTTTAATTTGTAATTCCTTAATGGCATTTTTTTCCCTATGCTTATTTATCATCCGTGTATCGTCTTTGACGAGGCACTGTTCAGGTATTTTGCTAATTTTTTCATCAAGCTCTTCATTTTCTTATTGTTGAGTTTTAGGGTCCTAGTAGATTTTGGACAAGAGTCATTTATCTAGGTAGGTTTTTTGGATATAAAATATTTCTTTGAAAATATTTTCTATCCGTGGCTTGTCTTCTCATTATTCTGAGGTTGGTAGTTACTTTTAATCTCGATTTTTAGAGATATAATTCTGTCATCTTCTGGTTTCTATTGCCTCAATTGATATACTGACAATAATTTCTTTCTTTCAAGTTTTTTAAAGGTTTTTCCCTTTATCTGTTGTACTTTGCAATACTACAATGCACCCAGATGTTGAATATTTTACTAACCTTTTGTGGAACTGTTGGGCAGCCTTAATATGGGATTAATGCTTTTCATCAATTCTAGAAAATTCCTAGGCAGTCACTTACCAAATAGTGTCTTTCTCTCAGCCTCTTTACTCTCTCATTCTGGGACTCCTATTAGATATATGTTGGAGCTTCTCATTCTATACTCCAAAGCTTCTTACTGCTGGTTCATGTTTTCTATCCCTTGATTTTTGACTATGTTTTGCATCATTTACTCAGTTATATGCTTTAGTTCTATTTAATTTATTGAATTAGAGCAGCATCAATACCCTGGGAGGGTCTCACAGACAAAGCCTTTTCATCTCCAACTATTTTTGAGGCATGACAACCTGCAGGCCCTTCTACCCCTGCTTTACCCTCTACAGAGGGGAACCTGGCTAATCAGGAAAGAAACACCCTCTGAAGGTAAACAGTGAGTAGAGTGTACATATGGTAGAAAACAAATGGCTCTTGGTACCATGTTGTGGAAATTATCTCACTGGGGTAGATAAAGGAGGAGGACAAGCTCAGGTGGCACTGTTGAGCCCCTCCTCCATTGCATGGCCCATTTGTGACGTGGGCACCAACATCCCGGAGAAAACGCCATCCCTACACCCTGCACACTCAGAACCGGGCTGTCCCTCTGTCGTGTGGTGCTCTGTGTCAAGGCTGCACTCCACCATGGCCGTGACTGCCTGCCAGGGCTTGGGGTTCATCGTTTCGCTGATCGGGGTTGCGGGCATCATTGCCGCCACCTGCATGGACCAGTGGAGCACCCAGGACTTGTACAACAACCCGGTGACAGCTGTTTTCAACTACCAAGGGCTGTGGCGCTCCTGCGTCCGTGAGAGCTCAGGCTTCACCGAGTGCCGGGGCTACTTCACCCTACTGGGACTGCCAGGTAAGGGCTGGGTGCTGTGGGCCGGCAGGGAGATGGAGGCCACTGCCTGGGGCACCACAGAGGGACGGCTGAGGAATGAGGAGCAGCAGTGACCAACACCAGAGTCAGAACAGGAGTGTAGCAACCTTAGGGAGAGACTCTTCCTGAGCTGTCAGGGCTCCTGTTCCCCTCACTGGCTAGTGCCCAGTTTTCCCCAAGGGGTCCATCATTTCACAACTCCTATATGAGCAACAGCATGGAGACTCAAGCACACAGAGGAACAGGACTCAAGAGGCCCAACTTTAGGCCCCAATTCCCCCTCCCTGAAATGGGGACTGTGGATCTCCTAAACGGAGTTTCATCTCCAGGCCCTTTTATTCCTGGGTCCGGCTTCCAGGAAGCCTGAGCCCGCAACAGCAACAGAATGGGGGAAGGGGAAAGAGATTCATACAGAAAAAGAACTGAGTGCCATGGTTCTCTGAGGGGTGCTGAATGGGCCCCTTCTCTGAGCTCTCAGCTCCTGCCCTCCAGAAAATACTGGCCACATGGAGTCAGATTCTGGGTGCTCTCTCTGCACAGGGGCCTTCTGTGGTAAGGGATCTCTGCCATGGAGGCAAGATGTGTGGCTGTAATTCCCCAGATTGGTATGAACCACACAAGGATTGTGTGTTCGTTGGCTTACTAGCTTGGTCATTTTAACTTGAAGAAAAATTCAAGTCTCAAGAGTAGGTTTTAAAAGTGTTTAAAAAAAAAAAAAAGAGGAAATGTTAAAAGTGTCTTTCACTCATATAACAGAGTAAAACATTGAATAAACTTGTCATTTTTATTTTTTAGTTTTTTGTTCCTTCTGTAAATATACATCAAAGTCTTGAGAGGGACACTGATCCAAGAAGGGCATTGGAGGGAGCACCAGAAATAGAAAATGGGGCTTTCCCCTCCAGGAACTTGCCATCTGACTATAGGGTCAAGGCTTAGAAAGGCACAGAAGGTAACAAGTAAAGACTTAAGTCACACAGTGAATCATTCTTTTATACACTCCACACCTACTGATGGAGAGCTCACTGCAACCTCAAGATTCTTGGGGCTAGCACCCTTGAAATGATGAAAGTGCACCCCAGGCTGGGTATGACCGGGTGCCAAGTGAGGCCAGAGGGCCAGTGCTACAGAGATGAGAGGAGTATGGAACTGCTTAGGAAAGGCTCCACTGAGGAAGAAAAACCATAAGTGAGCCTGGAAAGGCAGGTAGGGTTTGGAAAGGGCAGGGACATGGAAGGAAAAGCAGCATGAGCAAAGGTATGAGGGTGCTACCCCTCAAGTATTACTTGGGGGAAAACTGAAGAGTGACCTTGGCTGGAGGAGAGGGTTCATGTGGGCACAGTCATAGAAGGCAGTGAATGTTCTCTTCAGAGGTGGGGACTGGGTATAAACAAGCGGACATGAGTCAGATCAGTGGGTGACCAACTGCAGATTCAGTGGGGTCTCTCTCCACGAGGGACTAGAGCAAAGATGAGATGAGCCTCTCCCACATCCTTGTATCCTGCTGACCCAGGCTTAGCTCTGAGACTCCCTCACCTCAAATGCAAACGTTCAGTCTCTCCAGAGACAAGGACCTGGGCCCATGCAGAGCTAAAGGCCTCGGTGGAGGGACTCAGCCGCACAGAGCGCCCATCTGAGGCATTCATAGGGTTCCACAAAGGGAGGATAAAAATGGTGGCTCATGTACTAGGACTTGAGTAAACAACTGGCTTGCAACATTTTGTGTAACCTCTGCAAACTGCCCTGTGGGCTTGGTGCTATTATTATCACCCTTTTAGGAACAAGGAAAATGAGTTTGAGTGACTTGCCCAAGGTCAAATACAGCTGGAGACAGGGCTCAGACCCTGTTGTGCCTTCACCTAAGCCCCAGAGGGTTGCCCTAATATGAAGACCTGAGACTTTCGGGCTCCAAACAGAAATCTCACCTCACCCAAAGCAAAAGCCCCCAGTGCAAAGGGGTCTTCCTAGCCTCACCTCTTGCCAAAGCCTGGTGCCTCAGCCCCACACAGATTTCTCCTTGGGCAGCTGTCCTGGACTAACAACAGCTATCAACACGCCCCATATATATATTTTACAGATGGAGTCTGAGAGAGGCAGAGCAACTCGCCCAAGTTCACAGAGCTAAAATTGGGCCAGACCGAAACTGCCCTTTAGGCCTTCTCTCAGAAACTTCGAGTGTGTGTGTGTGCACACGCATATATAAGTCCTGTCAGTAGATAGTTTAGAGAACCATTTTTATAAAGAATTTTATAGGAATCCCTTTTAAGGGAAAAAAAATTCTTATAGACCCTCAATGTTCACTTAAATTATACTTATTTTAATGTTACTTTAATGTATTCAAGTAGAACAATAGATTTAAATTCCCAATGCATGTAAGTCTTATACAAGTACAAAAGGCACATTTGCAAATGTAATATAAATAACACTGAAAAGCTAATCAATCCAAAGTTCAAAATTAGTTTGGTGTTAGGGATAGTGTTCATTTATTTGCATTTGGATTTTAACAAAGATACAGCCTCCAGGCCATTGTTGCATTTTATTTGTTTCAGTATTTCAACTTCAGTATCATTAACAGAGATGCTCTACTTGTGTAGGTTTGTTTTACAAAATGGTGTTAGAGAGTTTAAGGTACTCACCTCTCACACTCAAGCACAACCCTGTCATTCCTGTGGTAATGAGGTTTCTGAGGCTCAATGCAGTGGTCTTGTTCATTTGAAGTAAGGTTGTATTGAAATGTGGGTCTAAAATTATCAACCCAGTTATTTCTGGAATTGGGGAGGGAACGTTCTCTACTGTATATTTACCACCACTGATTGCGGCTATCAGGTATGTGCAAGGACCCGGCAAGGCAATGCTTGGAGGGGAAGCTGGTGTGGTGTGGACCCCAAGGCACAGGTGCCCTAGCTTGGAGCATCAGTACCACAAAGCGAGGAGAGGTTCCCCTGACTGTATTTTCTGTTTGAGCAAGAATGAACCCTTTGTTCACATAGCAGTTGAGAATACTTAATTGTCTTCTGGTATAAACGTGATAATTACCACCAACACAAACATGAACCCTAAGAGCCAACCTGAGGATCCGGAATGTACTTGTTTTAATGTCCTTTTCATTGTCACTGAGATAAAAGTACAGAATTTTTAAATTTCCACTGAGAAGCTGCACACCCCGAAATGCAAGCACAGACTCAGGCTCAGAGGGAAGAAGTCAGGCCCAACCAAAGCTTCCAGAGAAACTTGAGGCGTAGGACTGGTAGTCAACCTTCCTAGATAAAATCATTTCACTAGCCACATAACTGGAAACCAGCCTGTCCTGGGCTGATCGGGTTTGGACAAGTGCCCCTCTTGGAGTGAAAAAGAAGCTTTACTAAGAAAAAGTTAAGTCTTAATTAAATGGAAATATATACTACAGTTTCCTAGATAATAATATTATAAAGATATGAATTTTTGAAGATGGGAATTTATCCCTAATTAATGTATAATAATAAATCCTATATTATTTTATTATTATCATTAGTAATAAATTTATTGAGACCTAACTATGTATAGGTATTTGTTTAATAAATTAGCATATGTTAATGTACATAAATTACATAATTATATACATTTACATAAGTTACTTATGCATACTTAAATTTTCACAGCAACACTATGATGTTAAGTAGTAAAATTATCTCCATTTTACAGATGAAGAAACTGAAGCACAGAAAAATTAAAGAATTTGCCTGATGATACTGTAATAGTAAGTGATAGGGGAAGATTCAAACCCAGGCAGACTTCCTCCAGAACCTAGGCTACATACCAAGAATTCTAATCAAAATACTACCGAGAGTTTTCCTTCAGGAACTTGACAAAGTTGTTTATCCATAAGAAGAGGCGGAGGAAATTAACTTTTAATAGTTTTCTTACAGAATAAAATGAAAATAGTGGGCTAACTCCAGTGGATATTTAGCCAAATTTTAAAGTTGTGGTAATTAAAATTGTGTTTTGGCCAAAGATGGACAGAAAGGTAAATGGAACAAAATCTAAAATTAAAAAGACATATATGTGAATTTCATAGAGAGGATTTACAAAGCAATGGGGAGAGGAAAGCTTATTCAATAAGAAATTGCAGAAATTATTGATTAGCTTTTTTGAGGGGAAAAAAGAATTATAATAAAACCAACATAAATACCAAACTCGATTCCAGATTAAGTAATGTAAAAACAAAAAAATACTTTTAAATCTTCTAAAATTCTAAAATAATTCTAATATTGTTTGCTTCCTCTAAATAGAAAATAAACTGCTAAGCATAGAAATGATGGAGGAAACACAAAAGTAAACTCATCTAACTACATTATTCAGCAAATATTTTTTAAGCACATATTATGCACCAGGTACTATGAAGCAATAAATAGAATATGTAAAACCATGAAAAAATTTAAAAAGCAAATAATCAATGAGAAAATATCTTTTTAGTAATTATAACAGTACTATATGTTGGCTAATTGAACATAATAAAAAAATAAATAAATAAATAATGGTATTTAAGATCTTAAACAGATAATTTATTCAATAAATCAATAGGCAAAGTCCTAAAATTCCAGTAAATAAATGAGAAAGGAGTACAATCTAACAATTCAGGAAAAGGAAAAAAATAGATTTTCATAAGCATTTGTTTTTTAAAAAATTTCAAACTCATTAGTAATCAAAATAATGCAAATTAAAACAAATGATTGTGTATAACTTACCAAATTCACAAATTAGATAAGAGTGCAATGAGACAAGATCTTTCAAATACTGCTGCTAGAATAAAATTCATAGGAAAAAAATCTGGTTCTATATAAAAAAGATTTTTTAAAAACTTCACGCCCTTTGACATCTTAATTCTACTCCTAGGAATCTATTCTAACTAATCAGAAATGCTGGCAAATAGTTTTGCAAGGATGTTCATCGTAATGTTGTTTGTCACACACACACACACACACACACACACACACACACACACACACACAACTTGGGGAGGGGTATAATCCAACTACATAAGAATAGGTGTTGTTTAGGTGAATAATAGCACCTCTATGTAACAGAATATTAATCTGCTAGTACTAAAATACTAATTTGCTCATATTGAAATAAATGTTTAATATTACACATATTTAGTGATGTTTACAAAAAGCTTTAATTGTCTATGTATGCAATTAAGTTAAAAGAGCAAAACATCAAGTCATATAATCTCTTAATCATGTGAAAATACATATACAGAGAAAGGATAAAAAGGAAATAAGCCAAATATTTTCCCTAGTATTTAAAATTATGAGTGATTTGGTAAAATTTCCTTGACTTCCTAATTTTCAATTATGAGCACCAAAAGATCTATTCTAATCCCTAATCAGAAATTAGGGATATACCGTGTGGTAATATTTTTTAAAAAAGAAATTAACAGACATATCGGTGATTTGTCTTGCTAGTATATTCGTTTTACTCCTCCCGTATTCCTAGCTGTGATATTTTATATTGCTATTCAACCACCATATTTTCCTAATTACCACAGAAGGCATTTTACATATTATTATTCCTAAAATGATGTAAGGAAAGGGTGGGAGAAATTTTTTCTCCAATATCAGTAAAATAATATGAACTGCTGAACATTTACGACCTAAAATGGCACTACCAGACCACATTTAAACCTAAATATAGGGATGATTTCCCTGAAGAAATCAGCAAAAAATTTTGCTCCATTTTAAAGATTATTAAACAAAGTTATACCAACGCCATTATTGTTAAACAGAATCAGACCATGAATTATTATTATTACATGTTATTATAATCAGACCATGAGTTGTTATTATTATTAGAGATACATTTAATGTATTTTAACAAAGCCTCTCCCATGAGCGAGGAACCCAGATTTTCCTCTGTGGACCCCCATTCACTCTTGAGCAGTTAACCTTAAAGCCCTGGTCCACTCATTTTATAGCCACCAGGAAGTGACAGATTCCATCCTCCAGATGTTTTAAAATCTATCAATATTTATTTCACATTAAAAAAGTACATAGACTTACATTTTTTAAAAAAATATGGAGATGGGGTGCCTGGGTGGCTCAATGGGTTAAAGCCTCTGCTTTCAGCTCAGGTCATGATCCCAGGGTCCTAGTTTCGAGTCCCATATCAGGCTCTCTGCTCAGCAGGGAGCCTGCTTCCCCCTCTCTCTCTCTGCCTGCCTCTCTGCCTGCTTGTGATCTGTCTCTCTGTCAAATAAATAAATAAAATCTTTTTTTTTAAGATTTTATTTATTTATTTGACAGACAGAGATCATAAGTAGACAGAGAGGCAGGCAGAGAGAGAGGAGAGAGGAGGAAGCAGGCTTCCAGCTGAGAAGAGAGCCCGATGCAGGGCTCGATCCCAGGACCCTGGGATCATGACCTGAGCTGAAGGCAGAGGCTTTAATCCACTGAGCCACCCAGGCACCCCAATAAATAAAATCTTTTAAAAAAAATATGGAGACTTACATTTTCTCTATATTCGTTCAGTATTCTACTAGATAGAAGTAGCTTTAGTTTATCCTTTAAAATTAACTTTTCCTTCTTCCAAAAAATGAAGTCACTGTCACCATTTCAAACAAGAAAGAAAGCTAATTCATTATTACCTGAATAATGTTTTTCCCCAGGTCTTACAATTTTGCCTAAAGCATTTGCATAGGGAAGGGGGAGGGAAATAGCAATGAGTGAGAATAGGTAACTTATAATAACCTATTTCTTTTGTTTTTTTTTTTTCATTTTCCATCTACTATTTCAGTGGCATTAAAGTCAAGATATGGGGTGGGTGTTAGACAAAGGTCAAAAAATGAACAACTGGAAACCAAGCTCTTTATGAATAAAAATACTGCTTCTTGGTTGAAACAAGAGCAAAATGGACTTTCTCCATAGAAACAGTGGCAGAATCATTCTTGAACTATTCCAGTACTTTCCAATCGAATTGGTCAAGCCCCATCCAGCAGCAGATACTAGAGGCCCTTTTTCTAGTTGCTTCCTCCTCACCTTTTATACTTGGCCTTGTAACTCAGTTCAGGGAAAACAGACACCAATGCTGTTTCACCAAAAGGGATGTAACTCCTGCTTACTCTCTTTTTTTGAGTTTTCTGGCTCATGATTCACTCTCTACACTGATCACAGAACCTAGAGCAAGGTAAGCACTTGAGCGGAGTGTGGTGTCTGTTCAAACTAGGGGGAGACCGTCCATATTTGCTTTCTGTGTTTGCTGGGGAGAAAAAAGGAATGGGAGCAGTGGCTGGGTGCACTCAAGATAACACTGAAATGTCCAGATGCAAAGGCTTGTTTCCTGGAGAACCTGTACAGGCTAGAGATGGTATGTTGGATGTGTTTCCAGGCCTGGAAATCCAGAGCTGGGGAAGCTGTAATTACAATGGTTCTGGGGGTGCCTGGGTGGCTCAGTCAGTTAAGTGTCTGACTCTTGGTTTCAGCTCAGGTTTTGATCTCAGGGTCGTGAGTTCAAGCCCCATGTTGACTCCATGCTGGGTGTAGAACCAACTTTAAAAAAAAAAAAAAAAAAAAAAAAAAAAGATGGTTCTGAATTCAGAGGCAAGACAAACATGACCCCAAGAAAGTAGCAGGTCAGTCAATTCTCTTACAAAATCGAACTGGGTAGGCAAAATGCAATGGCTAATTTCTGGCCAGGTCTCTCTTTTTTGTGATTATGAAATTCCTGATATTTTGACCAATTGTAGTGAAAACTTTTCTGCAAAATGTTGAAGACAGTGTGTGAGATCTGAAAGGGCACTGAAGTATTCTACTTTAATATGCAAATGTTACAGACAAAGAAACCATGACCTGCAGATGTTGAGCAGTTTGCCCAAAATCATCTAGCATACAGCATGTTAGTGACAGTGTCAGGAGCAGATCCCAGGGCTCTCAGTAACCAGATCAGGCACTTGGGCCCAGCCAGCCCTGAGCCCTTCTCTGGCCTTTCTAGAACCTTCTGAATCTGCCATGTGGTCTCCATGTGGTTCTCATGGTGTGAATGAAAGTGTGACATGGAGGTCAGCTGGACATCTTGCTTCTTCTCCTATTTCCAATACCTGTAAAACAAAAGCAAATCTCTAGGATTTGCCTTCCTGTTCTCAAAAGTGGGGACACCTTGCCTGCCTCTGCCACTCCACATAGAAATGGAGAAAGAATATCAGATCAGAAGTGGGGACTGGAGCTCCATCTTTGCTGACTTTAATGCATGTGTGATCCAAGGCACTTGAACAAGTTCTTCAATCTATTCCTACTTCACTTGCCTCAAAATAGATATGAGTTGGGATAATAATACCTACTCTACCCATTTCTGTAAGAGCAAAATGGAAAAAATGTGCATGGGAAGTAGTTTATGAGCTGTGAGGAGAAAATGTGGAGTTCTGATTCAAGGCGCAGACTTCAGGGCCTTTGTTTTAAGTGAGGTCAGCCAAAGTGGTTTCCTGTGACGAGCAGAGCCTCAAGGAAAAGCTTGTAGGGGTGCTGGACTCGTCAACTTTCTCCCCAGGTGGGTGCCAGTGAGCTTAAGGGACAGAGCCAGAGCCAGGGACCCGGGAGAGGCTGGCACGGCCTTTGCGCAAGGTGTCCACTCGGACGGCTCAGCTCTCAAACCAGCTGGGCCTGCGCAGCTCGACAGGACAAGTGCCTCTTGGGGCTGCTACCCTAACAAATGAAAAAATAATGCCCTTGAACCAAGAGTGAAACTGAACTAATCTAAGGAAAACACTGTGAGCAAACACCAAGAGCTTAGGGAAACCATCTGATTAGGGCAGCCAGGCTCAGGAGCACTGCCCGCCCGCCCACACCCGGCTCAGGAGGAAGGCGCAGCTCGTCCTGAGCAGGTGGTCGGAAGGTGCGCGGGCTAAGGCCATGTCCACCACCACATGCCAAGTGGTGGGCTTCCTCCTGTCCCTCCTGGGCCTGGCCGGCTGCATCGCCGCCACGGGGATGGACATGTGGAGCACCCAGGACCTGTATGACAACCCCGTCACCTCTGTGTTCCAGTACGAGGGGCTCTGGCGGAGCTGCGTGAGGCAGAGCTCAGGGTTCACCGAGTGCCGGCCCTACTTCACCATCCTGGGCCTTCCAGGTAGGCCGGGCGGGGGACTGGCCGGTGAGGGCCGGGCAGGGACTGACCCGCGCTCCCTGCAGCACCAGGGGTGACCCTTGCAGCCTTGGCTCAGAATAAAAGGTGTGAATAAGAGAAGTCGGCCCTGTGACAGAGAGGGCTAGATCATACGGGAGAAAATCGGAGAATTCATACTCAAGTCAAAGGAAGTACAGGGCATGAAGAAAAGGGATCTGTTCTTAGGGCATGCTCGGGATACTAGCATAATGGTCTTCAAAGGAGGAAATCATGGATATGTATGTGCCTCTGACTTGCTCTTGCCTGTACATACACGGAAGCAAGGAAGTAGGATGGTGAATATTTTCTTCTAGCCAAAAATGTTGACTGAGAGCTCATTTTCTTTCATTTTCAATTCAATTCAATTTTTCTTTGAAAAGTTGGAGTCTCAGGACGCCTGGGTGGCTCAGTGGGTTAAAGTCACTGCCTTCAGCTCACGTCATGATCCCAGGGTCCTGGGGATCGAGCCCCGTGTCCGGCTCTCTGCTCAGCGGGGAGCCTGCTTCCCCCCTCTCTCTCTGCCTGCCTCTCTGCCTGCTTGTGATCTCTGTCAAATAAATAAATAAAATCTTTAAAAAAGAAAAGAAAAGAAAAGTTGGAGTCTCTGTGAGTGCCAGAAAATATATATTGCCATTCAATTATAAATACCTCTTTTCTTGCTTTGCATTGAGAAGTTCTAGTATGCACTCCTAAAAAACAACATATGCCAGAATATTATAAAGTTATAATTAAAATAATCTCACAATGTAAATACAATTATAAATGTGACATCTTTTCACCCTTGAAGATGAAGTACGTTAAACCCCTGCTTTTAATACAGATTATTATTTCAAACGTGCTCATAGGAACTTTGCATTCTAGATATCCTGGGATCTACTTGTATTTAAAGAAAGAGGGTGGGCAAAAAGAAAATAAAAGGCCATTCTAACCAGTGGCTCCAAGGAGTGGCCAAAGATATGAGTTTGGTGAGGAAGTGTTAGGTTTGCCACTCTGAAAAGAGCACCTTGTGAGCAGGTAGGTGGAAATAAATTTTCACGACACTACCTATACAGCACTTGAAATTGAATTATGAAAAGCAATTCAACTAATGTATCTTCATTTTTGGAAAGAAATAGAAGATGGGTAACAGAGTAGAATTGGAATAATTGCTGCATTTTGAAAGCCACTTTTTTAAAAGATTTTATTTATTTGACACAAACAGAGAGAGAGAGAGAGAGAGAGAGAAGAGAGAAAGTACAAGCAGGGGGAGCAACAAAGGGAGAAGGAGAAGCAGGCTCCCCGCCCAGTATGTAGCTGGAAACAGGACTCAATCCCAGGACTCTGGAATCATGACCTGGGCCGAAAGCAGACACTTAACCAACTGAGCTACCCAGGCACCTCTGAAAGTCACTTGTACTGCAGGTCCAGCAGATCACCAACTGAGACCTGCTTAGGGAAACAAGGCAGGTAGGACCTGGCCACAGGGCAGATAGCCACAGAGGAGGTATTATACTGTGGTGTGAGGGGAGAGGTCAGAAGGCAGAAGGTACAAACATGGATTACTGAGCTGCTAGCCTCACCTTATTTTAACTATTATGTGAAGGAAAAAGATTGACCTCATACTCAAAATTAAGGGATGACATCCTATGACTTCATACCGAAAAACCTCGAACCAGGACCCCACACATTACCAGTCTCTCTCTCTCTCATTCTGTTTCTTTTCCACTCATGGAGCCCCACACCATCCTCTCTCATCATCCCCTCTGATCAGCCCCTGTCCTTCTTGCCTCTTTCATCTCTCCTCCTTACTTAGGCTTATATTCTTTTCTTCTAGAAGATCTCATGATTCTGATCATTATCAAATTCTGTCTCTCCCTGGGTCACTGAAAACCAAATTAAAATAATAAATTTTACTTCCCCTCTCACTCTTTGTCTTTCTCAGTCTGCTTTCCATCCTTCCTCTCTTTGGAGTGTTTACTCCTTTGACTACGGCAGATGGTCAGGTAGACATTCCAATCACTAGCTTCCAGTTCTCAGTTCTCATCTCCCTAGATATTTTAAAACCCAGACTTTCCCATGGATTCCCCGTTCACATAAATTCGGGGCAGAAATGACAGCCTGACGCCCACAGTCCCCTACATGCCTCACCTTGCCTGACTTCTCTCTTACTATTCCTCTGCCCCAAGGCTGTGCTCCTCCCTGTCCATCTACTATACCGTGGGCTTGGTCCTGGATATCCATTGCCCCCAGTGCCAAAAGCCCCCCTCCACTGCCCCACTGCCATCTCACAAATCTTCTCACGTGCAAGGTCCAACTCAAATATGACCTCCACCGTGAGGCCTCCTCACATGCCCATACTGAATAGGATCCCACAAATCTCTGTGCCAGACCTAGGGCATGCTGATAGCATTGAGCGTATCCACCCTTGTGACACTGCTTACAATTTAGAAAAGCTGAAAAGCTCCAGGCAGCCCTCACACAGGTATATCCCAGTCCTTCCTGCCTGTATCGGGGGAAGAGGATTCCATCAAAAGCCAGGAAAGACATTTCTTGAGCCTGAATTGCCAAAAAGGAGATACCTTAAATAACTGATAATGTATGGCCATGGAGAACAGTGCAGATTTAAGAACAGCCGGGCCTCCTGCAGCAGAAGTGACCAAAATGTAAACTGGCATCCCATAATGCATATATTTGTTTGGTGACTTAAGATTTGGCCGACGGGGTGCCTGGGTGGCTCAGTCCGTTAAGTGTCTGACTCTTGATTTCAACTCAGGTCATGATCTTAGGGTCCTAAGATCGAGAGCCCAGAGATGGGCTCCATGCTGGGCTGGAGCCTCCTTAAGATTCTCTCCCTCCCTCCCTGCCCCCAACTCGCACCCTCTCTCAAAAATAAAATAAAACAAAACAAAACAAAAAATATTTGGCTGACTAAAGTAAGGGATGGGCTAGAAGACTGTCAGAAGGAAAAGGGTAAAAAGATACTCCAAAACTAAAGGCAGAAATATAAGAAGATGGAGCAGCCAGAGAGGAGTCCGGTGGGGGGCTGGTGGACATTTGTGGGGCTTCTGAGGAAGCAGAAAGGGGTAATATTAGCCACCCAGGACTTAGCACCTAGGGGGAACTTGGCCATCAAGAAGCATTTTCTTGAGCATGACAAGGTGCATAGGGAAGAGAGACTTGAAGCAGAGGATCTGAGTGAAAATGCTTTAAAACAGAAATGAAAGTTGCAGAGAGTTTAATTTTGACCTAGAACTCAGGGGAGTATCACCCTCTAGCAGAGAAGTAAACTTTAAGGTATATAAAAGCATGAGGCAGGTACCCCTGTAATACCTGAGTTAGCAATAATAATATCACTACCAATTATCCACTTCTTCCTAAGGATAAGCTCTTTTCTTGCAAAATCTCACATAACCCTTCATTCATCTGATTAAAATGTATCACATTTAGTTAGAACTTACAGCCACAGAATAATTTAATTTCATTCAACTGGCTGTATTATGTAACCAAAGATAGACCAATGACATGAGTGTTGGTGGTAACAGGACTGTTTATCTGTAAATGACCAGCTCTGTATAATGAATAGCCAAAGATTCTTTCTCATTATATTCCAAACAGTTAATGAAGCATGTAGTTCTCCAAGGACAGTGCCCAGAAATAAAAACAGTTACAATTTATTGGACTGCATATAGACCCTCCAGTTTAATCTTCATAGCAATACAGCAAAATGTGTATTAGCTTTGTTTTTATAAAAGTGGAAACTGAGGCTGAGATAGGGAGACAAAGTAAGGTGCCCAATTTCCCATGGATGGAAGATGGCAGAAGCGGGAAATGAACATGAGGCCGTAAACCTTCCAAGTCTGTATCTCTTCCCCTGCCCATGCTCAGGCCCTGCTGCTGCATTCCAGCTAGAAGAGGCTGCCTTTAGAATTGAAGAGAGTGCTCTGCACTTGTACACCAGCCCCTTGACCATTTATCATCACAAATGCACAATTAGGAGTACCAAATTTAAAGAATGGATGACTTGTGTATCATTCTCTTTCCCCCACCCTGGAGACAGTGGGGGTGGGGGAAAGGGCAGTCAAAGAGCAGGGTAGAAAGGAGGCAAAGACCATGGCCCTGGTCCCATAATGACGTCATGGTCAAGTAATGTTTTCTTTTTTTTTTTTTTAAGATTTATGTATTTATTTGAGAAAGAGGGCAAAAGGAGGGGCAGAGGGAGAAGAGAGAAACTCCCAAGCAGACTCCCCACTGAACACAGAGCCTGATATTGGCTCCATCCCACCACCCCAAGATCATGACCTGAGCCAAAATCAAGAGTCAAACGCTCAACCAACTGAGCCACCCAGCCACCCCAAGTAATGTTTTTTCTAATGTGTTTGCAAATATTTGGATTGAATATGGTGCTGTGGTAGGGCCCTGTGATAGAGGCAAGTGAGCTGGGATTAAGAGCATAGCTTGACCAGGTACATCTCCTGACCTTGCTTTCCCCATCTGTGAAATGCCTCACAATAAGGCATCTGTATGAAAGTGTTCTGCGAACCATTTACAAGATCTGGCTCTTGGTGTCAATAAATCATTACTGCCCTGTCTACAACACCCACAACAATTAGGACACTTGATCTTCCAGGGTTTTCTCTTTCTCCAAAATCAAGCATCTTTTATGAATCTTTATGCAAAGTAAAGATTATTTAGGGACCTTCTTTTTCTCCTTTCAGTCCTCCATTCCAACTATGTTCTGGGCACATCATTGGTTTCCAGCCCCTTTGCAGGCACTGAGGGTCTTTTTTTTCTTTTTTCATACAACTGGCTGCATTTGCCCCTTTCTATTGCAATGTGAAAAAACAACAGCCACTGGAAGCTAGGGAGTTTCCCATTAACCTATTGATCGTATTTACACACACAAGAATGGGGGTTTTTCACAAAACCACACTTAACCCAGAAAACAATTCCACAAAATCTAAAGCAAAAATCCACAAAGGAAAAAATATGAAACTGCTTTTCAGCATCCTTTCCAAAGGAGCCACCTGGTTTATTTCTCCTTCCTATTGGCTGACTGCTTCACATGAAGCAGTAATAATAGCATTCGTAATCCTATTAAACCAGTTGTTCTCCAATGTCTGGTGGAAGAAACTAGCCCCAAGAGGGAAAGTGGTTATGAGTTAGTTATACACTTGAAATTAAATCTGGGAGAGCCTCTTGTTTTTTGCTCAAGATGCTTTCTCTTTCTTCCCAAAAGAAACATATTTTAGCCCAAACAGGACTTTTTCAATATGTGGACAAACATCTAAACGTGTGCACACTATTGTGTGTCTGAAGGAAATCCCACAGAGAACTGAGCACACATCTACAAAGCCGGAGAGAATCTGTGCCTGCAGCATGAAGTGAGGCTGCCGGCCCTATGCAGACCCAGGAATCAGAATGCCTCCCCAGCTTGTGACTGCCAAGGCTGTTGCTTGGAGAGCAGGGGCAGCCACACAAAAAGTATCATGCTCCAGCACGGGCCAGTCAGTAGTGGGCCCATTTCTCAGTGGGGACGCACATGGCCAGAGTCACATAGTTGGACCCCACCTGAGAGATGAAAAGGAAGGGCAGTGAAGGCGGATGCCACCCCCCCCCCCACCAGCCTCACCCCTCACCTGCCCTCTCCCTCATTGCCAGTCAGATCTTGAGCCCATTTTTCCTGATCTTCCCCCACCACACCCCCCATCTTGGTCCAGGTCTTATTCTTCCTTCTCGTCTCAAATCTTCTCCCCCCCTGGCCCCTCATATTCCCTCATGCATGGCTTTCTCAAATCCTCAACCGTATTTTATCAGCATGTGACAGGATTCAGGTTTATACCATTGGTACCAGCCAAAGCCATGTGGGGCTGAAGAGAGAGAACTTTTCTCTTCTCTTCTCTTCTCTTCTCTTCTCTTCTCTTCTCTTCTTTTCTCTTCTCTTCTTTTCTCTTCTCTTTTTTTCTGATATTTGCTTAGCCTGGCTTAGTTCTGTGCTGGTGCCAAGTAGCATCTGGTGTTCACAACATCTTTTTGCAAGAGATAACTCTGTCCCACTCCAGGGCTGAGGAAACTCGGCTTCAGTGAGGTTAAAAGATTTGCCTAACAACACCTACCTGGCTTCACATTGTTCTGTAGAATTTCATGAGATACAAAAGACTTCCATATTAGTTCCCTGAGATATCAGGAGAATCTAGGCCCTTCTACCTTGTTCTGAAGGACCTTTTCTCTGAGGTCGGGCCTCAGACTTCCCTCCTCTGGGCTCCCCTCCTTTGGACTCCTCCATCAGCCCTCCGTGCCTCCAGTCTGAAGCCACTTTGTGCCTGAGGTGTGGGTCCTCTCTAACTGCCACAAACAAATGACCCAGGTCACACCTTTGTCTTATAAGCCCCACTCCCCAACACCCCAGCTAGCTCAGGGATGTCAGCCACTGGGGACTCTTTCCTCTCAACTCGTCACTCTGAGTACCTCCTCCTGAGCCCTGTGGAGGGCTGTTTTCCCAGATTACTCCTTGAAATTTTGTGTTATTGCACAATTAAATGAAAATCTCTAGGGGTGGAGGCAAACTTTAACATTTCTTTAAAATTTCCCCCAGGAGATGCTAAGGTACAACCAGGGCTGAGAACCACACCCAAAGGCACCCTGCCTGTCAGTCCATAGCAGGTTTGGGGGAATTAGATATTTTGCAACTGGGAGGGAACACTGAGTTCCCATTTTTTCTGTTTGCTTCTGTCAGACCTGAATCCTGCCCACCCTTCAAGCCTGATAATGCTTCATTGTTCCTTGGAAAGAATGCTGTAGTCACACCTTTGGTGCAGGGAATCAGTCTACAGAGCCGTTGACTCACCTGTTATCAGCTGATAAGCCTATATGCCTCTTGCTTGGAATAGCAAATAAGAGACAGAGTGGCTAAAAGAGAAACCTACCTCCTTTGGGAGCAGTTTCTCTGGTTACCTATCTATGAAGAATTAGAACTCCAGATGGTAGAATCTTCCAACTGGAAAAGAGGTCACCCCCATGCATGTCCATGGTCATTTCTAGGCTTAGGGGGTTTCTAGCAATGAGTGGTGGAGAACATTTCCTCCTACTTTCTGGAATCTGCCCCCACCACAGCTCCCACTCTCAGAAGAACCCCTCAAGGAATCTCCAAAGCAAGGCAGTCTTTGGTCCATCTATCCAGGTCCAGGGTTGGGACTTGGACAGTCGTCCCACAAGATATTAAACGCAAAACATAAAACAATGTTGTGTCTTTTCCAACCACAGAAAGGGGTAGGAATAAGCTAGAAACAGAGTCTAAGAAATAAAAAAGTGCTCAGGGTGTAGGTGGACTCCTATTTCAAAGCAGGTGCCGTTGTTCATCCAAAATCCAGAGATCAAGAGAGCAGGAAAGAAACGAGGCCTTGTCATGCAAATGTGACTCCACAGAGGAAAAAGGACCTCTGAGAGCCTGAGGCAAAGGCTGACCAGGACAGGCTGCCCAGGGCTCCTGTACCCAAGGGCTCCCGTGGCACAGCAGCAAACTCCCCACATGAGGCAAGCCCACCATGCTTTCACCTCCCACTTGCCAGTCTCACAGCCCTTCTAATCCAGCAATGTCAGGCAAAATCATGTGCCTCAGCCACGGCCACCTGGTGTTATGTTTTCCGGAACAAACATTAAAACTACTCAGTCAAAAGAGTCCATGATTCCACCCTCACCAAGAGTCCAGCAGAAATGTAGAATGAGGAAGGGACATCCTTTATCTTGCCTCATTAATATTGTTTATTTTGTTTTTATTTGTTTGGTTGGTTGGTTGATTGGGTTTTGGCTGTTGTAACCAGATGCCCTGCTAGGTGGTTCTCAAAAGGGATAAGTGATTTTGTTCTCTGAATAGCTTAAGGCTTAAAATGTCAGAATGAGAGCAGTGTTTAAAACCTCCAATCAGATTTTGGGTGGATTTGAAGCTCACGAGAGGCCCATGGGGACAAGATGAAGGGAAAGTCAACTCCCTTTCTCTTCCCATATGTCCAGTTTTCTGGTAATAACATACATATTAGTAGAGCCTGAAGGATATTTTCTCAAGTCTGGGGCTGCTGCCTGGATGTTCTCTCCATAGTTGTCCCAAACCAGGCTTGTAGTGTAATTGTATGTGTTAAAGAAAACTAGAACCATATCATGAGCAACTGTGAGAAAGTGGGTCTATTATTACTTAGCCAAGGTACTCCCAAAGTGAAAAGAAACTTGAGGTTCAGGACTTCCAGAAAATATGGATTAAGGATTTCCTTAAAAATATGACCTTCCCAAGACATACACTGCTTTAAGGCAGTGATTATTTTTTGTGAAACTTTATACCTCCTATGGCATCTGACAAAGGGTTTTGTAGAGAATTTGAGCTTTAAAATATTCGATGAATGAATGACTGAATTCATTGATGAGTTGTATGATTATGTGACTATGGCTATGAGTATATACCAACATATGCTGGATGCAAACACAAAAATGTAAATGAATACACAAGTAGTTGACACATGCTTGTATTTGTTAATAAAGGAATGAACAGGCTGTTTGTTCCCAGTCTCCCACAGGGCCAGCCAAGCCCTTGAGCAAGGCTTCAGAGAACATAGGTGACACTCTAGAGCCCTTCTGTATTAAGAGTGGATGCAAGGGCCACTCTAAAGGCCCTCCTGAGCTCTCCTTGCCCTACCAGGGTCACTGCGGCTCTGACATGAGAACTCAGCTGTAATCTCAAGATGCCAGTGTTAATCAGTCAGTTCTCCCAGGAAAGAATGGTCAGATCCTACAGGATTGACCCACACCATAACCCAACACATTTACCCTGCTAATATAGTTGCCAATGGGACCAAGACTGATGATGGTTGCATGTAGAATTCTCTTCTCAGCAGAGAAGCAAAGTTAAAATCAGAAGTTTGTTCAGGGAGAAGAGAATCAGAATCAAGTGGAGTAGAACTAGAATGGCTGGATACCATCATCTCCATACAAGGAGACACCTGGTGAGAAGGTTGCCTGGGCTTCCATTCCTCAGACAATGCAGAAGGCTCTTGAATGAGTTCCGCATGATCTACCTCTCCTTTTTCAATAGACTTCATCGATTGCCAATTCTTCCATCTGACCAGCTGCTTTGTGAGATGCACCTCAGAGTGAGTGAGCTGGCAGGTCCAGTGATAAAGGCCATATTTCAGACAGAAATCTTCCTGAAGAGATTAGAGAGAAACTGTTCCCAGGAAATTCCTTGTCTGGAGAGTCACATTTAGAAATAATCTCCTGGGACAGGTAATTCCCTGAGATGATTTTTAGAGACTATTTCCTTATACATTCTTAGCATCCATTTGAGGGGATGATATTTCACCGCTGAGTCTCCATGTTTGGAGGATACATTCTCTTAGGTGCTTACAGATTGCCTGACCTTGATGGCAGCCTGCTTTTCCAGGATTAGGTACCTCAAAGTGATGTACTGTGATGGAGAAAGTAACCATTTTGGGATGGTTCTGGGTTTGACCCCCAGGTCTTGCTTGTTCCTTGGTATGTGTCCTTGAAGCTCTCTAACCTCTGACTCTCAGTTTCTTCAGCTATAAAATGGAGGTAATCATATCACCCACATTGCAGGGTTTGTTTTGTTTTGTTTTGTTTTTACTGTGGATTAAGTTTTTTAATGTCTAAAAAGCCACTGATAGCTTTCAATCAAAATATAGTAATTGGCTATGATAACTAGGGTAGGACAGAGCTTTGCTTCCCACAATTCTCCAATTCTACTCTATCAGAAATACCCACGCTCAGGCCTTTCCCTCTAGAGAACACCAGGGACTCTTTTGTCTTTCTTTTGTAAAATGCATTATGCTTGTAGTGGGCATGTTTAATGACTGTTTTTCCCCACTTTGGCATAAGATCCATGAGTGCAGAGGCCGCGCTGACCTATTAATTAAGGTCATCCCTGTGCCTAGTCATTGGGGTTCAGAAAAAAACTGTTGGGATGAGTCACTACATATTAAGGACACACTAGAAACCAATGTGGTTATATCTGGAAGGGAGGTCACTGCTGGAGGGTCCCAGCAGAACCTACAGTTTCCATTGCTTCCTGAGAAGGGAACTGATGATAAAGTGGTTGTGTTGAAAGGCCTGTGATTGAGACATCAGGCTTTTCTTATACACCCAAAACCTATGACTCATCCTGACTGTAGTAGTTCCTTTGCAAAGAGACAAAAATACGGTGCCCTGGGTATATCACCTAGTAAACTTGCTCATCACGTGCTATAAATGAATATTGGGTTTCCCTAAAATGGACACAACAATATGAAGCTTTGAGCCCATATGAAGAGACTAGAGGAGAAAAAGGTTAGAAGTCATAGTCACTGTAAGTTTTACTGTAAGTTCTATCAATAATTTTTCATATCACCTTGGTCAAGCCATTTCCTCTAAGTAGACCACAGATTATCAAGCTTTAAAATGAGGAAACGGAATAGCACAATTCCACTGGCTGTCCCAGCTCCACAATGTCCTCATTCTACAGACAACCATGGGCAGGTCCTTCAACAATCAGAGGATTGTACATAAGGTTTTGCATCTCTCACAACTCCACGTCCCCTGGTGATGGCAAGGGTCACAGTTTATGGATTTGCTGTTTCTTGGGAATTTGGTGCTGGTCGATTGTGGTTGCTTTGTTTTACTGAGCCAAAGCCTAATCAGTCATGTGGAGGTGGCCTTATCTGCAGCTCATGTCTTGTCCATCCTTCTGCAGCCATGCTGCAAGCAGTACGAGCCCTGATGATCGTGGGCATTGTCCTGGGTGCCATCAGCCTCCTGGTGTCCATCTTTGCCCTGAAGTGCATCCGCATTGGCAGCATGGAGGACTCCGCCAAAGCCAACATGACACTGACCTCTGGGATCATGTTCATCATCTCAGGTAAACAAGGAGCTGAAGTTCCCTCTCTGAAATGGACTTCTGGGAATGTCAAAGCAAAATCATTCTGGCAGAGGAAACACGACTTCTCTCTACTGAGCATGGCTGGACCATGGATCAGAGCTTTACACACTGGGATTCAAGATCTGAGATTAGGGCCCAGTTATGCTGTACAGAATTGTCATGAGTGTTAAGGTCCCCCTTAACTGCCACCCCACTTTATTAGAAGAGATTATCAATCCTAAAGTAGTCATGTGACTCAGTCCCTAAAGGCATTATTTTGGTAAAACTCTAAAAAAATGATTTTAAGGGAAGAGCACTTAACATCATGAAAGGGCCAGGCCCAAAATATTTGTATTATTAATCCCTTGTCCTAAGATGCCTGGAAAATCTCTTCCTGCACACATACAAATCCTTCCACAATTAGCAAGATAAGAGAGTCTAAGCACCTAACACAATGTCTAGCACATAGAGGGAATTCAAGAATCAATGCTTGGATTAGCCATTCTGTTACAGGAATGGAATATTCTCCAGCCTGCTCATCTAAACTCATTTAAGCACACATTGCCTCAGAAACATTGTGATCCCTTTAAAGCTGACTCTGGAGCTTTCTCATTCTTGGCCCACAGGTCTCTGTGCAATCGTTGGAGTATCTGTATTTGCCAACATGCTTGTTACTAACTTCTGGATGTCTACAGCTAACATGTACACCGGCATGGGTGGGATGGTGCAGACCGTTCAGACCAGGTAACCTCCTAATCTAGTCTTAGTATTCTGTGGTGAGTACGGTTGTAAAAATCCTATTAAACACATATGCTTAATGTGACTGTCAGTGCCTGAAATAGCAAAAATTTATCAGAGGCAACCATGCCATATCGTAAATCAACAATGATCTGTAAATTCATAAACTTCATTTCAGTGAAATATCCTTGGTGCTATGACTTGAGGCTGAGCTGACATTTGCATTGAAATACAGCGACAGTTCACAGTATTTATCTAAGACGCTTACACAGGCCCCATTGTGGTGGCAATGAAACAGGCACTATTAGCCCAGGCATGTAAATGAACCTCAACCTGCATCTCCAGGCCATGACAGGAACCTGGCTAGGGACAGGTGAAAGCTTGAGTAGAACTGAGCAGAGTGCGGTACAGGTGTGAAGAGTAATGTTATGTTTCTTCCTTGTACAGCTGCATCTTCATTTTATTCATACATGCATTCATTCGACAAATGTATGGAGCACCTGCTGTGGGCCAGGAACTGTTCTGAGTGCTGGGGATAAGACAAGGTCCCCATCCTCATGGAGGTTGTGGTCTAGCCGAGGGAGATGAACCCCCATGATAATTTGGTGTCTAAAGGAGGGTAGAACTTCTAAATGATGGAAGAGCAATTCTGAAACCCATGTTCATTTAACAACTTCAAAGAGATGTACTTCAAGCAAGAAGCAGCAGCAAATTCTTAAAGAAGAAAGATCTTCTATTGAGAGAGTCATGTAAATATTACATCTAAGTGACCTGTCATCTCTGGAGTGGATACACTTGGTATTTCTCCAGCCACACCATCATGGGATACAAAGAGGGGATGAGGTTGGGATGAATCCATTAATCTCTGACTCCCTGCAACTCCAGTCCCCATCCTTGCTCTGCTTTCTTTCAAGAGAGGAGGAAATGATCCCCATAAGCTCTTCCCATCCTCCTATATGATTTTTCCATTATCTCTTGGTTGCAAGGACAACTTAGATGTATGCTGACCAATTCATTTTGGTTTTCTGGGAACTTTGCCAATTTAAGCGCTGAAAGTCCCACATCCTGGGCAACTCTTCCTTCGTGGGCAAATCAGGATGGTTGGTCAGCCTACTTAGAAGAGCCCACCTTATCTGGAGTATTTGGGTGCCTGGAGTCACTGTCCCTGCCTAGCGGGGTCATCCACCCAACTGGCACCTGGGACTAATGCCTCCATCATTCTCCCACACCATCTCCCTAAAACCTGCCCCATCCCTTCGGCAGCCAACTTATATCCTGAGATGGAGACTACAGTATTCTGAGAGTCCTCCTGAATGCATTCCTCCATGGATGGGCAGCAGTTTTTCCCTTTCTTCTGTCTTCTTATCCTGTCTACCCAGAAATCACCCAGGACAGTACAGCTTCCAAGAAAGGCCTTGGCAGTCAGTTGAAGGGACTTTCTGGTACCCCATTGGGCTTTCTGGTATCCCTTCCTCTGCTATTGCTGCATTGAATATACCTGAGCTACAAATTGCCTGTCTTCATGCTATACACAGCTTGCGAGATATGTTGTATTAGCCTACACATTGCATTTTATAACCTGCGTTAATCACCAACTTTTAAAAAGTAGAAGTGTGTCGTAGATTGGGTTACTCAGAAACAGATCCTGAGAAACAGATCCCAAGGCTCTGTTTAGCGATTTATTAAGGAAGGGGAGACTGGGTAGGAGAGAGGAACCCAGGATAGAGAAGGGAGTAATTGTAATGAAGTCTGGGACTCAACCCAATCCTGAGGAGCTGTGAACAAGACAACCTCCGAGTTGCCCTGACTTCAAATTGTCACACTTCAGCACTAGTAAGCCTCTGTGCTTGTGGGTAAAATGGCTCCAGGGACTGTACCAAAGCTAGAGCTCCAGGGGGGAAACATGGGGGCTGGCAAGCAAAGGCAAAGACCACAGGAGCTGAAGAAATGATTAAAGGAACATAGGGGACTGGGTGGAGCACCATTAGTGCTCTCTACAAGGATATTTCACAACACACACACACACAAAACCTGTTTTCCCAGCTTCTTGCCAAAAAAAAAAAAAAAAAAAAAAATCAGATCTGACTGTACTGGGCCCTCATCCTCTATGATGACAATCTCTACAGCTAAGAGACAGACGCCCTCTTAGCAAGGACTCACCCTCTCCAGTTTATCAAAAGTCCCAGCTCTGAGGTCATTTATCACTGGGCTTGTGGGGTTTTTTCCCCATATGAGAGAGCTAAGAAAGTGAAATATTTTCTTATACCCAACCCACTTCACTCATTTCAATTCCATAGCCAACCCAGTTAAGTATTTAAGTTTGCTGACCTTGACCAAGAGGTCTAAGTTAAAGAAGGGACCTCTTGCCCCCTACACAGAAGATAGAATTAGCTTCATGACTAACAATGAGGGCTTTGGAGGCAGAGGGATCCGCATTTGAATCCCAGCAACTCCTTCCTGGGTCTTTGAAAAGGTTGCTTAGCCTCTCTGAGCCTCTGTCTCTTCATCTATAGAATGGGAATGATAAATCCTGCCAAATGGGACTAATGGAAGAATTAAATAAAATTGTGATAAAAGAGTCCATCACAGTCTCAGTAAGGGCTCAATAACTGGAGCGATTTTTGTCATCATTAACATTGTGCAGTCACTCAAACATCCGTAGGGGTATCAAGGACAGGGTTTCTGTCAGGGCAGAGGGACCAGGACTACCCCCAGGAGATTCACCCGGGGGCTGAGGAGTCGTCCTAGGAAGAGGTCAAGAGGACTATCGAGGACAGGATTTCTGTCAGGGCAGAGGGACCAGGACTGCCCCCAGGAGATTCACCCAGGGGCTGAAGAGGAGTCCTAGGAAGAGGTCAGCTGTTAAACCCCTAGCTACAATGGGGAGGACCAAGTGGGTGGGATGGGGTTCTTCATTCCAAGCCAACAGCACTCAAACCAAATGCCTGTCTTTTCCTAGTCCAAAGGGAATAAAAATAGCCTACAAATAAATGTTCTCCCAGAACTTTTTCAAGCCCTGAGCTAAGTCTGCCAGCTCTGCCCTTTACATTACACTTGGTCATCCAGCTTATATTGCTTACTTTGATCCTGCTAAAATGTGTATACTTTTTAAGCACATCTAAAGCATCTTATTTTCTTAGGTTGCAGAGGTCTGCACACATTTTTGTCTTCCAAGTACTAGTATAATATTCTTATTTTGTGATTTTTAAACATACCAGTGATTCACAGTGTTCTACAAACATTCCCATGATCCTTAATGAGCCCAAGGGGAAAACCTCTATGGGCAGGCATCCACTTTGCTGAGCTCTCCCTTCCTGTGAGATTCTTGGAGACGAAGGGAAAGTTACCAGCTAACACTGAAATACCCACTGACTTCCTAACAGCTTTTGGTCACAGTCTCCACTACCCACAAAGGTCCATTTGGAATGAGAATTATTTTATTTTCAGGACACCTTGTTCTCAGACAATCCTGCTCAGAGGTGACAAGTCCCTCTTGTCTTGTGGAGGCATCCCTCCTAGGGGAAGTGTACCAGCTTTGGAGTCAGATGACACAGGTTAAAGTTTCAGTGTGGGCTCTAGAACAGTAGCACTGGGAAAGTAGAATCTGTGTTCCCTATGTCCCAGTGCCAAGGCCGTATCAGGCACATAGTAGGAGCTCAATAAATACGTGTTGAACAGATGCATAAACAATGAATGGAAGAATGAATGGTCCCTTCTCATTAGTTCTTTCTGAAGATAATGCTCCTACCTGCATGGGCAGTTTCCAGGGTACTTGAATTAGGTAAGATGAAAGCTTATTGGCCCACAGGAAGAACTCAAGGGGCCAAAATACTTTCAGAAATAATAACTTCAGACTGATTCCACATCTCTCAAATTCCTCTTGCCAAACCTTTAAGACACTCCCTAATGCCAATCGGGAGGGAGGTGGATTTCCAGAGATGTTTCTCTGAGATTAGAGACTTATAATTAATTCCATGCCTGAGTGATGCTAGTGGCCAGAGAATCCCACTGCCGTTTGGCTGACTAGCTTCCGTCCCAGTTCTGCTCTCTAAGGCTCCTCATTCAGTTGGCCAAGACCCAAAGGAGTGTGTGTTCAGTGGCATGGGCCAGGATGGGTGTGGAAGCCACAAGAACTGACAAGAGAGGATGGGTGTGGCCAAGTACAGTGGGTGGAGTCTGGAGGGTTGAGTCGCCCACATTCATTGCTTCATTTTCCCCCTCAGGTACACCTTTGGTTCGGCTCTGTTCGTGGGTTGGGTTGCTGGAGGCCTCACACTAATTGGGGGTGTGATGATGTGCATTGCCTGCCGGGGCCTGGCACCTGAGGAAACCAAGTGAGTCTCCCCATCCCAGTGCAATCAAACATTTAATCCAAGTCCATTTTAAAGTATAATTTGGAACCAGAATGATCAGTCTAGGTTTATGGAAGAACTTATTAAGTAAAGGATCCTGAACCCTCTCTTTTATGGGGAACCTAAAGAATGGAATAGGAACATTTCAGCTGAGTGGATTTAGGAATGATCCTGTTTGAGAGAAAAAAATATCCCCCCAGGTTCCCTCTGACTTCAGGATTCCATGGTTCTCAGCTGAAAGCAGTCCTCCCACCAGGGGATATTTGGCAACAGCTGAAGACTCCTGATTCTTGCCACAGCTTTGCAGTGGGGCAGGGGTGATACTGGGATCAAGTGCAGGGGGCGTGGAGGGGGCTGCTGCTAAACTTCCTGTGATGCACAGGAGAGGCCCTCATGACAGAGTCCTCTGTTCCAAAATGCCAAAGTTTTGCTGCAGAAAAACCCGGGCCAGATCTACTGCTAACTAGTCCTGTGACTTCTAGCAGATCGTTTGCCTTCTCTGGGCCTCTCTTAGCTCATCCATAAATTGAGCAGATGCGAGAAGAGTGGCTCCATGCATGTGCCTTCCAGCTTACAAATTCTGTGATTTTTTTTTTCTGGCATAACCATGTTCCCCCAGACATTGTTTCTGATTCAGCTTCATTTTCATTGATTAACAGAGGGAACTCACTAGTCATGAATTACCGGCTCTAATACAAAACAAGAAATTCTACTCCAGTGCAGAGACAGAAAAACCAGTGTCTCAAAGCCTAGGGTGACCAACCATCTGAGTTTGCCCAGCACTAAGGGTTTCCTGGGATGCTGGACTTTCAGTGCTAAAACCAAGATATCCTGGGGTAAATGGAGTGGGTTATCCTCTTACCAAATACATCTGTGGTCATGGAATGTTTCTTTTTTTCTTTCAGCTACAAAGCTGTGTCTTACCATGCCTCAGGCCACAACGTCGCCTATAAGCCCGGAGGCTTCAAGGCCAGCACTGCCTTTGGGCCCAATAGCAAAAACAAGAAGATATACGATGGGGGTGCCCGCACAGAGGACGAGGTACAGTCTCATCCTTCCAAGTACGACTACGTGTAGCGCTCCAAGACACCTCGGCATGGGCAAAAGAATCCCCCAGTTAGAACGTACTTGAAAAACAAGGAAATTTTACCTTGACTCCTGATTGCTTTTGACTCACAGTTGAAAGTTAGAAAAACTTTGATTTCACCCGTGAGGTGGCCAGATGGTCTGGGCCACATGTCTCTATGTCTCTAATGTTCCATCACAAAAACAGCTGAGTTATCAGATATGAATTAGAGGCTACCGTTCACGGTTTCCAATCCCCTATTTCTTTTTTTTAATTTAACCTTTCTAATCTGATGATAGAATGTGGTTTGAATTCCTATCAGACAATAGCCCATCGATGATCTATTTCCCAACTCGTCCCCCAGAACAATTCTGCAAGGAAAAAAGGAGAGTCCATCAAAAGACATCATTTCCTGCTATTTGATTTTAACCTCCCCCGCCAACTTGGCTACTAATAAACACTGATTGAAGAAGAGGTGATAGGGAAAGATATTTGTTATGTCTCCAGCTCATTATCTGAGTTTTTTTACACTGTGATCTTGACATTACCTGGACCAAAGCAATTTCAGTTTAAGGAAAGCTTTCTGCTTTTGCTGGCAACTGCTAATTCCAGTATGATGCCCCCAGGGGTCTCCTGGGCTCCCCACTGCAGGTCCTTTTTCTGTCACAGGCCAGAAAGTGTCCCTAGAAGAATGAGAAAAGGATATTTGTGGGTAATCTGAATATATATGGTATTCTCAATATAGTTAGAATAAATATTAGTGAAACAATACAATGTCTCTGAATTAGCCTCACCCCTGCACATGAATAGAAGAAAATGAAAAAATAATTGCTTTGGTATTGTCTATGTTGACTTTGTAAAATCATCCTTAAGTTTGAATTCCATGAAATGTTCACTGATCCTAATTATTTCCCTTTGAGCTCTCCAGGACTATGACTACACAGGATAGATACAGTGTAACCCTGTAAAAACCAAAGGATGAAGCTGAGGGAATGAGTTGAAACCAATTCTTTCAAACGACAAGCACAACTACAAAGTGATGAGCCTGGGTGTAATGTGATGGCAAGTGACCCCTGTGCACATTTGCATGGCTAGAGGTCACTGTCAGTTGACAGGAACACTTACTAGGCACTGTGGTCAGCTTTCATACTCAGAGAGCTCTTCCCTTCACTAACTTTACCTACAGTGGTTGGACCATGATGTTCAAGAACTGAAAGCTCTTGACAGCCACACACCTTCCCTGTGTTCACATGCCTGCTGCAGAAAGCCTGAATTCCTTCCAGGCCACCAGAATTCCATCTTAGCACCAGAGCCAGAATAGGTCCCCAGGGAAGTAAAATAAGAGCAGTCTCTCAAAACTACCCAATCAGGGAGCAGCACTGGCACTGGGGGAATCTCACCATTGGATTATTATTTGGGGAAAAAAGTCCCTACACCAATAGTGCATGTGAAAGTGGCCTCCAGGGATTTGGGTGACTATTCATAGGGGTCTTCAGACACAACAGAGTATGTCTGGGGAAAACCAGATCACAGCCCATTAAACAGAGAGGAATTTTGTTCACCAACATCCAAAGCAAACTCAGAGACCCTTCTCACTGAGACCGCAATGGTTCTAAGCTACATCAGATACGGTATTCATGGAACTCATTGTCTGAGATGGGATAAAGGGTGGATAGATAATTCAAGAAAAACAACAACAACCAAAAAAAGGCAGAGATGGGGGAAAACAAAACTGAGCAACCAAGGGCATGGAGATTGTGAGGGTTCTCAGGATTTGACTTGAAGGCCATGGGCACAATGAACCTTCTTTGCTACCACCAGAAAGTCCCTGGTCCGGTCTGAGGCACTGAGGTGTGGCTCAGCTGGGTTTTTAATCAGCACATTCTCTACCCAACCCTGTGTTGTATGAAAGCCTCCGTGAGTTAGACTGTGCTTTGTAATTTTGTTATTGTTGCTCTAGCCTATTGTATATGCATTGACTATTGACCTGCATGTTTTGTGAACTAAATATTAAAATTACTATTATCTCACATTTGAATAGCTCCTGCTTTTTTGTCCTAAGCTTCAGGACGTGGAGGGGGGTGTCTCAGCACCTCAAAGATGAGGGCATCTTCTGGAATGTTTCTGCTTGCAGAATCTCCCTGCTCAGCAGTAGCCTGGCTGACTAGAGGCCAATGAGGTCTGATTCCACCCACTTAGTGGTTCCTGCAAGTTGAGAAGACTGAATCAAAAAGACTTTCCAGAGTAGGCAGGCATGCGGCATGCGATCCAGGGACCACATTTAGCCTGTCTGACCCTCAGTGCACCAGCCTGAAGTGTCTAATGTCATTGGCCTGCCCACGAGTTAGTAAAACAGGAGAGCCAATGCCTATCTTAATGCTGTCAAGGGCTGGCTTCACCAGCTCCTATACTCACTGAGGCTGAATCAAGCTAAGAAACATGACCTGTAGAGTCAGAACAACCCAACCACAAACCCAGACCACCCCACTTCCCAGCTGTGTTAGCTTGAGCAAAGCAGTTAGTTGTTCTGAGTCCTGGTTTCTATAGAATGAAGATAATAACCATAATGGTATAATGCAAGTAAAGGACATATTTAAGTGACAAACACTCAACTTGCATAACTTTAAGACAAAGAGGGCATTGACTTAGGTAACTAGGATATCTGAGGCCAGCATTGGTTTCAGGCATAGATGGATAAGGGATGTGACCAAGATTCTACTTTTTTTCTGTCCGTACCTCAGTTCTCCTTTCCTCTCTGTTGGTTTGCTTCTCAGGCAGGATGTCCCCACAGGATAGCAATGATGGCTGCTCATATCTCTAGGCATATGCCATCTTTCAGCTGGAATACCTTGCCAAAAGGAAGTATCTCTTTCCTGATATCTGTAGGAGAAAAAAATTCTGATAAAACTTATTGCACTATTTGTGTCATAGCCACCCCTAAACATCTTCATATAACCAGAGTAGTCATATTTAGCTTAGCCGAGCCTGGGTCCCACAGTCAAAATATGGAGATTTCTCGTATCCCACAAAGGACCCAGAGTCCTTAGAAATCAGGCAAATTCATTGCTTTGCCTCATTGTTACCCCTTTGGTTGAACCTGATCTCCGGGAAAAGCTTCAGAGGCACAACCTCTAAACCTCCCTGACCAATTACCAAACAGCATAGTATTTATAGTACAGAGAGGGAGGATCTGAGCGATCACTCTGGTTCTCCCAGAAAATGGATAATTAAAACCTAAAACTGACCAAGACATTACATTCCATTTTAAACTAATACTCAATAGTAAAAGCAGTACTACTACCTAATGACGAGATAAGATGATATCCATTAGCCACCACTACCACAGGGTTGCTGAAAGAAATCAAACTTCTTCCTTAGAGAGCCTTCCAGGGACAGCTGAATCCTGTGTGGAGACAAGGAACACACAACTCCCTTCATAGAAAACATCATATTTTGTTCTGTCGACTTAGATTTTTGGAGGAATGTAAATATAATGTTATATCTAATATAAAAGAAGGCTAAAAATATTTGTCCTTTAATTGAGCAAACCCCCGTTTTTTAATTTCCCCTAAAGAAATAATCAAAAATATTTACGCCCAAAGATATATATCAATTGTTTAGACTAGTAAACCTGAATCCAAAGTATTTTTAAAGTGGTTGCTTCAGGTTAGGGATATGATAATAATACTTTTTCTTTATACTTTTTAGTATAAAGAATATCTTCATTTTATACCCGTACCCAGAATAAATTCCCCTTTCCTGAAGAGACATTAGAAATGAAGAAAAAAGCATTGAATGATGGTGAAAGATCACTTTGAGCCTTAAAAAGGGAGACAATTATGAGTGTTAATATTGCCTCATTATTGTCTGTTTAGATCTAGGAGATCTCCGATATAACTTCACATACTTTTTGAATACTAACTCAAATCGTCAAAATAACCCAGGAGACAGGTACTATTATGCCCATTTCATAGATAAAGAAAGAAACCAAGGCTCAGTAAGGTTCTGTCTTGCCCAAGTAAGGTCATAACTGTCCTGGTTTCTTCAAGATGGTCCTGGATTTAGACTCAAAGTCCTGCATTCCAGGAAACCTCTAGCCCCCAGCAAACCAGGACAGCTGGTCATCTTATGCCAAGGTTACATAGCTTATAGACAATCATGGTTCCAACCAAGATCTGTCTGGCTCCACATCTCACTCTCTTTCTAGTATGCCAGAGTGAATCCCGCTAAACAGGCAAAATACATACATACGTAGGAAGGAAGGAGGGAAGGAAGGGAAGAAGTGAGGGAGGAAGAGAAGAGAGGAGAGAGGTAGGGAGGAAGGAACAAATCTACTTTAAAGATAAGGGTATTTGCCTATGAATCCAAGTAGTGTAATACTTAACATACTGTAAATTCAACTTTTAATTCTCAAGTTTAAAAAAATGTTGAACAATAGCAAATGTATTGTAAATGGTGGATAGATGGTGGGAATAGAGGAGACCATCAGGCCAACTGGTCCCTTCCGAGCTGACACATTCACCTCAGCAAAGTTCTCAGGGCGCTATGCAACATGTGTGCACTTTTAAGGGCTCCTGGGCTAGAGAGTACTGTGGTGTGATGCTATGCGAAGGGTATGGAAACCCCGGGGCCCCCAAACTGCACTGTCTGCAGGTGAACTCCTCCACTGATGACAGCTAAGCCACCCAAAGGTCCTTGAGGATGGGTTTGAGCCAAGACCCATGTCATCTCAGCACTACTCTTAACTTGAAGCCCCAACACTGGGTCTGAGTCAGTCTCCCCCAACCTTCTAAAGACTTCCCATTCCTCTCTTGTCTCAAGTGGAGCTGGATGTGACTGGCTTGAGATTTCTGGTCTTTCCCTGTTATCAAAGCGGCCACCCTTAGTCCTTGTTGACTATGAAAAGCTTATTTGTTCTATTCGACAAGCCAACTTGAATTTTTTGGAAGATGAAATACCAAATATGTTAAGCATGTAAGACTTAGCCACCCATACTTAATGGCCAAAGGTGGACAGTTGCCATGGAAATGGCTCTGATAAGGACAATGGAGTGAGGCTGAAGGGTGAATAAAATTCCATAATGGGGCAGAGGCCGCCCAGCCAGCCAGTCCCTTATGATACTGGGAGTGTTTGCCCAAGTCTTAGGAGTTAAGTCATAATTTGGAGAGAGAGAAACAAAAATATCCAGCTGCAAACAAACATGTTGAGGGGTGGGAGTGGGAGGTTCAGAATATGGATGGAGATATTTTTAATGTCAGTGGTGAGTGCACGGCTTCTCACAAGGACTGGCAGAGCCCTCCCACCAGTAGCTTTCATGAAGACAGACCATCCCATCCAGCTGCAGAGGAGCACAGCCAAGAGAACAGAGAAAACCCAATGAAGACTTGTGGAGAGTTGGCATCAGAATGACCCTCACAGCCTCTCTGGCAACATACACACAAGACTCAGGCTGGCTCAGTCTCCTGGATCCAGTAGTTCCATCCCCAGGAATCTTCTCAAAGGAAGTCAGCCTGACTGTGGCAGAAGGCTGGGTGCAGAGAATATAAAAAGAAAGATGATACCACTATCTTTCCAGACACATCTTTCCAGTCTTTGCATGTCCAAGGAGTACCAAAGAAAGTGGTAGAAGAAAGTTGAACAAAAATAAAGACTTGACTTCAAAAAAGCAGGAATTGATCCACATGGAAATAATAAGTTCCCCACTTGGAGAATGTAAAAGTTATGTGCACTACCTGAGTTCTCATTCCTGCCAGGGCTATGCCTACAAAAGGGACATCAGTATGATGTTGCAGGGGAAAGGTTTCAGATACCAAAAACAATCACAAATACCTGTCTGAATGTATTTGTGAAGTTTCTGGCTTTCTATATGATTTTACTTTCTTCTTGGACTTTTGAAGGCATAACATAGTGGTTCAAGTCACAAAATAACATGTTTTAAAACACATAGTTAATGTTAACTTCAGGGACACCTGGCTTGCTCAGTCTTGAGTGTCTGCCTTCAGCTCAGGTCATGATCCCAGGGTCCCGGGACCAAGTTCTGCATTGGGCTCCCTGCTCAGCAGAGAGTCTGCTTCTCCCTCTCCCTCTGCCCCTTCCTGCTGCTTGTGCTCTTTTTCTCTCTGACAGATAAATGAATAAAAATATTTTAATAAGTAAATAAATAAAGTTAAGTTTAAACCAGGGAAGTTGATCAATATTCATTCTTTTGCTCTAGAGAAGTTCTGATCAGCAGCAATACAGTCTTATGCATTAAATTGTTATTCTGCTTACAAGCATTTTATTGAAGTGGAATGAATGACAGATTAAGTGGAAAAAACATTTCCCCTGTTTTATATGTACTTATTACTTAACTTTATTCAAATAATTCTTATTATCCTCTCCCTCCACTTTATTTATAGATATTGCAGACGTGAGTGGGAAGTTATTGTCGTTTGGCTCTGAACTTGGTGTCCAGACTTAAAATTCTTCCCTCAGTCCCTGTTGGTTGCCTCATTCTTCAAGCCAACAGTCATTCAATTCATTGCTGCTTCACAAGTATTTAAAATATTTGAGACTAATATTGCCGAATGCTCCCTTAGTAATTAGTCTAGACCCAAATCAAAATCAGGTTGTATTTGTGATATTTTTTTATTTGTCCTTGGAACCAAAATCCCAATATCTTTCATCTGAGAACAAGAACACAAGGAACACGCTTCATAGGTGCAAATGAATACAGCGGATTTCAGAAAAACACATATTACACACACTATCTTGAATTCAAACTGTTATGAAAGCCTGGGGTACAGTGTTCATCCACAGTGAGGTGTAATATAAATGAATCACTACTGTTTGGGAAAGCTCTTTGAAGCAAACACCAAACTTTTTGTTTAACCTTTTCTCCTCCCCAACCAAAAAAAAAAAAAAAAAAAAAAAAGATATACATAGGACAAAAGCGACAAAATGCTAAAGACACAAAGAAGTTCATTGCAAGGTTGTTTTTAATAATGTAAAACAAGGAAAAGGAAAAAAAAATAAAAAACAATCCTAACAGCAGGAGAGAAGTTAAACTGTAGCACACTAGCATAATGAAATATAAATGCAGAAGATAAAATTGTGTTTAAAAAATTATAACAGGGCGAGGGAGTCAAGATGGCGGAGAAGTAGCAGGCTGAGACTACTTCAGGTAGCAGGAGATCAGCTAGATAGCTTATCTAAAGATTGCAAACACCTACAAATCCAACGGGAGATCGAAGAGAAGAAGAACAGCAACTCTAGAAACAGAAAATCA